>NC_069689.1:49451526-49756026 GCF_023699985.2 Odocoileus virginianus
CTTGCCCTCCTATGTCTCATCACCTCTGGGATCATTTCCGGCTTTCATCTCTGAAGCAGCTAGCTCAAACTTTCTAGCCTCTAATGTTAACATTCACTGAGGATTTGGGTTGTGGATTTTTTTTTTTTTTGCCACCTCCCTTGTTCCCCTGGACTTGCCCCTTGGGATTACTTTAATTTCTTAAATGTACCTTCATAAATATGGAGGCTTCAGCTTCCATTGACCTATGCTCAGCAGATGTCCATCTACACTCGTTGCAGATTCTCTCTTTACTTCACCTTTCAAGGAGCTCAGTTCAGATCAAAGCTTTGAGAATTCAATACCCAAGAGTAGAGGTTGGGTGTTACGAGCTAGAGGCATCTGCAACTACAGTCCCTGTATAAGTCAGCCAGCTGATAACTGTATCCTGGTGACAAGAATGAGCCAGAATGTGGGCCAGCCAATGAAATATCAAGGAGGCAGAAGGGAGCCAGGTATACATGAGTCTCCATGTACAGGAAACACACGTACACTGTGGACAGTGCGTCAAAAAAGTTATTCCAGTTTATGGAAGCAAGCCTATAGCCATTCACTCAGACTGTAAGCATCTCTGTTCCAATAAATATTAGGCAATGGAACTGTATATTAATCAGGTGTAAGGTTCCTTCTGAAGTTGAGTTTTTAGTTAGATGGGAGGTATTCCATCCCACAAGAGACCATCAATACTTGTATCCAACAGCAACTTTTTGATCTGTGTAAATACTAAAGCTTTTGATTAACATTTTAAATCTCCAAGTATGTGACATTCAGCACAAAAATAAATAAAAGGTGAAGTCCCTAAGGTGAAACTTTCATGAAAGAAAACCAATTGGACTATTTAAAACAGGTTTTCCCTATTACTAAGAAGTCAAATTTCCAAGCAGAAAACATCATGAACTGGGAACTCCAGGATACCCTCCAGATAGTGCATTGGGTATTGCCTATCTTATCAAAGTTAAATTTGCTTTCATTGAGGATAATTCCTATTTAAATGGGTGACCTAGACAAGCTGGTTTAAGCTGCTACAAATGAAAATGCAAATAAAACATCTGCTTCTAACTAATTTTCACTCATTATTTTAACTTCAGAAGAGGAAAGGTTAGGAAGTTTTTAGAATCATTTGAATGCCAGTTGCTTTGATCATCTATGCTGCTAGGATCCCATGAGGCAATGGGCTGAGTTTTTAAGAGGTAAAATACTTCAGAGCTTTAAGACAAGTAGAATACAAACAAGATAACAAGCTTAAGAGACTGGACAGTCCAGGTAGAAATGTCTAGAAAGCAAATGAGAAATTGGGGAGATGTGATATATTGCAGGAGAGGGAGGAACGAATGTGAGGCATAACTCAATGTGAGAGAGAGAACTGAGGAGGCAAAAATCTCATTCGTGTCGAATATATCTTCTTTAGAGACTCAGCAGTCATGTTGAAATAAGTGAGTCAATGGAAGAAAGCCCCGTTGATTTGGAGGGTGCTTGACAGGTACCGGAAGCCAAGGAAATATGGAAGGCCAGCCCAACCTAATGATAGGTACACAGAGAAAGCGCAGCCCTGTTCTGACGAGGTGGGTCACGTCAGACACTCACTGTTACTTCTCGGTCCTTTTGGCCCAGGTTTCCAAAATTTTCAAGTGACATAGGAAAGTTTGGAACAATATGTATGGTTGTCATTTCTGGAACTGGCAACTGTTTTGTCCAGTGTAATTATTCCACCAAAATAAGATTGGATGGAGCAGAGAATCAGACATATACACACTCCAAGCTCAGGTCTGATATTCTTGTCCATATGACTCTGGGCAACTTACTTAAAGGCTCTAAACAATATTTGTCCCATTAAAAAGAAGCAAGTGTGTGAGAGGGGGAGTTTTTCTACGCAAAGTGCATGAAGCATAGCAGTTGATCATTAAACATGGCTATTGGCCTTATTATAAATTCTTCTACAAAGAGCCAGAAGATTTTCCTAAGAAGCCATGATATTGCCTTGAAGGAAAATATTTAAATATTGCAGGTATGCATGCATCCTTTAAGCCATGTTTCTGTTTTAAGTCCCCTATGTGAAATCCAGGTATCCTCTTCCTTCAGGAAAGATTTTCAGACTTAACCTCTAACATCTTATTTTATTCTCATAATATTTTGCTTCTCCTACTCAACATACATGTACTTTTTTTCTAAATATTGATTCACAGACCTTTCATTTTACTTTTCTTTCTTTGTATTGCGGTTCTAGAGATTCCACAGAAATCTAGAGGAAACTCTAATGCAGTGACTCTTAAATTCTCCTGGGGTCACACATCACTTTGTAATCTGACAAAAGCTGTGATTCTCATATCCCCTACTAAGCAGACATGTGCAATACAAGCATAATTCTACCAGCTTAGAGAGCTTCTCAAAGCTTCAGGAAAGCATATTAGGTTAAGGACGATTCTGTTGTTGTTGTTTAGTTGCTAAGTCACATCTGACTCTTTAGTGACCCAATGGACTGTAGCCTGCCAGGCTCCTCTGTCCACTGGATTTTCCTAGGCAAGAGTTCTGGAGCGGGTTGCCATTTCCTTTTCCAGGGGTTCTTCCTGACCCAAGGATTGAACCCGTCTCTCTTGCCTTGGCAAGTGGGTTCTTAACCACTGAGTCACCAGGGAAGCCTATTTATTTAGGCATAAGTAGAATTTTTCAAACTGTCCCCCCAAAACAGTAAATTAAGAATTACTCAGAACCAGTGCTTTATCCCCAAGAAGAGTCATTTGTTTTGAAGTTTGGTTCTAAGTCCTATTCCCTGGATATTCATGGGGAACATAAAGGATCCACAGCCCATATATGATTAGGGATAGATTTAAGGCTACCAACCTCTAGATATTCATCTTTCATATAACCTCTTTCAGAAAATGAATTTGCCTGAGAACTCACTTGAATGTTCATTAGCTCTTCTTTTTTGTAAAAGCAGGTCATTCAAGGCATTCATCTCAACCATCCTCAAACTTGGTGTGACCCAATGTTCTAAGAATATCTTTGTGTCAAGCGAAGAGAAGCATCTGTCGATTATGGTCAAGCTACTATAACCCCGTAAACTCTACTGAGGAGTTTGGACGTTTCCATTCCATACCAATGGTCAAAGTAGCCCAAGAAAAAAAGAAAACAGAGTCCCGGTAAGAAAAGGGGAACACTAAAAAAACAGCATTTTATTCTTCACGTCTAAATGTATCTAAATGTATCACATATCTAAATTCTCTTCAGTTGGGCTCAGTACTTAACCTTAGGGCAATTTAAGAGCTAGAAACCAAAGCACTGTCAAAACAACAAAAGCAGAGGCGGTAGCTGACTGAAATTTTTAACTGTAACTAGATTCCCTGGAGAAGAGAATGGCAACCCACTCCAGTATTCTTGCCCGGAGAGCTCCATGGACAGAGGAGCCTGGCAGGCTACTGTCCATGAGGTCACAAAGAATCAGACATGACTGAGCAACTAACACTTTGACTTTCATACTTTTCAGAGTATTTTATGAGACTACCAAGTTTTTCAATAGACACTGGATAAAATCTCAGATAAAACTTTTGAGTGTTATATTTCATATTATCTGTTATTCAAGGAGCTATTAAAACCTAATTTTTAACAATTCTCATTAAATATTTATATGAATTGCAGTCAATTGTCATTTTATTTCATCCTATAAAAGGTTTAATCATTTCTACTTCATATTTTTATAAAAATAATATGCTGATTTCCAGACGAACTTGTTCTTGCCAGCATTTCTCTTTCTCTTTTATTGATGCATAGAAAGTCTGGGCATAATTTATCTTATCAAAATTTTATTAAAATTTCATTTATCTTTAATAATTACCAGAATTTGTAATCTAATTTTGTTGTTTACAGTTCATCTGGGTACTAACAATAATGTAGCAATATCCCAATCAAAAAAATTGTTTTTATTAGCTATGTTCACAGGAAACAAAGTATATTAAAATATTTTATATGTGCATAAACACCACATATAATGTATGTATATCTTGTTGGATATATGCATGATAGTGTGATTAGTAGCAGATTTTCAAATATATAACTATGCTACCTTAGATAACTGGAAAAATAATAAAACTTTGAAATTCAAGAAGTAAAAAAGAAAGGCAAAATCATTGAGTTTTTCTAAAGAAGTATTTGTAAATTTTTTTAAGTGTGTTCATGAGTTTCAAACTATTATATTTTTATTTTATTAAATGTATATAAAATTTCAATATGACTATTTTATCTATAAACACCTGGAGAAGTCTAACCTTTGAATTTATTTAAACTTATAATAAAAAGTTTCAGGGAATCGAACTAAGATGGCGGAGGAATAGGACGGGGAGACCACTTTCTCCCCTACAAATTCATCAAAAGATCATTTGAACGCTGAGCAAACTCCACAAAACAACTTCTGATCGCTAGCAGAGGACATCAGGCGCCCAGAAAAGCAGCCCATCGTCTTCGAAAGGAGGTAGGACAAAATATGAAAGATAAAAAGAGAGACAAAAGAGCTAGGGATGGAGACCTGTCCCAGGAAGGGAGTCGTAATAGAGGAAGTTTCCAATCACCAGGAAACCCTCTCACTGGTGAGTCTGGGGGAAGTTTTCAAATCTCGGAAGGCAACATAACCAGGAGGAAAAATAAATAAAACCCGCAGATTACATGCCTAAAAGCAACTCCCAGCAGAAAAGTACCCCAAACGCTCGCATCCGTCACCAGCAAGTGGGGCCAAACGGAGAGGAGCGGGCAGCATTGCTTAGGGTAAGGACCGGGCCTGAAAGCCCTGAGGACAATCGGAGGGAGCTAACCTGAGATAGCAACTTAAACTGTGGGATCGCAAGAGAGAGAGAATTAAGCTGGGAAAAGCCCTAAACTTAGGCACTACCCGCCAGTTCGAAGGACTGAGCAAATACCAGAAGAGCTACCCAGCGGCGGACCGGCCCATCCCCGCCGGAGGCAGGAGGCAGTGGGAAGGGGAAAGGGGTAAGTAAACTCGGCCCCAGAGACGGCACCCCCTACCAAACTGCAAACAGGCTTCCAGCTTCTAACCAAAGACTTCCTTGAGATTCTGGATGGTCGACATCCGCCAGGAGGGTGGCAGCTAGAGGCCATCACCCCAGAGCTGACACAAGGCGCACCCAACTGTCATGCATGGAAACTGAGGCTGGGACCGCGGAGGGGAGAAGGCGCACCCCACCTGGGGAGAGTGCGCCCGTCAAGCTCCTGGCGGCCTGAGCTGCTCCGACTGGGGAAGGCACAAAACGCAGGCCCAACCGAGTCTGTGCTTTTGTGGAGTGCCCGAAAACCTGAATCTAAGTGGCTTAGGCCTGGTAAGTCCACACAATGCAGGGCCTTCTCCCTGGAGAGCAGCCTGGAGCCTGAGCAGTGTAGACAGGGAAAGCACACACCCGTGAGCGGGGGCAAACCCAGTGTGGCCGGAAAACCACGAGTGCTCCCCACACAGGCCGGTGACACTTGTCTGCAGGTCCCCCCTCCCCGCAGCACGACTGAACAAGCGACCTGAACAAGAGACCACCTCTGCCCACCTATGTCAGGGCGGAAATCAGATACTGAAGAGACCGGCAAACAGAAGCCAAACAAAGGGAACCGCTTCAGAAGTGACCGGTGCAACAGATTAAAATCCCTGTAGTTAACACCGACTACACCGGAAGGGGCCTATAGATAGCGAGAAGTGTAAACTCCCAACAAGGAGCTGTCTGAAACTGAACCGAACCCACAGTGCCCGCAACAGTTCCAGAGAAATTCCTAGATATATTTTTTACTACTATTTTTTTATTTTTAATTAAAAAATTTTTTTTCTTTCTTTTTTTACTTTTTCTTTCTTTTTTTTTAAGTCCTCTATTACTCCTTAATTTTTATAACCCACTATAAACCTGGCCAAAAAAAAAAGAAAAAGACCCTAATTTTAAAGCAAACTCCATATATATTTCTTAAATTTTTTTGTGTTTTTGTGGTTTTTTACTATTGTATTTTTAAGAGTCTAACCTCTACTCTAGATTTTTAACCTTTGTTTTTCAGTATTTGATATCAATTTTGGACATTTAACAATCCAAATTTCAGTACCCATTTTTACTCAGGAGTGTGATTACTGGTTTGATCACTCTCTCCCCCTTTTGACTCTCCTTTTTCTCCCCCAGATCACCTCTATCTCCTCCCTCCCCCTTCACTTCTCAATCCAGTTCTGTGAATCTCTGGGTGTTCTGGGCTGCGGAGAACACTTAGGGAACAGAGTACAACCTAGATCTGTCTCTCTCCTCTTGAATCCCCCTTTTTCTCCTCCTGCTCATCTCTATCTCCCTCCTCCCTCTCCTCTTCTTCATGTAACTCTGTGAACCTCTCTGGGTGTCCCTCACTGTGGAGAATCCTTTCACCATTAACCTAGAAGCTTTATTATCAGTGCTGTATGGATGGAGAAGTCTTGAGGCTACTGAAAGAATAAGACTGAATCCCAGAGGCAAGAGGCTTAAGCCCCAAACCTGAGAACACCAGAGAACTCCTGACTACAGGGAACATTAATTAATAAGAGATCATCCAAAAGCCTCCATACCTACACTGAAACCAACCACCACCCAAGAGCCAATAAATTCCAGAGCAAGACATACTACACAAATTCTCCAACAATGCAGGAATATAGCCCTGAGCGTCAACATACAGGCTGCCCAAAGTCACACCAAACCCATAGACCCATCTCAAAACTCACTACTGGACACTCCAGTGCACTCCAGAGAGAAGAAATCCAGCTCCACCCACCAGAACACCGACACAAGCTTCTCTAACCAGCAAACCTCAACAAGCCAAACACCCAGCCCCACCCACTGGGAGAAACCTCCACAATAAAAAGGAACCACAGACTACCAGAATACAAAAAGGCCACCCCTAACCCAGCAATCTAAATAAGATGAAAAGACAGAGAAATACCCAGCATGTAAAGGAACATGAAAAATGCCCACCAAGCCAAACAAAAGAAGAGGAGATAGGGAATCTACCTGAAAAAGAATTTAGAATAATGATAATAAAAATGATCCAAATTCTTGAAAACAAAATGGAGTTACAGATAAATAACCTGGAGACAAGGATTGAGAAGATGCAAGAAATGTTTAACAAGGACCTAGAAGAAATAAAAGAGTCAATTAAAAATGAATAATGCAATAAATGAGATCAAAAACACTCTGGAGGGAACCATGAGTAGAATAACGGAGACAGAAGATAGGATAAGTGAGGTAGAAGATAAAATGGTGGAAATAAATGAAGCAGAGAGGAAAAAAGAAAAAAGAATTAAAAGAAATGAGGACAACCTCAGGGACCTCTAGGACAATATGAAATGCCCCAATATTTGAACCATAGGAGTCCCAGAAGAAGACAAAAAGAAAGGCCATGAGAAGATACTCGAGGAGACAACAGCTGAAAACTTCCCCAAAATGGGGAAGGAAATAGCCACCCAAGTCCAAGAAATCCAGAGAGTCCCAAACAGGATAAACCCAAGGCGAAACACCCCAAGACACATATTGGTCAAATTAACAAAGATCTAACACAAAGAACAAATATTAAAAGCAGCAAGGGAGAAACACAAATAACACACAAAGGGATTCCCATAAGGATAACAGCTGATCTTTCAATAGAAACCCTTCAGGCCAGAAGGGAATGGCAGGACATACTTAAAGTTATGAAAGAGAATAACCTACAACCTACATTACTCTACCCAGCAAGGATCTCATTCAGATATGAAGGAGAATTTAAAAGCTTTACAGACAAGCAAAAGCTGAGAGAATTCAGCACCACCAAACCAGCTCTTCAACAGATGCTAAAGGATCTTCTCTAGACAGGAAACATAGAAAGGTTGTATGAACGTGAACCCAAAACAACAAACCAAATGGCAAAGGGACCATTCTTACCAATAATTACCTTAAATGTAAATGGGTTGAATGCCCCAACCAAAAGACAAAGACTGGCTGAATGGATACAAAAGCAAGACCCCTATATATGCTGTCTACAAGAGACCCACCTCAAAGCAAGGGATACATAGAGACTGAAAGTGAAGGGCTAGAAAAAAATATTTCACGCAAACGGACACCAAAAGAAAGCAGGAGTCGCAATACTTATATCAGATAAAATAGACTTTCAAATAAAGGCTGTGAAAAGAGACAAAGAAGGACACTACATAATGATCAAAGGATCAATCCAAGAAGAAGATACAACAATTATAAATATATATGCACCCAACATAGGAGCACCGCAATATGTAAGGCAAATGCTAACAACAATGAAGGGGGAAATTAACAAGAACACAATAATAGTGGGAGACTTTAATACCCCACTCACAACTACGGACAGATCAACTAAAGAGAAAATTAACAAGGAAACACAAACTTTAAATGACACAATGGTCCAGCTAGACCTAATTGACATCTATAGGACATTTCACCCCAAAACAATCAATTTCACCTTTTTCTCAAGTGCACATGGAACCTTCTCCAGAATAGATCACATCCTGGGCCATAAATCTAGCCTTGGTAAATTCAAAAAAATTGAAATCATTCCAGTCATCTTTTCTGACCACAATGCAGTAAGATTAGATCTCAATTACAGGAAAAAAACTATTAAAAATTCCAACATATGGAGGCTAAATAACACGCTTCTGAATAACAAACAAATCATAGAAGAAATCAAAATATGCATAGAAACAAATGAAAATGAAAACACAACAACTCAAAACCTATGGGACACTGTAAAAGCAGTGCTAAGGGGAAGGTTCATAGCATTATAGGCCTACCTCAAGAAACAAGAAAAAAGTCAAATAAACAACCTAACTCTACACCTAAAGCAACTACAGAAGGAAGAAATGAAGAATCCCAGGGTTAGTAGAAGGATAAAAACCTTCTACAGAAGGGCAGAAATACATGCAAAAGAAACAAAAGAGACCATGGCAAAAATCAACAAAGCTAAAAGTTGGTTTTTTTAAAAGGTAAATAAAATTGACAAGCCATTAGCCAGAGTCATCAAGAAACAAAGGGATAAGAACCAAATCAACAAATTTAGAAATGAAAATGGAGAGATCACAACAGACAACTCTGAAATACAAAGGATCATAAGAGACTACTACCAGAAACTCTATGCCAATAAAATGGACAACTTGGAAGAAATGGACAAATTCTTAGAAAAGTATAACTTTCCAAAACTGAACCAGGAAGAAATAGAAGATCTTAACAGACCCATCACAAGCACAGAAATCGAAACTGTAATCAGAAATCTTCTAGGAAACAAAAGCCCAGGACCAGATGGCTTCACAGCTGAATTCTACCAAAAATTTAGAGAAGAGCTAATACCTATCTTATTCAAGCTCTTCCAGAAAATTGCAGAAGGCAAACTTCCAAACTCATTCTATGAGGCCACCATCACCCTAATACCAAAACCAGACATGGATGCCACAAAAAAAGAAAACTACAGGCCAATACCACTGATGAACATAGATGCAAAAATCCTTAACAAAATTCTAGCAAACAGAATCCAACAACATATTTAAAAGATCATATGTCATGACCAAGTGGGCTTTATCCCAGGAATGCAAGGATTCTTTAATATCCACAAATCAATCAATGTAATACACCACATTAACAAATTGAAAGATAAAAACCATATGATTATGGTTATGCAGAAAAAGCCTTTGACAAAATTCAACATCCATTTATGATAAAAACTCTCCAGAAAGCAGGCATAGAAGGAACATACCTCAACATAATAAAAGCTATATATGACAAACCCACAGCAAACATTATCCTCAATGGTGAAAACTTGAAAGCATTTCCCTTAAAGTCAGGAACAAGACAAGGGTGTTCACTCTCACCACTACTATTCAACATAGTTTTGGAAGTGTTGGCCACAGCAATCAGAACAGAAAAAGAAATAAAAGGAATCCAGATAGGAAAAGAAGAAGTGAAACTCTCACTGTTTGCAGACGACATGATCCTCTACATAGAAAACCCTAAAGACTCTACCAGAAAATTACTACAGCTAATCAATGAATACAGTAATGTTGCAGGATATAAAATTAACACACAGAAATCCCTTGCATTCCTATATGCTAACAATGAGAAAACAGAAAGAGAAATTAAGGAAACAATACCATTCACCATTGCAACAAAAAAGAATAAAATACTTAGGAGTATATCTACCTAAAGAAACGAAAGACCTATGTATAGAAAACTATAAAACACTGATGAAAGAAATCAAAGAGGACACAAATAGATGGAGAAATATACTGTGTTCATGGATTGGAAGAATCAATATTGTCAAAATGGCTATACTACCCAAAGTAATCTATAGATTCAATGCAATCCCTATCAAGCTACCAACGGTATTCTTCACAGAACTAGAACAAATAATTTCACAATTTGTATGGAAATACAAAAAACCTCGAATAGCCAAAGCAATCTTGAGAAAGAAGAATGGAACTGGAGGAATCAACCTGCCTAACTTCAGGCTCTACTACAAAACTACGCTGTGGGAGAAGGCGAGGGTGGGATGTTCTGAGAGAATAGCATTGAAACAAGTATACTATCAAGGGTGAAACAGATCATCAGCCCAGGTTGGATGCATGAGACAAGTGTTCAGGGCTGGTGCACTGGGAAGACCCAGAGGGATGGGATGGAGAGGGAGGTGGGAGGGAGGATCAGGATGGGGAACACATGTAAATCCATGGCTGATTCATGTCAATGTATGGCAAAAACCACTACGATATTGTAAAGTAATTACCTCCAACTAATAAAAATAAATGGAAAAAAAAAGTTTCACATGCCATTACTTGTATGGAGAAAACATATTGTTTGTTTAAATTATTTTAGGGAGGGGCTATGCAAATAAAGACTTCTGAAGACCAGTGCTTTCAATTATGTATTTGACATGTGATAAAATGTTAATAATAGTAAGACTAACCCAAATATATATTAACTTAAACACACATATATATATCTGTATATTCTCTGATTTTACTGTCATGTCCTCTTTTGCTGTTAGTTTTTTCACTTTTAGCATGACTTATTACGTGAAGAATGGATTTATAGGCATTGTTTGAGAAATCTTTCCAATTTGTCTAGGGATTTTTGTCAATAAATAATAACAATAGAATTGTACTCATCCTACTCATATTTAGTATCCTGTGTGACCCAAATTTGGAAAGTTAGTGCTCTTAGCGTTAAGAGTCTGTGATAAAACAATCTCAAAATAGTCATTGGCTTATTTTGCTCCATTGGAAACAAAGGTATGATTTTTGCTCCATGGAAACAAAACATTGGAACAAGGTATGATTAGTTTTCCAATCCTATTGGTAATACTTTCTTTCACGTGTCTTTCTTCAGCACTGACTCTCCTAACAGTGCTTACTAGAAGCTATCAAAGACACACAACACAGCTTGTCATGGTTCTTTCAGGCTGTGGAAAGCATTCTGAGGCTGCAGACGGGAGGACCACATCACAAGGGTTTCAGGATTTCACATGAGGAAGCAATCACTTTCCATTCATTTCCACAGACCATAGGAAGCTTATGGAAGAGACAGCACTTGGGTCTGGAAATAAGTGTAGGATCTGGACATTTGGAAATGGGAGAAAGCCAGTTAAAGGGGTGTAGTATGTATACAAATAAAAGGGATAAGAAATATCATTAAAAGTTCAATGAATACTAATCTAGGATCTAGCATGTTCTACATATTTTATCAAAGACTTTGCATGTATTTCCTTATGTGATTTTCCTCTTGGCTATGTTGTTCAAACTGCAGGTTGCAATCCATTAGTGAGTTGTTATGTCAATTTAGTGGAACACAGTATGCATGTAAAAAAGTGAAATAGAACAGAACAGAATAGAACAGTAAATTAGTAGTGGTACACCTAATGATCTGCTGTTATATAAAGGAGGAATTGTTGTTGTTTTATGACTGTTTTATTTCAAACATGTGAATATGTGATGTGATGCGAAAAGTAATTCTTGTAGGTTGTTGAACAAAATACTGGGGGAAAAGTCTGGACTAAACACCAACCCAGGTGGCACTAGTGGTAAAGAACCTGGCTGCCAATGCAGGAGATGTAAGAGATGAGGGTTTGATCCCTGAGGCTGCAGGAAGATCCCCTGGAGAAGGGCATGGCAACCCACACCAGTATTCTTGCCTGGAGAATCCCATGGACAGAGGAGCCTGGAGAGTTACAGTCCATAGGGCTGCAAAGAGTTGGACATGACCGAAGTGACTTAGCACTCACTCAGAGAAAGATAAGGTTGTTGTGAAAGTTTGCATCCCATATTCTGCTTTGAGTGATTAGAAGTATGGTGCTGCATTAACCAAATTGAAGAAAACAAGAGGAGTGGGACATTTGGGGAGAAACTGGTTTGTGGGTGAGGTTAGAGATGTGTTACTCTGAGATGACTCACTGACTCTTAAGTGGAAATATCAAGTAAACTGCTGGCTCTCAGGAATGAGGTATTACCTGAAGACATAAATTTGGAACATATGAGCAAAAAAAGACGGTAGTTGAACCTGTATCTTTAAGTAAGTTTACCCAGTATTTTCCTAAATGTTAACATTGAAAAAATTGAGACTAGTGGCCCAGAGAAAACATTAGATTTTCATTAGAAAGAAAAATGTCACATCGAGTCAGTTCCTTTGAGTGACTATATTCAAGGACCCATCGAGGGAACCGAAATGGTGCCTTTCAGTGTTATATCCAAGTGGAGTTGCACTGCACATGTGCTAGACCAGAGAAGGGTTCATTTTCTTTGCCTTTTGCAGCATCTCAAAGTCTCTGAGGTTTTTCCTATTGAGGATGTCACCGAATAGGAAATGAGTGTGGAGTGAAGCGTCAATTTTCTCAGACATGTTACTCTCACCGATTATCCTTTTTCCTTGGACAATCTCTCCAGCAGTGGCAGACAAGCTGCACTGAGATTCCCTGGCACACACAAATGTCCCCTTAGTAGGAGTCTAGTAGCACCCAGTCTCCAGTTCATTCCAGCTGACTTTCTGCTCCCAGGCAGGCGCACTTTGCCCCTAGAGATGAACTGGTACCCACAAAGTATTTCTCTGAAAAGAGACCCAGAAAACTGTGAAGCTGGGGATGTAAACTCACATCTGCATTTCAAAGTGACAGTGTTAACAGGACCACTTGAAGGAAACTGCAAGAATTGGTGTGAGGTTGAAGTCCATAGCTATCCCTGTGTCCAGGTTGTTTAACAAATGTTGCTGTAGATTGTGGTACAAAAGTAACTGAGATGATGTGATCTGATAATTTTTGAGAGATATTCTTCATTAAAATTTTTCTCTCTGAAGAACTCAACAGACATTTCTCCAAGGAAGACATACAGATGGCTAACAAACACATGAAAAGATGCTCAACATCACTCATTATCAGAGAAATGCAAATCAAAACCACAATGAGGTACCATTATACGCCAGTCAGGATGGCTGCTATCCAAAAGTCTACAAGCAATAAATGCTGGAGAGGGTGTGGAGAAAAGGGAACCCTCTTACACTGTTGGTGGGAATGCAAATTAGTACAGCCACTATGGAAAACAGTGTGGAGATTTCTTAAAAAGCTGGAAATAGAACTGCCATATGATCCAGCAATCCCACTTCTGGGCATACACACCAAGGAAACCAGATCTGAAAGAGACACATGCACCCCAATGTTCATCGCAGCACTGTTTATAATAGCCAGGACATGGAAGCAACCCAGATGCCCATCAGCAAACGAATGGATGAGGAAGCTGTGGTACATATACACCATGGAATATTACTCAGCCATTAAAAAGAATTCATTTGAATCAGTTCTAATGAGATGGATGAAACTGGAGCCCATTATACAGAGCGAAGTAAGCCAGAAAGATAAAGACCATTACAGTATACTAACACATATATATGGACTTTAGAAAGATGGTAACGATAACCCTATATGCAAAACAGAAAAAGAGACTCAGATGTATGGAACAGACTTGTGGACTCTGGGAGAAGGCGAGGGTGGGATGTTTCAGGAGAACAGCATTGAAATATGTATATTATCTAGGGTGAAACGGATAACCAGCTCAGGTTGGGTACATGAGACAAGTGCTCGGGCCTGGTGCACTGGGAAGACCCAGAGGGATCGGGTGGAGAGGGAGGTGGGAGGGGGGACTCGGATGGGGAGTACATGTAAATCCATGGCTAAGTCATATCAATGTATAACAAAAACTACTGTAATGATGTAAAGTAATTAGCCTCCAACTAATAAAAATTAAAAAAAAAAATTTTTCTCTCTGAATTTTCTCTCTTCTTTGGTTCATTCACTCAGATCACAGCCTCTAGGTTTCCCTGTCCCAGTTGAAGTATGGGATGGGGAGAAATCATTCCAGCATTTTCTTTCCAAGACAGGTGGGGGGAGGTGGGGGCAGACACAGCTCCAGGACCTTCTCCTGTTCTATTCTGTGTCTCTCTTCTAAGGACACATCATTAGATGGAGTGACCTCATCTCAAGATCCTTTACTAAATCTTCAAAGGCAAAACCCTTCTTCTAAAAAAGGTAACATTTATAGGTACCAAGAACTTGATGTGAACATCTTTTTAGAGGAGGAGATAATTTTTTTTAGCCTACCTCAGCCAGCTTTAACTTCAGTCTCTACAGAGGAGTTTTCTCAATCACAGTGTCCTCCATATGACCTGCCAATTGCTGCTGTTCAGTCGCTCAGTCGTGTCCAACTCTTTGCGACCCCATGGACTATAGCACGCCAGGCTTCCCTGTCCTTCACTAGCTCTCTGAGTTTGCTTAAACTCATGTCCATTGAGTCAATGATGCCATCCAACCAACTCACCCTCTGTCGTCCCCTTCTCCTCCTGGCAATAGAGGTGCGCTGAAGGCTGGTTTTCACAAGCCTGCCCCTTCGTTGCCCCTATCTGGGCAAGGCTCATGCTTTCCCTAATTTGCTCTCACCAAAAAGAAATAGCTCTCTTAGATCAGTAGTTACCAACTACGCCAGATATAAGGAAACTCATACTTGAAAAATGCCTTATTGCTTTTGTTATGAAAATAATTGTGCAATCTATAAAATCAGAAAATATGCATGCACACACACAAAGAGAACAGAATTTAATTAACAGTAATTACACTAATTGTACATCATCTTAAACATTTAGAGCCTGTATGTTTTATTTATCTGGTAGTTCATGCAATAGGTTACAAAATATAAGTCATTAAATCACTTCAATGTTTGAAATAGTCTATTATATACATAAATCATAGCTCATAGCTTACATCTTTCCATACTCATGGGCAGTTAACTTACTATTTCAAATCTCACTTTTTTAAAAAGATATCTTGGTGCCTATGTTTCTGATCTGAGAGTGTCTCTACTATAGACAGGTAAATTAGGACTGCTCAGTCACCGGCTGTGTGCATCTTAAACTTCACTGGACTTTGTCATTTGCTCCCCACAGATGTTGTGCATGCTTATATTTCTATCATCACACTCGGAAGAGTCCATTCTTTCTTCACCAATTTAGCCCATTTTTGCCATATGCTGCTGCTGCTGCTGCTGCTAAGTTGCTTCAGTCGTGTCCAACTCTGTACGACCCCATAGATGGCAGCCCACCAGGCTCCCCCCTCCCTAGGATTCTTCAGGCAAGAACTCTGGAGTGGGTTGCCATTTCCTTCTCCATTTTGCCATATATCAAGTTTTAATACATGTGGAATAAATTGCCAATATACAAATGTATGTTGGTTTCATGTCCTCTATTTTATTCTAATAATTTAATAGTCTGGTTTATTATAATACTCTAATTGCTTTATAAAACATCTTCATATTTGATTATGGGAGTTTCTTTATATTCTTCTTCAAAATGTTCCTGTTATCTTCTCTTTTATAATCTTCCATATACATTTTAAAATCAGATTATTCAATTTTATAAAATTTTACTGATGTACTGAATAGAATCATATAGTTTTAATTTGTGGAGAATTTCCACCATTACCATAGTTTTACTATTCATATCCTTGGTATATTTATTTAGGTATTCTATTTTTAAGGAATTATATAATTTATCTCATAAAGACCTTAAGTATATATTGTTAGGATTATATACGGTATTTATGACTTTAATGCTATTATAAATGTTACTTTTAAAGCAATTTTATTTTTTAATAATTGCTTATGCAAAATTAATATTAGTGACTTTTGTATGTTGACAGCATATCCAGCAAATTTGCTGAATTCTCTTTTGAGTTATAATATTTTATGTCCTTTATTGTTTGGCAGTTAAGTTGATTTCAGTTTCTCATTGTTAAAAACAATAATGCAATGAATGTCCTTGCTGAGTAAATCAATAAACGTATAGCTTAATTACTTTCTTGTAATAAATTCTGGAATTGTAACAGTCCATAGGGTCTCAAAGAGTTGGACACAATTGAGAGATAAACACACACAATTGAGATACAATTCATAAACCATGCACTTCACCCATTTAAAATATACAATCCAAAGATATTAGTGTCTTTTCAGAATGGTACAATCATCACCAGAAACACCTTCACAACATTTTTACTACCCCAAAAAGAAGTCTTATGTCCTTTAGGTATCACTCCCTGCCCACCACTTCTACCCCATGTTTGAAAAACATGGCAACCATTCATGTATTTGTCTCTATGAATTTACCTGTTCTAGACATTTCATAGAAGTGGAATTATATAAAATGCAGTCTTCCATGATTGACTGCTTTCACTCAGCATATTCTCAAGATTCATCCATTTTGTGGTATATATCACTACTTCATTCCCTTTATGGTTGAATAATATTCCACTGTATGATTATACCACAGTTTGTTTATATATTCATCATTTGGGCATTTGAGTTATTTATACCTTTGACTTTTCAGAAAAATATTATTAGTGATATAAATATTTATGTACAAGATTTCATATGAAAATGTTTTCATTTCTCTTTCATTTCATTCCTTCATTATTTCATTTCATTTCCAATATATCTATGAGTGGAATACCTGGTTCAAATGGTAACTCTAGAAGTAATTTTTTTGAGGAAATACCAGACAATTTTCTAACAATCTTAAATTTTAATCAATATGTAATTGATACAGTATGAAGTAATACAGTAATATAGGTGACAAAGCATATATAACTTAGTATACATAAATAAAGGAACTCCTAAAATAATTTTCATGTAATTGTTGTTATATTTATTCCTTGGCATGTAAAATATTTATTTTTAATATTTATTCTATTTTTTATGATTTTTCTAGATATTATTAAATGAAAAAATAGTTCTTATAGCTTTAATGGGAACATCCAAGTTTCCATCAACATCTGTAATAATCGTAGTTGGTTTCATATATTTTTTTATCATATCAGGAAAGAATTTTTCTAGAATCAGTTTGGGAATTTTTTTTTTTTTTTAGTTTGAGAATTCTTATAAGAAATGGATGTTGGATTTCAAATGACTTGCTGAATACTTTGTGATAATCATGTTTTTCTCTTTTGTTTACTCATGTAATAAATTATTTTAATAGGCTCCTTAATGTTGAAATATTCTTGAGTTCAACTTAATCTTGTTCACATTTAATTTAGAACATTTGCAACTATACCGTTAGCAAATGAGAAAAGTATGTAACTTTTTTTAGCAGCAACGTTATGCTAATGCAACAAAATGAGTTTGAGGACATATCCTCCTCTTTTCTTACCCAGATATTTTAAATACAAGAGGAATTCTCTGCTCCTTGAAAGTTTTCTGCAATTCATCTGACAAACCATCTGGGCTCAGTGCCTCACCCTTTAATGATAAATGAGTACTACCTAGACAAGTTTGTACATTTTTTGGAATCAATTTTGGTCATTTTTGCTTTCCCTAATAATCATCTATGTTATGAGACTGTATATAAAATTCTTAATTTTATGATATCCTATGTAGTTGCATTTGCACTTCCTTTCTTAATCCTAACATTGTACATGATGACTTTTATTCTGGATAAAATTTTAGATTAAATTCTAGATTCTAGATAAAGTTCAGCAGAAATGTGTCACTTACTGTGTGTCCAGAATCAGCTTGTTACTGTGTCCAAGTTCACTCTGCTTGCCTTATGACAGGCCAATCAATCCTAGAGACAAGATGTTAAGGCAAGGAAGAGACTTAATCGGGGAGCCAACAGACCCAGAATAGGCAGGCTAGCACCTCAAAATAACCGTCTTAATGGGGTCTGGATGCCAGGTTCTTTTACAGATCAGAGAGAAAGAGGCAATGAGGAACTGAAGTCAAAAGGCAGAATAGAGAGGGAGATGCAGTGAGGAACTACAGTGAAAGGCTCTTCAGTCCTGTGAAACATCTCCAAGGGGATGTCCAGTCTTCAGAAGGGGTGTCTTAATCTCTTCTATTTACAGGTGGGCAGGGACAAACTATCTCTCCATGAACTGAACAAAGGCACTTTAGTTTATAGTCAAGCAGAGTGGCAGGGTCCTCCAGGTAAGACATTGAGTACGATTATAATAATTAAAGCAAGTCAAAGAAACAGTTTCCAATGTGGAGTCAGAATTGGCTTCCTCCCTGCAACAAGCTTAGTAGTGTGTCCCCCAATCAGCTCTGAAATGTATCAAGTATACCGAATAATTTTTTCCTCTTTTTTCCTTTTCTAATTATCACTACTTTTAGCTTAGTCATCAATTCTTTTGATGTGACTTTCAAAAATGTCATGAAGCCCACTTAATAACAGTGGTGCTCTTAGCATCTGTTGAAACAGTAAATAATAATCAGCAATATCCATCACTCACTATATACCAGGAACTTTTCTAGATACATTATATATATTATCTTGTTTAATCCTCATAGCTATAAAGAGATAAAACTGGGTTTTTTTCAACTTACATATGAGAAAAATGAGGCTCAAGAAGAGTCTACCTGCCCAAAATGGCATATGAATTAAGATCCCATGGAATCTTAAAGCACCTTTAATTGATGTCATGATTCGTGAATGTGACGAACACCATGTTGACATTTCATCTTCCAAGTGAAGAATGCCAAAAAGGAAAAGTCTACTCTGCCTGTGGCGTTGAAAGAGATGGGGAGAGCTTTGCACAAGCTCTTAGACCTCCTTAGTGTTTGCATCTTGTGGTTAACCTCAAAGATAAACACCATATTCACAGATGCCAAGTGCTGTTGGATCCTTGGGATTTGAATGATGGAGAGCAGGGTTCACGGTATTAGATTATAAGGAAGTTGTTTAACAAATTATAGCTATAATATATGATCCCTCACTATGAAAAAATATTCATTTATGTGTGGTAATATCTCTTTGGTTGCAAAGAGTCGGACATGACTGAGCGTGCGCATGCACACATACACACACACACACATTTCTCCACCACTGCAAGTAGGGATCTAATAGAGCTAATGGTTTGGATTTAAATTAATGAAGCATACATGATGTAACTAGGATTTCATATACTTAGTTCTTGAAATATTTGTCAATATTTGCTAGAGGTTTTTGCACACACTGCCTCAGCCTTTGTGGTGGTGGAGGGTGCCTAGACACATTTAGCAGAGGAATAATGAAGAAATAAAGGCACTCAACTTATTTGGGTTTTTTAACAAATAAATAGATTTCCAATTTGCTGTTGCTGGCTTTAAAATAGGAACAGCTTTTGAGATTACTTAAATGCCTCTATTCACCCAGCACATGCTGAAATGAGAAAACAGAACATTTGATATGTATGAAGTGCTGTTTTTCAACACATATTAGTATTTGTTGATTAACAGTAAAAATAATTATGAATGTTAACTAATGAGATGTCATTTTTTAGTTCATATCTTTTTCAATGGCAAGATGAAATCTGGCAGAAAGTTTCGTGGACAGTATAGAGGTAGGAGGCAAGTTACAGACAAAACCACTGTGGTGCAGAGAGAAAGATATCATATTTACGGTATTGAGGAATTCTCAGAAATTCACAACTGGCTTCCCACATCCCAGGAAAGTATACATTTCCAGGTTTCAATACAAGTCTCATTCCCATAATTCAGTCCAACTTACCATTATCTTTGGAGAGAACCCTAAAATTATAGACTAAAGAGTTAAGAAAGTTTAGAGTGTCTAAATCAGTCCGTCTCTTCCAAATGAAGATACTGGAGCCCAGAGAGGAAAAGTACTTGTCTAAAGTCACACAGCAAATTCCTGGCAGTTGTATAACTGGCACTTAAGTTCCCTCACCCCTGTTATATTCAGTTCAATTCAGTCGCTCAGTCATGTCCGACTTTTGCGACCCCATGAATCGCAGCGTGCCAGGCCTTCCTGTCCATCACCAACTCCCGGAGTTTACACAAACCCATGTCCATCGAGTCAGTGATGCCATCCAGCCATCTCATCCTCTGTCATCCCCTTCTCCCCCTGCCCCCAATCCCTCCCAGCATCAGGGTCTTTTCCAATGAGTCAACTCTTTGCATGAGGTGGCCAAAGTATTGGATTTTCAGCTTCAACATCAGTCCTTCCAATGAACACCCAGGACTGATCTCCTTTAGTATGGACTGGTTGGATCTCTTTGCAGTCCAAGGGACTCTCAAGAGTCTTCTCCAACACCATGGTTCAAAAGCATCAATTTTTTGGCACTCAGCTTTCTTCACAGTCCAACTCTCACGTCCATATGTGACCACTGGAAAAACCATAGCCTTGACTAGATGGAGCTTTGTTGGCAAAGTAATGTCTCTGCTTTTTAATATGCTGTCTAGGTTGGTCATAACTTTTCTTCCAAGGAGTAAGCGTCTTTTAATTTCATGGCTGCAATCACCATCTGCAGTGATTTTGGAGCCCAAAAAATTAAAGTCTGACACTGTTTCCACTGTCTCCCCATCTATTTCTCTCCAGTATAATCAGGACTAGCATTCTGCTTATACAATCTGTACAGTCATGCTATCTGTATCTATAAGGAAAAAAGCTCATGCCGTGCCTATTGTTAAATATTTTTGATTTCACAATGACAACACCACATATTAAAGAAAACTTCCAATATGACTTTGTAATTAAAAATAAATCAATTCAACCTATATTTAAAGATTCATGAAACATTGCTCTTGATGATTTCAAAAACCTATACCATATTCTTTAATAACCACACATGCACTTCTCCAAATCAAAATGACTAGTCACATTTTCCATCCTTTTCAGAAAGCTCCACTCCTGTTCTTGTGAATGGGCCAGTGAGGCTCAGTCTTAATGAACATACATGTGTGTTAGTCATTTCAGTCGTGTCCACCACTTTGTGAGCCCATGGACTGTGGCCCTCCAGGCTCCTCTGTCCAGGGGATTCTCCAGGCAAGAGTACTGGAGTGGGGTGCCTTGCCCTCCTCCAGGGGATCTTCCCGGGTCAGGGATCGAACCCCAGGGTTTCTGCTGCTCCTGTGTTGCAAGCAGACTCTACTGCTGATCTCCTGGGGGTGTCTCTTAATGAACATACCTCTATCTAAATACCCAGCTGACTTAATGGGAGGTAGAGTTTTAGGTACCTATGACATTTAGCTATTCGACATCTATTCTTCTATGCAATTCAAAATTACTGTAATTGTTGTTGTCTTTTTATGCAAACACAACCACTGAGACTGACGGAGGATAGAGGGGAATCCTACCACAGGAGGCCATCAGAGTAGCCCACCAGAAAGAGATGCGGTTGGGGTCATGAGATGGCAGCCAGGGAAGGACGCAGCGGCGGCTCTTCCCTTACTTGTAAATCCAATCGATGACTTCAAATGCTTGACTGAGATGTACAAACAAAAATGATTCTTGGTTGAAATGAGAATGAATATGCCATCCTAGCCTCCTGCTCACCCTCAAACTGGAGTACCGCTCAGGACTCTATGCATTGGAAATCCTTGAAGGGGAGTCTTTACAAGGTCTCTAAGTCACTAACAGTTTATGATTCAGACCCAGGCTATTACCATGCATGGTGGTTTAGGAAAGGAATCGAATAATTGCCTTAAGCCAATAATTCTTCAAGTGTGGTCCCAGGACCAGAAGCATAAGCCTCTCCTGGGAACTTGTTAACCACGCAGGCTTTCAGCCCCACCCCAAATCTGCTGAGTCAGAAATTCTGGAGGTAGAGCCCAGACATATCTGTATTTTTCAAGCCCTCTGAATGATTCAGATGCATGATAAATGCTAAAAAAACCATTGGATTAAATAAGAGTAAGAATATTTACTAAAAATGGGAGGAAAATGAAATGCAGAAGTGTATTTATCTCACTCCCAAGAAGCTTGGGTGCAGGTAGTCTAGGCCTGATATGGAAGCTCAATAATAGTATAAGACTCATGTTGTTGTTGTTCAGTGATTTAGTTGCAATCGACTTTTTGCATCCCCGTGGTCTGCAGCACGCCAGGCTTCCCCTTCACTATCTCCCGGAGCTTGTGCAAACTCATGCCCATTGAGTCAATAATGCTATTTCAACCATCTCATCCTCTCTTGTGCCCTTCTCCTCTTGCCCTCCATCTTTTCCAGCATCAGGATCTTTTTCCAATGAGTTGGCTCTTCACATCACCTGGCCAAAGTAATGGAGTTTCAGCTTCAGCAACAGTCCTTCCAATGACTATTCAGGGTTGATTTCCCTGAGGGTAGTTGGGTTATACTATTACTGAGTCCAATCCCATACTGATCATCACATGGAAGGCCAGTAAATTGAGAGACTTCTTAGGGCAAGGAATAGCAACTTTATTCTGAAAGCTAGTGGACTGAGAAGATGGTGAACTAGTGTCCCAAAGAACCATGATGTCTCCCCAGTTAGAATTCAGACTTCCTTTATCCTAAAAGGAAAGGGAGTAGAGATGGTTGCTGCCAAACCTCTTGATGCCAAATTCTTTGTTTTGGCAGCTGTCCGCATAGATCTGATCACAATGGTCCAATAAATTTCCAAGATGAATGTTAGTTTCTGTTCTATGACTTTTTGTCTCTGTTTGGATAGAAAAGTGTTAAGTCTTCAAAGGTCAGAGTCTTGGGAATGGGCTATCCTGTGTATTTTAATCTGTAGACAACATTGTTAACATCTAGCAAAAGCAGTAGAATACGAAGGTTAAAGTAAAAGAAATATCCAGTATGGAGGCCGATTTGTTCTTCCCTCCCACAACGCTGCCTATTCAGCCTCTTTCTGTTGTATAGCACCTGGCCCGCCCCAGCATCCCCTCCAGGAGTCTTCTGAGATTGTGCAGGGTCTTCAGAACAAGGGGTCACTGACAATCTCAGTGCTAGCTCCCAGAGACCAATACCACTTCAGAAATGCTGAGAACCCTGCACCACCATATCTGTAATTCTACCGCAAATATCAAACCTGTCACAAGAGATGTCAGTGCCGTGCACCCCATTTTTTCTGACAATAATAACACCACTGAGGAGAGAACTCACGAAGTCTCTGACTCCAAGGTGAAGTGGAAGTGAGAGGACATGGAAATGACATGACAGCTCAGTGGCGAGATGATCCCAAGGTCAGCCGAGGCCGTCTGAGAGCCTGGGTTGAAAGCATGCAGGTAAATGGCCTTCAGATGCCAAGCTAAATGCCACGTGGTGTGGGATGTGAACAGAGACAAGCCTGGAAAGCACGGCTCTAGAAGAGGATCATGGAATTAATGTTTCATTTATTAATTCATTTGTATAATCCAGGCTCTGAGGTCTGGGAACAGAGCAGGGGAGATGGGCTGGGAAGTCACCCAAAGGCGCAAAGTGTGGGATGGGTGGGGTTTGGGGTGGGTGAACAGATTGTAGAGAGAGACAGAAAATGAGGCTGGCTGGTAAAGGACTTTGTGGGTAAATAAGGAGCCAAAGTGTGGTGGGCATGCGTAAAACAGGAGTGACAATCACATGACCACATCTGTCAGTGCAGTAGACAGGAAGACCAGAGAGAAAGGAGTGGTTAAAGAATAGAAGGAAGACAGTTGCAAGAGTCCCGCAAAGACCTAGGATGTTAGGAGCAGCAGACACAGTGGGGATCATGAGGGGCTGCCAGACTGGGCAGAAATCAGACGGAGTCTCTTGCTCACTTCGGTTGTAGTCGGCACAGTGGCGGTAATCAGGCTAAAATACATGCAATAACCCATAATGTGGCCCCAGGTTGGGAGAGGCGTACAGAAGGTGTACAGAAGGCAAGAGAGGCCCTTTGCTTGCCTGGGTTCCCAGTTGGTCAACTTGCCCAAAGGTCTGCAGGATGCCGTGTAAATCCCTGGCTACCTTACAAGCTCTGAAAGGCATTGAGAACCTCCCAGTACCATGCAGGGTCAGGTTCTGGAAGGTTCTTCTAAGTGCAGAGATCAGTGAACAGATTTTAGTCTCTATGAGGAAGAGGACTTGGAACATTCTCTTTTGATGTTTTTAAATGTGCCCCTTTTATTTTCAAATTTTTTGGCCACACCTTCTAACACGTGGGATCTTAGTTCCCTGATTGGGGTTTGAACTCAAGCCCCCCTGTATTGGCAGCTCAGAGTCTTAACCACTGGACCAACAGGGAAGTCCCTCTCTTGATGTTTTTAAAGGCATCTGTGAGAGGAAGTATTTGCTGTCAGTCAAGATGGTAGTTTCAACTGCAAGAAAAGAACACTATTGCTTGTGAAAAGCTATTAGAAAGAAAAGTAATGTGATTTGCCCACAGTGAGAGAGAAACACTTTCAATCACTGTCAATTTTTAAGTTGAATATTTCCTATTTCTGTTAATATCTCTGTTAACTTTGGAATTATTCAAAATGGTGGATTCCGTCAAGCCTTAAGAATCATTTATTTCAGGACGTTTTAAAACTGAATTTGGAAAAATTAATATTTTCTGCTTAATTTGATCTTGAAAGGAAAAAAGTAAAGAATATCCATCTTACAAAAAAATATTTTTCCCTGGGGCACTTTAAAGGGAAAAATTAATATCATCCTCAAAATATAAAATCAGAAATGGCCCACATAAGGATTTCCATGTGTCCTAATGCAAAATATTTGAGGAATATAATAAGTTTAAAGTCTTTTCGGAGACCCTCAACCAGTCTGTTTTGTGGGAGGCTTGAAGAAGAAAATAGATGTGCTAGGATGTGAAACTGTCTTTCGAGACCTGTGCAAATTTGTGCGACATAATAAAACTTATTTTAATGAGTAGTCACCATTTAAAATTGACATTTCACATGAAAATCCAGAAGAATGGTCCATGTCTCCTAGAGGGAGTGAATTCTCCCGCCATTACTCTTCGGTTGTTGTTTTTTAATCGGAGGATAATTGCTTTACAAGGCTGTGTTGTTTCTGCCACACAGCAATGAGAATAAGTCATAATTATATATATATATTTCCCCTCCCTTTCGAGCGTCCTCCCCTCCTCTCTAGCCCACCCCTTTAAGTAGTCACAGAGTGCCAGACTGGACTCCCAGCAGCTTCCCACGAGCTATCTGTTGTGCACATGATGGTGTACATATGTCAAAGCGTCTTAATTCGCCCTACTCTCTCCTTCCCCCACTGTGTCCAGAAGTCCATTTTCTATGTCCGTCTCCATTTCTTCCCTGTAAGTAGGTTCACTGGTACTCTCTTCTTAGATCCCGTATGTATGTGATAATATGGGATATCTGCTTTTCTCTTTCTAACATACTTCATGCTCCTGTTTTGTCTGCAGCCTCACCGTCTGTATTACCTGCCGGCCGCCATCATGTATTCTCTGTGTAACCCTTTCTCCTGACCATCCTTCATCCTTTGAGTGGCCTTAGGTTTATCCTTTCCTCTTCCACAGTCTCTGGGATTTAGTCGCAAATGGGAGAAGGGAAGGTGGAAGGTGAAAGTCGTTTTTGCCTAATTCTTTTTGTCTTCTCTCCTCCTACCAACACTCACAAGCCCCATCTTCCCACACGCTCCTCACTCCTCATCACAAGCTTTATAGTCATTGAAGATGATAATTACACATGGACAGGAATGAGCAACAAGAATTGCAGTCAAACCTACCATGTGTAGAGGACGGAATTTTCTTTTATTTTTAATCCTGTGGCAAGGTAACATGGACAGATCTAGAAATCATCATACTAAGTGAAGTAAGCCAGACAGAGAAAAGCAAATATCATAGGGTATTCGAAAAAAGAGTAGAAATGGACTTATTTATAAAACAGAAACACACTCACAGACATAACAAATTTATGGCTACCAAAGGGAAAAGTTGGAGGAGGGAAAAATTAGGAGTTTGAGGACAATACCATATATAAACTAGATAACAATCAAGGGCCTACTGTACAGAACATGGAGCTATACTCAGTATTTTATAATAAGTTATAAGGGAAAATAATCTAAAAAAGAATATATATACATGCATACATATATGTATGTACACACACACACACACATGTATATCCCTGGAGGAGGAAATGGCAACCCACTCCAGGATTCTTGCCTGGAGAATGCCATGGACGGAGGAGCCTGACAGGCTGCAGTCCACGGGGTCACAAAGAGCCGGACACAATAGAGCTACTGACACAAGCACATATATGTCTATGTATAACTGAATCACTTTGCTGCATACCTAAAACTAACACCACATTGTAAATAAAGTGCATTTCAGCTTAAAAAACAATTTTTTTAAAAAAACCTAAGTAACACTGCCTCGCAAGAATTCTCAAGCAAGAGAAAGCAGTCAAGGGACTAAGCCCTCTGTTCTAGCCCCAGAAAGCTGAAGCCGGAGGCAGGAAGGGCTTGTGGAGCTGACTAAGCGGGTCAGACCCAGGACTTCTGTCCTGATCCTTCCTAACTGGAAGGTCAAAGAAAGTGATTGCTCATGTTTTGTCCTCTTGCATACTAGAAACTTTATAACATTACCCTGCCCATTTCTTCTTTCTTTGTACCACCATTTTGGTTATGATATATGCATGCATGTATGTGAAGATCCCCAGGAGAAGGGAATGGCAGCCCACTCCAGTATTCCTGCCTGGAGAATCCCATGGACAATGGAGTCTGGCAGGCTACAGTCCATGGGGTCACAAAGAGTCAGATACAAACAAACTGTGTTTGTCTGTTAAGACAAACACACACATTTGTATGCATAGAGCTTATTTTTGTGTTTTCTGTTTATCTTCTGGGAAACCCTCACTTTCAAAAAAACAATGTATTTGTTGAATGAGGGTGCCAAAACACTTCCCCATTTCTATAGGCATTCTGACACTTCTGTACCTTATTCTGGCTGCAAATCCTCAAGAAAATAACTCAAGTTGATATGAGCATTAATTTACCAGGAACTGAATTGTTAGGAATGGGCTGCTTTTTAATTTTCTACCATCACTGCATGTCCCTACTCTAACTATTCCTAGGGGTCAGCCAGAAACGTTTTTCTCTCACCTGAATACAGAGACGTGAGATACTGCCGTGCATCAAGGGCTAATTATATAATGAAACCTAGTCTCCAAACCCTCCCATTCGATCCCTGATGCTTAATGGAAACTGCATCACCTAGCAACAGTCACCAACAAACTGCAGGAAAAATAATAGAGATTGTGGGCAGCATCTTTCCACGGAGGCAAAATTGACAGCAAATTGTATTTGCCCTTTCTTTTCACGTGGAAAATCTACTGTTTATGGGCAAAAGGTATCGCAACTGCACACCTGAGTGAATGGACACCGTGACCCTTAGTTAAAAGTCATCTTTAAGGCAATGAGCTAAAAGTTAAGAACTCTAATATCTGCTACCCAAATGCTATAGACCAAACCCATATTTAGGTGGGATATGGGTATTAGAAAATACGACGTCGGAACTTCGTGTGTCTGCCCTCTGGGTATTTCAGGTCCAGATGCTTACTTTCTCTGCAAAATAAACCTTGCAAATGCTCCTTTCTCACAGACTGCAGACACCAGAGCCCTCTGTACACCATACTCAGATGCCAACTTGTCAATGCCCTGCTGATTACACAACCACTGTTACTGGTAACCAATGGGGAAAATCTCAGCTCAAACATAGCTGCATTTTTCCAGCTCTGGGCTGAAGGTAAGGGTCCTTGTAGCATAGGCATTTAGTAAAATTAACTTGGGTGTGTTCACTAACAAAGGTTTTATGGAAATCTAGAGGGAGGAATTTTAAAGTGCTTGTTCAGATGATAGCTCAACTAAGGCAACAATGAGTGTGATGCACTCATTGAGAAAAATTGTGGCTGTCATTCTAAATAAAAATAATAGAATAAATTAATTGTATACATCCAATGGACCTCTTTGCTCAAAAGGGGGAAATTGTGAGTATACATTGTTCAAAGTCATAAAACTGTTGTTAAAGATAATCATATCTAGTAAAGAAAGTGGTCTTATATTTTGACAGCATTCAATAACTATATGTAGTCACATCTATTCAAGAGCTTACTTCATAAAAATCATACACTTCAGTGACTTTATTTCTAAGAAAATATCACACTTTCTTTTCTTGCTAGAAATAAAACATTAACTTTCAGATAGAGGATAAAATATTTCTTCCCTTTGTAGTAAATGATGATAAATGCACATTTTTTGTCTGCTAATTATTCAAAACACCACTAATTTCTTAAATAAAACAGTTCTATACATTTGGGTGAGCAAACATTTCTGTTTTTGAGTTTAGCTTGATAAATGCATACACACATGTGTAGATACATATAGATCCGTGTACACTGGCATTTGGTGCTCTTAGCACTTTGGAGGGCTGTTTTTTTTTAATTTTTAAATAAGAAGGTTAATCTGATGTTCTTAAACTGATGGCATTCTAACCTTCAAAAGCATGTGTTTATCATGAGTTTCCACCACCCCAAATAGTTTTGACCTGAGGTTACAATGCAGGCTCAGACTATTTCAAAGGGGGTAAAAATGGTTGATAAGCAAACACTTCATTCCGGACTCTCTCGGGATGTATAAATCCCCAAGAAGATTTTTCAGCATTTCCAGAGAGTGGTGGAGGAGTTCAAACCCAGAGGGTACCGTCAATCAGAGTCCTGCCGTCGCATAACAAAGGGCTCAGCCCAGGGTCTCTTGCAGCATCATTTTGTTGCACAGTGGCTGGCTGAGGTCGTTAGAATACTCGGGATTTCATTCCACCTGATGCCTCATCGAAGGTAAGATTTTTTTCTCTTTTCTTTCAAGATTTTAAGTCTTAATTGAAAATGTTCATCTCTCACAAAATTCTGTGCCCTTTCTACCCAGGATGGCAAGGAAGAGAGAGAGAGAGACAAGGGGGAAGGGAAAGATACTTCATAAAACCACCTTCTTAGAACATTAAAGGAACAGCGTATCTCCAGCTCAGGGTAAAGGCTAATTTTTTTATCATTGTGGAATTTGTGATTTCAGAGAGAGATGGGAAAAAATCAAGAAGAGCAAATACTTTGCATCATCGTTGCAGCTCACAGACAAGTAAGCTGAGGACAGTGGATGGAAACAAGAGGGTCCCCATCGCATCGTGGTCCCCTATTTCCCTTGCATAAGTTACCCTGCACTGCCGCTGTGGCCAGTCTTCCCTGGGACAGGCCCTTTCTACATCAGGACTGAACTGAAAGGAGGACTCAGCCACCGTCAGTATTGACTAAATGAGGGTCATTTATCATACACACCCATTTGCGCAGCACACTTCAACTGTTCTCCATGTCCTTCAACTTTTCCTTCTCCTGAAGGCCAGCTTCCTGCCCCATTAAATTGTTAACCCTTGGATCCCTGGCATTTTCTGGATTGACAATCAAACGAACACAGGCTGTATCTACACCCTGGATCCGCCATCCCTCCCCACCCTTCCACCCCACCCTACCTTCCAGGAGATCCGTGGAGAAAACTAATTATGTTTCCCTAAGTAGGCATAGTACTTCTATTTAGCAGAAGCTGGGACCCTATGTTGACCTAACACTGAGCGTTTCAAGTAAACTGCCAGAAGCCCCATCAAATTGCTGAGAGTAATTTAGAGTATGAAATGTGTTAAATTATTCAAAGGGCTGAATAAGCATAAATAGTCAGTACCACGGGAGAGATACGCACACCCAGCGATGCCGATCTGACATTTAATACATCATATTAGCACTCCTGTTAGTGCAAAGCGCCCCCTCCCAGCACACAGCCCCGCACATTCAAACTACCAGACACAGAGGCAGCACCCTCCTCCATCAAGATTTCTGCCAACTATCTCCATTTTCAATAATTTGCCCCAATCTCCACAGAGACCTGTATCTATCCTGTAGCAAGTTCTGTTTATAATTCAGTCCCCAAAAAGTAAAAAAACATTCATGTTGAATAATACAGGACATGGTTATCACTCTCCTTTACAAGTCAATATGTCGTCCAGCCCCAAAACTGGAGGGAATTGTTCAAAGTAAGAAGACTACATTCTGAGGTCCCAGGTGACTGGGTCCGGCTGAACGATTTTGATTGGAAAAGAGTTTCTACTGCAAGGCATCTGCTTGAAAGAAGTAGGTAGGTATTAGAATCTCTTGATGTCCTAGTTCCCCTTCTTCCAGCAGGAGGCAGGGGACTCCTCAGGGTATCTTAAAGAGCCACATGGAAGGAGTCCAGTTTCCTGAATCAGCTGATGGCAAAAAGCTGCCTCTTAACTTGCAATACAAGGCTTCCCTGGTGGCTCAGTGGTAAAAGAACCCGCATGTAGGAGACAAGGGTTTGATCCCTGGGTCGTGAAGATCCCCTGGAGAAGGAAAAGAAGGAAATGGCAACCCACTCCAGTATTCTTGCCTGGGAAACCCCATGGACAGAGGAACCTGGCAAAAGGAGTCCAAGAGGTCGCAAGAGTCAGACAGAGTTTACCAACTGCACCACCACTACCAAATGGGAATACAGGAAGGAATACGCAACAATCTTTATTTTGTTAAGTCACTGCAATATGAGGTTTGGTTTGTCTTTTTTTTTTAAATTGAAGTATATTTACAGTGTTTCAGATATACAGCAAAGTGATTCAGATACATACACACACACAGGCACACATATGTATTACGCAGGTGGCCCTAGTAGTTAAGAATCTGCCTGCAGTGCAGGAGATGCAGATGTAGATTCGATCCCTGGGTCAGGAAAATCCCCTGGAGGAGGAAATGGCAAACCCACTCCAGTATTCTTGCCTGGAAAATCCCATGGACAGGGAAGCCTGGAGGGCTACAGACCACGGGGTATCACAGAGTCGGACACAGCTGAGCATGCAGAACATGTATATACAGCTTCAGCCGAAAAGGTTCATTAGGGTTTTTCTGTAACATCTTATATATCTGTGTGTGTATAAGCATATGTTGTGTGCTAAGTCGCTTCAGTCGTGTCCAGCTCTTTGCAACCCTATGGACTGGGGCCCTCCAGACTCCTCTGTCCATGAAATTCTCCAAGCAAGAATACTAGAGTGGGTTGCCATGCCCTTCTCCAAGGGATCTCCCCAACCCCGGGGTCGAACCTGCATCTCTTATGTCTCATGCTTTGGCAGGTAGATTCTTTACCACTAGCCCCACCTGGGAAATCTCATGTGTCTATGTATATATACATATACATATGTGCACACATTCTTTTTTTCAGATTCTTCTTCATTCTAGGTTACTACAGATCTGAACATAGCTCCTTGTTTTATACATTATGTCCTTGTGGTTTATTTATTTTATATTTAGCAGTGTGTCTCTGTTAAGCTCAAATGCCCAATATATTCCTTGCTCCTCCAAGGTTTGTTTTTTAAAGCTGTAATAGCTACCTTAACTAGAACTTTAGATCACTTATTTATTTATTGTAACCAGTTGATACAATCCTCTCCTTTCTCCCAGTCTGCCTCTCTGAATACTTCTATCTTCACCCTGGTGACCTGCCCCAAAAGCATCACTGGTTAAGATGGTTTCCAAAAGTAAGCTAAGAAAATGTCATTTTGACAGTGGCAGGTCCTTCTCTCAAGGGCAGCATCTTGTGAAATGTGTAATGTTATCCTTCCTTACCTGCTGAAGATAAGAAGATCCAAGAAGTGAAGCAACTCATCCGAGTTCTCACTGTCAGTGAGAAGACATATAGGAGAATTGGTTGGCCAATGAACATGTGAAAGCCTCACTGACAATTAGGGCACTGGAAGCAAAAATCCCCAGATATACCTCTATACCAGCCAAAAGAGCAAAAATTAAAAATCAGACAAATGCTCATAAGGATGGTGTAGGATGGCAGTGTACAAATTGGACTGACTGATTAACAACAACTGGGCATTAAAATAAAAAGTGGAACATGTAGACACGCTACGATCCAGCAATTCTCTTAGTGGACAGATTATCTAGAGAAATTCTTGTACATTTGCATTATGAAATATGCACCAGAAACGTTTATAGCAGCATTGTTACTCCTCGCAAGACATTGAAAGCAACACGAGTGTCCATCAACAGTAGAAATCGATGAACAAAATAGGGCACGTTCACATGATAGAAAGTAAACAGCAGCAAAAATGCATGAACTTCAGTTCTGTGCACCAACATGAATGTGTCTCTAAAACAGAAAGCTGAGTGAAATAAGGAAGTCCCAGTGGAATGCACTCAGTATTATTCCACTTGAATAAAATCTTAAAACAGGCCAAGTAAACAATTATAATGCTTAGAAATTCAGTCACAGATGGTTGAATTGTTTAAAATAAAGCAAGAGAGAATAATAATTGTGCCCCCTTCACACCTCTGTTTGGATGAGTGATTGCCAGAAGATTTAACCTTTGATGATTAATCAGTCTCACCTTGATGCTGGGAAAGAGTGAAGGCAAAAGGAGAAGAGGGTAGCAGAGGATGAGATGATTGGATGCCATTACCAATCCAATGGACGTGAGCTTGGGCAAATTCCAGGAGATGGTGAGGGACAGGGAGGCCTGGGGTGCTGCAGCCCCTGGGGTCACAAAGTCCTCACGGACATGACTTCGGAACTGAACAACAACAGCCTCACCTGCTTTGTTCAACTCTCTCCCAAATGTCTTATCTGCTCCCAAATGTCGGCCACACCTCTCTGAAAGCAACGATTTCTTCATTGTCTCCTTTAACTAGTGACCTTCTTGAACCCCGCTGCCATTGTTATACCGTTACGCCTCCTAACACCAGCTTGTAATACCCTGCTCTTGCATCTGTGTCTTCTGACTTCACTGTTTTGAGTCCTCTGTGTTACTTCATCCTCCACCTTCCCAGTGACTCTTCAGTTCCTTGAAGGCTCACACTTTGTCTCTCTCGACTCAGTCATCATTTCTGATGCCTTTAATGTGCCCATACAACCTGTAGGCTTCCCAATTTTTAGACCTCCTCATCCCTAAAGACAGTCACCTCTCATTCCAATTTAATCTTTCACTCCTGCGCCATACCTTATCATCATCAGAACCGGCCCTACTTCAAAAATAAAGAATAAAAATGCACATCCTTCTCCAATCATATCTTCAAGGTCATCTGCTCAAAAGCACTCATAAAATCAATTTTTAAACCACAGTGAGATGTCTTCACTATTGATCTCATCACTCTCTCCCTGTGTATCAACACCTTCTGTTTTAAACTTCTTTGTAAAAGCTGCATATGAAGACTTATTTTAATGGGGTATAATCAATATACAATAAACCATGCTTCCCTGCTGGCTCAGACAGTAAAGAATCCTCCAGCAATGCAAGAGACCTGGGGTTGATCCCTGGGTTGGGAAGATCCCCTGGAGAAGGGAACGGCTACCCACTCCAGTGTCCTGGCCTGGAGAATTCCATTGACAGAGGAGCCTGGCAGGCTACAGTCCATGGGATGGTGAAGAGTCGGACATGACTAAGCAACTTTCACTTTGTTTCAGTTGAAATGTATAATTTGATAAATTGCCAATAAAGTTGCAATGAACAATCACATATAAGTCCTAGAACATGAATGACTGGATCACACCTTCAGTTCAGTTCAGTTCAGTCGCTCAGTCGTGTCCGACTCTTTGCAACCCCATGGAATCGCAGCACACCAGTCCTCCCTGTCCATCACCAACTCCTGGAGTTTACTCAAACTCATGCCCATCAAGTCGGTGATGCCATCCAGACATCTCACCCTCTGTTGTCCCCTTCTCCTCCTGCCCCCAATTCCTCCCAGCATCAGGGTCTTTTCCAATGAGTCAACTCTTAGCATGAGGTGGCCAAAGTATTGGAGTTTCACACCTTAGACATATGTTTAACCTTTCAAGAAACTGACAAACTTTTTTACAACAAAGTGGTACAGTGTTACATTGTTACATTCCCATTACCAGTGTACAGGAGTTTCAATTTCTCCAAGATTTGGAATGGCCATTTGTTGTTATTGTTTAGCCATTCTACTAGGTGTTGAGGGTACCCTCCCCTTTCCTCTTGTCTTCGTATCCAGCTGAGACTCCATAGCTCTTTATTACATCATTCCTTTTCAGTGGCTCTCAAAATCCCTTGCCCTTTTCTCCCCTCTTTGCACTCACACAAAAAGAACTACAATATTTGTTACACACCTATTCACTTTATTTGTGCCTATATCATTGCACCCGAGTGTATTTGTATAGAAATCACTCTGAAAGGCAAAGAGTTGCCTTTGTAAGTGGATGAGCTCTGATCTTAAAAAGCAGTGATGTATGCTACCTGGTATCTCCTTCATGGGTCTCTATTCCAGAGATTTCTCACTTCTCATAATTATATCACACCTCTACCTTACAGAGAGATCTAATTTTTTCCACCCCAGCTCACCTTATCTTCAGCTGATGATCCTGTAGCATGTCACTGTGTGAACGAAACCCATCAATGGATATTCTCACATCTCTCCAGCACAAGTCCACACAGGCCTATGTCCACCTTCCCTTTCTCCCCCCTGAATTCTGAAAGTTCTCTGATCACATGGTCTCTCAAGAACATATCCTGAGGACTTCTCTAGTGGTCTAGTGGCTCTTGGTCAGGGAACTAGATTCTGCCTGCCGCATGCCATCATAATCCTACAGGCCACTATTAAAACCTGGTACAGCCAAATAAATAATTTTTAAAAAAAACAGATACTGCAATTATATGCTCTGCCTGTCTCCCATACTCCACCCCCTCCTCCTTTAGCTAAGCATTCTCATTAGTTCACATATTCTAGCATCTCTCATCCTTAAAAATTTCTCCTTGAATCCCACAATATCCTCCAGCTACTATCTCATTTCTGTCACAAGAAGCTTCTTGCAACTATCCAGAAGCTATCCTCCATTTCTCTCATTTTATCCATGATTTACTCCATTGTGATCTGTCTTCCAATCATCAATCCACTGAATTTTCTCCTATAAGCATCACTAATGATCCCCAGGTCATCAAAATCAATAGACCCTCTTCTGTCTTCCCCCTCACTAAAACTGAGATATTTAAAAAGTTGACTGCTCTGTTCTTGAAACCCTGCCCTCCCGTGACTTCTGTGTCCAGAACAAAAAGACATCAACTCTGCTCACTACCAAAGATGACTGTAGAAATAACTCTAGGTCATATAAGTCTAGGTCAATACCAGCATATCTGTTATACCTGGCCCAGGTTTGAAATGTTTCAGAAGTATATTCATTCTAGCAAATCTCATGAAAACCAATGCAAATGAATGTAAGAAAATGTATAAAACAAAAAGGTTAGGCTAAAGTTAACTGGTTGGATGCATGAGACAAGTGCTCAGGGCTGGTGCACTGGGAAGACCCAGAGGGATCGGGATGGGGAACACATGTAAATCCGTGGCTGATTCATGTCAATGTATGGCAAAAACCACTACAATATTGTAAAGCCTCCAACTAATAAAAATAAATGAAAAAAATAAAAAGTTAACTAAGCAGAAATACTTAGCTATCTACATAATTGTAATATAATAAATTATAACAATTATATTATTTGCTTTATATACTATTATAAAATTATTTAAAATTAATCTTAGTGCAAAATAACTAAAGTAGATCAAGTTGATACATTGGAATTCTATGATCTTTACATGCCACATAGCTAGTTTACATTGAAATGTATTATAAAATATTTTGTAGATTATTAAAACTCTGAATTTTATAGAAAAACATAGTCTAAGTCATGGGATATCATTTCAGTGAAGAAGCTGGATAATGACATTTTTGAGCCACCAAGCATTATAGTCATGAGCTAATATCAAGGATAAGCAAGTTGATCACAGAGAACGTGTAAGCAGAAATAGTCCTGGAATGCAAGGAGCACAGTGAGAACAGGAGACCAGAGGGAGCGGAGCAGTGAGGGGCCAAGACAGGGGTGGGGACGGCTGTGTTTCTGCCAGTGGTACAGAGTGACAGCAAAATGCTGGAAAGAGAGAGACGGCAAAAGCAAGGCAGAGAGAGGAGAAAAAGGGAAAGAGAGTCAGACACTTCACTAGTATAAAGATGAACTCTGTTGAGTTTAAGTTGGATTTTTGTCAATATTCAGTAAATCCTTTGAACCTTGTTAAGAATATTTAAGTCAGCAGGAAACATTTCCTTTCTAGGCAGTTGAACTAGAATTTAGAAGTCAGCTGGCACGCTTTCACCTTTGTGAGCTAAACTTTTTTTTTTTTTGCGTGCTAAGGTCTGGGCCCTGTGTTTGCTTGTTTTCATCAAATCAACATCATAAGAATGAAACAATATTATAAAAATGCTGATTTTTTATATAATATGTATAAAATTTTTGGTACAATGTGTATAAAAATGGATTTCCTTTTCTCTTTCACAATGCCAATTTTTGAAGATAAGCCCTAATATCACTTTATTTCATGGTAGTAAAGGCTATCCTAAAGGATATTCTTTATGTTCCTTTAATAACCCTTGTATACGATGATATTGGGGCTTCCCTGGCGGCTCAAACAGTAAAAAAAACTGTCTGCAATGCAGGAAACCTGGGTTTGATCCCTGGGTTGGGCAGATCCCCTGGAAAAGCAGATGGCAACCCACTCCAGTGTTCTTGCCTGGAGAATCCCATGGACAGAGGAACCCGGTGGGTCGCAAAGAGGCAGACATGACTAGGTGACTAACACTTTCACTTTCACCGTAATATTATCTAAACATGGAGATAGGAAATATCCATTCATCATCATTGAGCAAATGTTTTGATAAAAGAGCAGAATTGATTAGATTTGTTTTAGGAATCGAAGGTCAAATAGTGATGGTAAGCAGGGCAGGGTGGCGGTGGGGTGCAAAGCGCATGGTGAATGGGAGAGCCAGCCGTGGTTAGAGGAGGACCAGTCCACTGTTGAAGCTTTCTTCTTCTTTTTAGTTTATTTCATTCAAGTATAGTTGACTTACAATGCTGTGTTAACTTCTGCTGTTCAGCGGAGTAATTCAGTTTTACATATTATACATTTTTTTCATATTCTTTCTCGTTACGACTGATCTCAGGATATTGAATACAGTTCCCTGTGCTATATGGTAGGACTTTGTTTATCCATTCTAAGTATAATAGTTTGCATCTGCTAATACAAAACTCTGAATCCATTTGTTCCCCATCCCCCCTTGCTCTTGGCAACCACAAGTCTATTCTCTGTGTCTGTGAATCTATTTTATAGACAAGTTCATCTGTGTCGTAATTTAGATTCTACCCATAAGTGATATCAGATGATCTTTTTTTGACTTATTTCACTCAGTATGACCATCTCCAGGTCAATCCACATGGCTGCAAATGGCATGATTTCATTTTTAATGGCTGAGTAGTATTCCCTCTACTTTTAGTTTTTTTAATAACCTCCACACTGTTTTCTATAAAGGCTACACCAATTTACATTTCCATCACACTATTGCGGATTTCTATGTTGTTAACCTGCTGAAATGGTGCAAGGGCAATTGGAGTAATGGACAGGAGCATGCAGATTCTGGAGGATGAGAGATGACTACTGGAGCATGTTGAGCAAGGAAATGGCAGGACAAGATAATCTGTACTTTAGAAAAATAGTTTTGGCAGCATGTGAAGGAGCAGAAGCTGGAGAAGCTGAATGGTGAGGATTTTATCTGAGTCAGAAACCAAGGGATGAAAGCAGGGGTCAGAGTTGAAAGCCATGTTGACTGAATACATCAAAATCAATATATTTTGATAAACCTCAATTCCTGCCTTTCAGTTAGAAAAAGACTCCATTATCCTTGTTCTTTAGAAAGAAAATACTCAGATCACCCTGTATTTTTGAAATCTAGTGGGAATAAGTGTCAAAGATCAAATGAGACTGTAGCTAGGCATAGATTTGTGATCTTCCTGCTCCCCATCTCTGCTTCCTCCATCACCTCCTGGGTTGGATATTTTTCTAATTTTGGAACACACTCAGATTCTACTAAGGCTGGGCGGGCAGACAATTCTCTGTTGCTTGACTGCTCAATTAAAATAACAACTTCTAAAATCCATACAGTGAGTTCACAACACTGAAATAGAAGGAAAAAGAAAAAAACACCCCAAGAGAACTGGTGGAAATTCCTATTACTGGACTTATTAAAAAGAGGACAGACAAACCCTTCACGGCATCCTGCAGAGACCAGGCCAGCACTAAAGGAGGAGGGCCTCGGAGCCTTTCTGATGTGATGTGATAGCCACCACGGTGGGACATGGAGAGATTTCCTCTCAGAGAAAAGTTATTAACCACTCTGGCATCCACGTGGACAGGGCTGCCTTCTCTAAACTATAAACATGCAATCTGAGGGTCGGAATCCCTACTAGCTCATAGCCATGCAAATGCAAGGTCTGGCTCCCCTCCCCGACACTCTTTCACAAATATACAAGCAAACATCCACACACTTGAGGGATCAGCCTCCTCGGGTTTTGGAGGCAGGAGTGGAATGGATGTTCGGCTCAGATCCTTCTACATGATTCACATTGCAATATGCTTAGCTACTGTGGTCTAGTTAATTACCAGCATCTCCCCAAGCGTCCTATCCTCAAGAACTTCCTTTTCCTTGCCCCCAGGCGCAGAAAGTGCTTCCTCTCCCCCACGCATTACAAAAAGCATCATTACAAGGCTAGTGTGTGACCTAGTGAGGGTCAGGGCATGAGACAGAGGCCGTAGCACAGAGCACAACAGAAAGCAACATGAACTTGAATACTCGGTCTTGCAAAGCTCCCAGAACTTTCTGGATACTCTTTCTCTTGGAGTGCCCCCTGCCACTGTGATGGACAGGATACTCTGTCAGGATTCTGTCCCTCTTCTTATCACTCTCCAGTCATTCTGAAATCCAAATCGAGTCACCAAGGATCAGATTTCACATAGTTATATAATTCTACTAAACAGACAAATTCAACTATCTTCATTAGAACTTTCTCTGACAACTTTTTAGCAGCAGCTGGGGTTCGAATGGACAGGACAGTGCGTGCTCAGTCCTGTCTGACTCTCTGCAGCCCCATGGACTGTAGCCCATCGGCTCCCCTGGCCATGGAATTTTCCAATCAAGAATACTGGAGTGGGTTGCCATTTCCTTCTCCAGGGGATCTTACCAAACCAAGGATCAAACTAGCGTCTCTTGCATTGGCTGGTGGATTCTTAACCAACTGAGCCTCGAGGGAAGCCTGGAATGGGTTAGAGGAGCTGGCAAAGGCTCCACCAGCTGGCTTGCCTAAATGTAGAAGAGCCATAAAAGGTGCCTGGGAGGAAGGCTGCTCACCCCTCCCCTGCACAGAATGCCATTGTCTTTTTCTTGATTAAAAAATAAGCATTGATTTTAATTCTTCACTTATTGATTCTCCCAACCCAGTCCTATGTGGCCAACAGAAAGCAAGAAAATCATTCCTGTTCACTCCAGCTGGGAAGCATGGTCTTTCCTCTGGTCAGTGACACTTGCCTGAAACTTCTTGCCTCTAGGACCTATGCTCTCCACACCACTAGTTTGGGTTTGTAGTTCCTGATAAGTTAAATAGCACTTAGTCAAGTTTTTGACCACCCACCACATTCTAGATGGGATGAGCTATGATCACTCATTCATTTACCAGGTGGTCTTCTCACTTTCTCCTGTCAGAGTACATTTGCATCCTTCAGGGCAGACCATACATCTCTCATGTGTTGTCTCAACTACCTGCAGGACTCAGAGAAAATGCTAATTCACTGTGGTGCTGAACTTCCAACATCCATCTCTGACTATATTAAAATACAAAAAAGGGACTTCAGATCTTCAAAAATTAAATGCAAAAATAATTAAGGTAAATATTTTGTTTGAAAAGTTAGTTTTGCAAGGTCACATTTCAACACAAAACTCTGTCTGTGTTGTGCAGATAAATTGGCAGCGTAATTATTCCTAGACTGTAAATTAGGCATCTGTGACCTGTACTCTAAATAATATTTCTATGCCTTGAAAACTAACTTGAAACCAAGTGGAAGCTTAGTGACTGGGAGATTCTGACTCATTATGAATTAGAGAGAGAATGCATGTATTGATGGTTATAACCCTACCAGGTTTTAACAGTTTGTCTGTTGGTTAAATGTGGTGTCAGACTTACATGGCAGTTTCTTTTAAGTCTCTCTTTAATTTTAACAATAAAAGAAATTGGAGTTTTGATCCAATATTTCCAGATAGAAAAGTGCAATGTTTTCAGAAGTCATTTGATCATTTATTTTGTAATGCATTTTTTGGATTCCCTTTGATGTCTCAGGTTGATTCTTCAAACAGAAATTCAAATTAAATTTAAATGAGACAATCTGATTTCCCAGACCTGAGAGAGTATTCACAAATATGAAAGAGATGATGGAGCAGCAGCCCAGTTGTTGAGCTGGAAGAGGGGTGGGGAAGGGGTTTGGGGAACGAGATAAAAAATAGCATCAGCTACACTTAGTAGGGGCCTCAACCTAAAGACTTGAGTACAAAGTTCTGAGGCATGTCCACCCATTGAATTCCGGAGTCTGCTCTCAATGAAGATAAATCACTATAAATTCATACCACCTCCTGTTAGTCCACAGCCAGCTACAATCTACCAGGCTTTAACAAAATAAAAATCAACTTGTTTAGTTCGTTCTTTAAAATTACCAAGACCTACTGCTTGGGCTTACATAGTATAAAGAAAAGGCTATGTTCCTGGCCTGGCAGTTTTACTTCCTAGCTGTGTTTTTTCAAGCAATCACTTTGTGGTAGGTTACAGATGACTGAAAACCTTTTGCCACTTTTCCTAATGAGATGTGGAGTTCACTTCTCCACCCCTTAAATCTGGATTGTCCTCAGTGAATTGTGGAAGAAGTGTGACTTCCAAGGCTAGTTATACGGAGCTTTCTGCCTTGGTTTCTTGGAACCCTCTTTCTGAAGGAAGCCAGCTGCCATTGGGAGAAATCCAGCTCCCAAAGACTGCCATGTTGTGAGGAAGCCCAAGCTAGCACTATGGAAAAGCTCTGTGGGAGAGACGCCAAGTCAGCTCCCGCCTTTCTAGCCATCCCAGCCAAGGTGCCAGGCCCAAGAGTGAATAAGCCATCTAGGATACAACATAGTGGAGAACTGAGGAATTCAACTCATGCCAGAAATGAGCCCTCAGACATTCGTTCCCAGTCTGGCCCTCCAGCCATTTCTCGCTTCAAGCCGTTCCTGATGAGGCTACAGTCCTGGTACAAAGAGCAGCCATCTTTGTTGAGCTCCACCCACATTCCTGACTACAAAATTTTGAGCATAATAAAATGTTGACTGTTTCAGATCATTAAATAATAACCAGAATACAACGGGCAACAGATAACCAGTAGATAACCAGAACCCTCAGACTCACCAGGCCTCTGAAACGTGGTGGAGCGGGGACAAGTGCCTACCTCCTGCAGCAGGCACTCACAGCTGGTCATAATGTCTTTTTCATTTCAGACGCGCACAGCCGTAAGTGGCAGCTTGCAGTGAGCAGTAGCTGGAAGCAGGGTTAGTTTCCCAGACCAGGAGTGCTAACTGCTGGACCACAGGAGCCAGCAGTTAGGGCTAAGGGCCCTGGTCTTGCCTGCCTAGTCAAGAATGAATTCAGGAGAGGAGGCAGAAGGTAAAGAGTAAAGTAAAAAGTTGACCGAAAAGAAAAGTACATGCAGAAAAGGGACGGGCGAACCCAGAGAGTCGCACCTTTGGCAAGTTTAAGTCCTTTATCGGGGGCAGGTTTCTGGGTCTCTGTCTTCCCTCAGGCCAATCATCTGGCTCTGTGCCCCCTCCCCTGGTTAATCTGTTTCAGAACCTGAGCTGCACATCCACACCTTAGACAAGATGGATCTCGAAGTGAAGGCTGCTGGAAGGAGCAAGACCCATTATGTTCTGAAATTATCCCCTGACTTTTGACTCCAAGGAGCCTCTTGTGTATTGTCTCCCTTTCCCTTTATTCAGACAGGGTTTTTGCCTCTCTTTTTCCTTGTCAAGATTATTCCCTTGAGGTGTTTATAAGAGACAAACACTGGCTGTTTACCCTTGTCTGTTGTTGCTTCCATTTCCGAGAACAAACGGGGGGGCTGATTGTGAATTTCCAACCTGGAGCCCTCCTATCTCTTGCCTCAGGAAATGCAAAGAGGAGGCTGGCTGATGGCGCATTTCCAACTTGGAGCCCATCTATCTCCCACCTCACTTTCTCCCTGTGTGAGTACGGGTTGACTAGCTAAAGGACGGCAGTTTTCAGACTGCCTTTCAGCCAGAGGAGACTGTGAGACTAAGTTCTGGCAAAAGAGATATAAGAGGAAACCATAGCAGCTGAGCAATAACTCTTTTTTATTTTTTTAATGTATTTTTTTAATTGAAGGATAATTGCTTTACAGAATTTTGCTGTTCTCTGTCAAACCTCAACAGGAATCAGCCATAGATATACATATGTCTGCTCTCTCTTGAACCTCCCCCCCCATCTCCCTTCCCATTCCACCCCTCTAGGTTGGTACAGAGCCCCTGTTTGAGTTTCCTGAGCCACACAGCAAATTCCCGTTGGCTATCTATTTTACATGTGGTCATATGAGTTTCCGTGTTACTCTTTCCATACATCTCACCCTCTCCTCCCCTCTCCCCATGTCCATAAGTCTATTCTCTATGTCTGTTTCTCCATTGCTGCCCTGTAAGTAAATTCTTTAGTACCATTTTTCTAGATTTCGTATGTGTGCGTAAGAATATGATGTTTATCTTTCTCTTTCTGACTCACTTCACTCTGTGTAATAGCTTCTAGGCTCATCCACCTCATTAGAACTGATTCAAATGCATTCCTTTTTAGAACTGAGTAATATTCCATTTCCAAAATATACAAGCAGCTCATACAACTCAATGCTAGAAAAACAAATAACCAAAAAGTTGAATCAAAAAGTGGGAAAAAGACCTAAACAGACATTTCTCCAAACAAGACATACAGATGGCTAACAAACACTTGAAAAGATGCTCCACATCACTAATTATTAGAGAAATGCAAATCAAAACTACAATGAGATATCACCTCACACTGGTCAGAATGGCCATCATCAAAAAGTCTACAAACAACAAATGCTGGAGAGGGTGTGGGGAAAAGGGAACCTCTTGCACTGTTAATGGGGATGTAAATTGATACAGCCACTATGGAAGATAGTATAGAGGTTCCTTAAAAAACTAGGAATAAAACCACCTATGCTCACTCCACTAGGCATATTCCCTGAGGAAACCAGGGTTGCAAAAGACACATGTATCCCATTGTTCATTGCAGCACTATTTACAACAGCTACAACATGAAAACAACCTAGGTGTCCATTGACAAATGAATGGAAAAACAAGTTGTGGTACATACACACAATGGAATATACTCAGCCATAAAAAGGAACAATAACTCTTAAAAGAGAGAAGACACGGCTTTTATTTTTCTCCATTCATCCTGCTTAGAATATGCACATGATAGCCAGAATTCAAGCAGCTACCGTGAACAAGGAGAAGATAGCCTAATGACCATGGAACATTAAGATCAAAGGATGCCCACAGAGCTATCATATTTACTGCCTTTCTGAATTATTTTACATGAGTGAGAAATCAAATTTAATCTTATTTCAGCCACCAATATCTGTGGGGAGAAGACTCCGTTATGTTGCACTTAATACTAACGCTGTACCTACCTCACAGGGTTTATAAGAGGGTCCAAATGTAAAATCTGTGGGAAAACATTCTGATTTGTCATTCAGATGCAACAAACACTATTTCCTTCCCTGTTTTCCTCCTGTATACTTGACTAGCCAGTGTGTACAACCATGTATTCCAGTCTTTCTCAATTTAATGTTCTGCAACCTTCTTGGTAACAAATATTTGGAAAAGCAAGTAGCAGCACAGTCTGATCCCTGAGGATGCAGGACCACTGCTGTGGATTAGGACAACCTCAAGCACAGAAAAGGGAGATGCACCTTGGGGTAGCCCGTCTTCAAGACAAAGGCAATTCAAGAGGAGGATGCGCTTGTGGAAAAGTTAAGCAACCACAGACACAGGAAGCAGTTGAGTTACAGTGGGATCCACCACATATCCATTGGGTTTCCCAGGTGTCACTAGTGGTAGTCACCAGCCTGCCAAGGCAGGAGACCCAAGAGACTCAAGTTCGATCCCTGGGTGGGGTAGATCCCCTGGAGGAGGGCATGGCAACCCACTCCAGTGTTCTTGCCTGGAGATCCCATGGACAGAGGAGCCTGGCAGGCTACAATCCATAAGGTCGCAAAGAGTCAGACACAACTGAGGCAACTTAGCACAAATACCCATTGGTGCTTCCAGCTGGAAGGTTCAGACAGGGAGTTTCCTTTCTCAATGGAACATGAGGAAAGAATGAAGCTATAACACTATGTCAGGAGTTCTGGATTTTTCATAACATTCAACCATTATAGCAACAAAACAGATCAGGTTATGATCCCCACTTGTCAATAAATGAGGCTCACACAAGACAAATAAGTGAGCTAAGATAACAGCAGATGTATATCAAGTTGCAAATCAGGAATGCAGGATTCCTAAATCCATGCTATTTCCTGTATCCTGTTCTCAACAATGACTCTATATGAGCAAAATTAGAACAGCTAAACAGCAGCGTCACTGTGAACCCACCCAACAGCCTCTGATGGAATCTAAGGACTTGCAACTCAGAAACCTCTGCATCCTTGGCATCCCCCTTTCCCACAACTGGAGTGCAGGCTGGACTTTGCACAGCAGGTGCTTTGACCCTGCCCACCGAGAGAGAAGGTGGTGCACCACTCTACCATCCAAGCAACACTTACAAAGGGACAAGGAAGAAGGGGCAGGGGTAGCCTATCATTTCAGAGGAAATAGTTAGGCAGGGGGTGGTTTATCCATGAGGACCACCCTGAATAGAAGAGGCCAGGGTCCTGCCTCCTTGATTTGCCATGAGAACACAGCCACCGGCATATGTCACTCAGCTCAAAGCAAACCTGTTTCCCCATCTCTGGTTCAGTGAAGCCTGCTCTCCGACCATGACGTGGGCTCACTGTAGGGAGCAGTTAACTGAACCTTTGAAATACCTCTCGCATCCTTCCTCACCTCCAGGCTCACTGTCACCGACTTTCAAGCAGCTCTGACTTGCTGCTCTAGACTCACGCATACCCACGGGGACTGCTCGTCTCTCTTTCATTCTCATCCTCCAAATTTCTTGTCCTCTTTGCACCAAGTTTTCATGGCAAGCTTCCTAGAGCTCCTATCCAGCCGGGTCTCTCACGGGCTTAAAAATATTCCCAGCTATCACGCTCCCCAGGAATGTCAGCATGATGTTTATGGTCTGTCCCTGATTCTTGCAGCTCCCCTTGCCCCCAACTGTCCACTGCGCCACTCTCCCTGAGAATGGGTGGGCCTTGTATATCCCATCCCTTTACAAGCTTCTTCCCCAGCCCTCCTGAGTGTTCCTGCTCATCTCCTATCTTCTGGGAGCTCTGCCTTTTCTATGGCATCTTCTAGAATTCTCCAAGGGGAGTTTCTGTTCCATTCTCTCATCCCACCTTCTGGGGGTCCTTGATTATAGCACAAGTCCCTTCATGTGGGTTGTACAGATGTGCTTGGGCTTTTCTCACTACCCTTCCAGGCTGAAGTCCTTCTAGTCAAAGCTACGGTTTTTCCAGTAGCCATGTTTGGATGTGAGAGTTGGACTATAAAGAAAGCTAGGTACCGAAGAATTGATGCTTTTGAACTGTGGTGTTGGAGAAGACTCTTGAGAGTCCCTTGGACTTCAAGGAGATCCAACCAGTCCATCCTAAAGGAAATCAGTCCTGAATATTCACTGGAAGGACTGATGTGAAGCTGAAACTCCAATACTTTGGCCACCTGATATGAAGAACTGACTCATTAGAAAAGACCCTGATGCTGGGAAAGATTGAAGGCAGGAGGAGAAGGGGACCACAGAGGATGAGATGGTTGGATGGCATCACCAACTCAATGGACATGAGTCTGAGTAAACTCTGGGAAGTGGTGATGGACAGGGAGGCCTGGTGTGCTGCAGTCCATGGGGTGACAAAGAGTCGGACATGACTGAGCAATTGAACTGAACTCCAGGCTGATGGGTTTTTATGTCTCAATATTAGCCCAATGTTGTGAGAAAATGGGTGCTCAGTAAATTTTTGTTAAAGTCAGTAAATTGGAAAGTGTGTGTATGTTTATGTGTGTTCAGTTGTTCAGTCATGTTTGATTCTTTGCAACCCCATGGACTGTAGCCTGCCAGTCTCCTCTGTCCCTGGGGTTTTCCAAGCAAGACTACTGGAGTGAGTTGCCATTTCCTCCTCCAGGGGATCTTCCCAAACCAGGGATCAAACCTGCATTGGCAGGCGGGCTCTTTACCTCTTTACCACCTGGGAAGCCCAGAAAGCATGTGAGTTGATAGATAAAACAGACATATCACTTATGGGATTTCTTGCCAGTCTGCATACTTCTCATAATTGCTATATATTTACTATCTAGTAGTTGGGAATAAATATGCATTATATCATTTCTCTAAACAAAATAACTAAATCAGGTCAGTTTAATACAATCTATAAATGACAAATTTGCAAAGTGCCTTTCTCTCTAAACCTAATTTGAGACAACCACTGGCATAAACGCAATGAAGTTTGAAAATAAAATAACTTCAAAGTGGCCTGCTTTCCCCATAGGGGAAGTTACAGAATCACACATAATAATCTTTATTTTCTTCTAAGTGATGAATTTGAGCATCTTGATAACTGTGCAAAAAAAAACAAAACAAAAAAGAAATTGAGAAAGGCAGAACCAGAGTAAGAAAGAATGAAGCGAAGTTGCTCAGTCATGTGTGACTCTTTGCGATCCCATGGACTGTAGCTTACCAGGCTCCTCCATCCATGGAATTTTCCAGGCAAGAGTACTGAAGTGGGTTGCCGTTTCCTTCTCCAGGGTATCTTCCCGACCCAGGGGTTGAACCCGGGTCTCCTATATCACAGGCAGATGCTTTACCCTCTGAGCCACAGGAAAACCCAAGAAAGAATGGGCAATACTGAATTGCATGGTTATGCCAGCTATGACAAGGCTAGCTCACTGCTGTCTCCAGGAGAAACATTATCTTAATGAGACCTGGAGTTGTTGTTCAATCACTAACTCGTGTCTGACTCTTTGTGACCCCATGGACTATAGCACACCAGTTTCCTCTGTTCTCCACTATCTCCCTGAGTTTACTCAAATTCATGTCCATTGAGTCGGTGATGCTATCTAACCATCTCATCCTCTGCTTTTGCCCTCAATCTTTCCCAGCACCAGGGTCTTTTCCAATGAGTCGGCTCTTCGCATCAGGTGGCCAAAGTAGTGGAGCTTCAGCTACAGCATCAATCCTTCCAGTGAATATTCAGGACTGATTTCCTTTAGGATGAACTGGTTGGATCTCCTTGCAGTCCAAGGGACTCTCAAGAGTCTTCTCCAACACCACAGTTCAAAAGCATCCATTCTGAGCTTCAGCCTTCTTTATGTTCGAGCTTTCAACTCTCGCATGCATACATAACTACTGGAGAAACCATAGCTTTGAGGACAGGGTTGTAACCATGAGAAAAACTATAAAAGAAGAAATACATATATTTTTATTCATTTGTAATTGCACAAATGTTTCAATTAATATTCCCTTTCTACTACTGCCAGTATGACAAAACAAAAACCTATATACCAGCTTATTTTTAAAAGTCTATACCACATAAAAAATAAACTATGTCAAATATGTATCAAGTATGTCAACTTTGCTTTTCTTCTTTCATTGTATAGACTGTGTATTAAAAGTGCCAGAGGGAAATTTGTAGAAATAGCATGGAACTTATTGTTGTTAACAACCCTCTAGGCAAGGTATATGTTATTCCATCTCTGTATACCTTCCAAAGGGTGGAAACTCCTTTTGAAAAAAATTCACATGATTAATGGCAGAATCTTACTGAATTTACTCTAACCATGGGCTTTTAATTTAATCCTATCAGCCTCTTCAAAATGGAACTAAAGTGCTGGTATATTATCAGGAACTCTCCTTTTGTTGTTTGCACTGAAACCCACCTTCTCCAACATACAGCTCTTCTCTGGTGATACCTGTGAGATGCATATTATCACTTTACAGACAAAGAAACAGCAGTGCTGAAAGGGTACATTTCACAGTTTTGTACATTTTGTACATTTCACAGCCACTAAACAGAGGGTTGAGGATCAAACCTAGGCAGTGAAGGTGAATATCTCTCAGTCGTGTCCGACTCTTTGCGACCCCATGGACTAAACAGTCCATGGAATTCTCCAGGCCAGAATACTGGAGTGAGTAGTCTTTCCCTTCTCCAGGGGATCTTCCCAATCCAGGGATCAAACCCAGGTCTCCCATATTACAGGCGGATTCTTTACCAGCTGAGCCACAGGGAAGCCAAATGACTTTAAAGTCAAGTTCCATCAATGACTCCAGGTTTGACACCTACATGACATATGTCACAAGTCATCCAACACTCAACAAACTCTGTGCAGCTCTCACTGTGGACGGAGCCTTGTGCTAAGAAGGACACAGCTGTGAGCCCACACAAGGGCCCTGTCATTTCTGGAGATTCCCCCTTGATCCCTGGCATGCGTGTCTGCTCAGGCCCTCAGTCGTGTCTGACTTTTTGTGACCCCAGGGACTGTAGCCTACCACACTCCTTCCTCTGTCCATGGGGTTTCCCAGGCAAGAATACTGGAATGGGTTGCCATTTCTTCCTCCAGGGGATCTTCCTGACCCAGGGATCATGGATTCTTTACCACTGCACCTCCTGGGAAGCCCTTTGGTCCCTGGCAGACAGTGTTAATTAACAGTGAGCTTGCTCCTGGCCAGGAAGCAGGTTCATCACACTCACCAAAGCAGCACCGTCAACCAGGCAGAGAGGGCACTGTCGTCCACCCAGACCACACTGTGCTGCCTGCTGAGGTGGGATGCGCAGACTGAAGACCAGAGTCAGAGAAACACACAGAAATGAATGTCATGGGGCTTCTGATCCTTTTAGCCATGCCATCCTCAGTAGTGGCATGTTCACATCAAGGAAGGACAAAAACCAAAAGAAGCATCTTTAGTTCAGGATATTTCTAGAAAATGTAGCACATCCATTCCACCTCTTCTACCCACCAAACTTTTAGAGTTCCTTCAAAGTGATAGCTTATGGTGAACATGATCTCCGAAGAAGAAGGTTTAGCTGCAGGACCAGGGACCAGGCTTGATCACTCAAGAGCTTTTGTGCAGCAGAGTTTTATTAAAGTATAAAAACGGACAGAGAAAGCTTCTGACACAGACATCAGAAGGCGGATGGAGAGTGCCCCACTCGCTAGTCTTTCACAAGAGGATTATACACTTTTTAATTAGTTATTACAATAAATCGAAAGAATGTCTCAAGTTTGTGGAAATTTTACCAGACCCACTCCCACAATTTACATTTCAGGATAACAGGATTAGAACTCAACAATAGAAAGATTCTACCAGACTGACTCCCATAATTTACATTCTAAAACATCAGACTTAGAAGATTTTCAGAAAAGAGACACTGTCCTGAAACAGAATACATTATTGTTACATAATCCCTAGCACAGAGTTTAAACTGAGTTTGTTGTGTAATCATCAGTTCCGGGCTTAAAGAAAAAAAACGTTTTATGTGACCAAGGCTAAGGAATATAGACCAAAAAAATGTTTGTCCTTTCCTCGTCCTTGAAAATTCCATACCCCTCTCTCCTCAGGGACCCCTGGACTTCTATCAACCTGCCTACGAATTGACTCTCTCAAAAGCCCTTCCAGTCCAATGTCACCTCCTCTTGGAAGCCCTCCTGGATTCTCCAGCCAGTTGTTTATCTTCCGTGATCCTGAAAGACTTTGTCCCACTAAGTGTTTTTCATAATTATCCCTAGTTAGTTAGTTGGATACATGGTACCACTGTGAGCACACGTACATCTCAGGTTATCCTGGGATATGACCACTGCCGCTGCTTCAGCTCTTGCTGCCATCTTAACCATGCCCTGGCCCTGCTCTGGGAATATCTAAACTATGGAAATGAGAGCAGACACTCTTACCAGCATCCTAATAACCTAGTTCTCACCAGTTCAGGGCGTGGTGTGTGAATCTCCATTGTTGCTCCATTTTCTGTCTTGGATGTATCTATCACCCCACCCTCCAGAGTTAAGACCTTGGGAAAGGGCCGCTTTCTGACATTCAGTAGTCTCTGGGCTCTGCCAGTGTGGCTCGACACTCGGAGCCCCTCACCCCATGCTCAGCTCTCAGAGCTTTGATAAGAGGAAGAAGCTTTACTTTCTTGCTCTCTGATCACTATTACCTTCTTTGTGCCACTGGCCATTTTCTCTTCTTTTTGCAAGTTTTTTGCATCATTAAGCAGAAGATCTTTCCCACTTAAATTCATCTTATTTCATGATTAAAAATCTCTGCCCCCTACTAGAAGGAAAGCTTCATGAAGGCACACATGTTCCTATTTGTCCACTGTTATACCAGCATCTGGGTTTCCCATTTGGGCTTCCCAGGTGGAGCAGTGGTAAAGAATTTGCCTGCCATTGCAGGACACGCAAGAGACTAGGGTTCGATCCCTGGGTCAGGAAGATCACTGGAGAAGGAAATGACAGCCCACTCCAGTATTCTTGCCTGGAAAATTCCATGGGCAGAGAAGCCTGTCAAGCCACAGTCCGTAGGGTCACAAAGAGTCAGACATGACTGGGCACACACACACACACACCAGCATGTGGTATACAGTGAATGCTCAATAGATGTTTGTTGGATGGGGGGATGGACAGCTGAATGAATGGATATATATGTCTACACCAATGCTTGATTTCCATAAACCAAAGTACTATGGAACATTTGTCCAGAATTGATTGTCACTGTCAGAGCCTCAGATGTCCACTGGCCCTTAAATTTCATTTTTTGCTCCAGAATTCCAGTCCCACTTTGAAACTTTTGTCCAGGTTTTCTATTCCTCTAGTGATCTAGTCCTCTAGTTACCTGTTTACCCTCTTTTCCAGGCCTCCAGAAATTCCCTGGCAGTGGACAGACACTCTTTAAACAGCAAGATCACAGCATCTACATTTTAATTAAATACACCCTCCCGCCCTCCATATGCAACCACTCCAGAGACTAAAATAATCATTAGCAAACACCTTTAAGAGTGTGGTCTTCTTAAAATATTATAATCATTAGCCATCATCTGGTGGGTAAATTACAGGCAGAAGATACAAGTTTAAGAGGTTAAAAATATGGTTGCTTTCTAAGGGTTAAACTAATTAAATCAATACATAATAGGAGGTGACAGAAATGACTTTGAGGCTCAGGGGAAAGTCACTCCACCATGGCCTGGTTATAATATTAACACATCTAAAAGGAAAAGTGAGGTACAGTTGGAAAACAGAGTCTGTGGGTGCAGGCTATCCACACGCTCCCCCAGCCATGCCCAGCAGCAACCCTAATTACTATGTTTAATGCTTGATTTATGCCAACTCTGTTATTTATATTGATTTAGCACAGTGGTCCTCAGACTGACCAGTCTTAAGAATCTTGGAAGGCTTTGTTAAAGCTCAGATCTCTGGGCCCGCCCTGGCATTTTCCAGGCAACACTGTCGGGGTGAGGAGTGGGGAGGGAGTCCCCAAGAACTTGACATTTCTCCAAACTCCCAGGCTTTGTTCCTATTGCTGGTCCAAGAATGCACTTTGAGGACCACTGACTTAGGTAGACGTTTCACCAGGGCTTTGGCAAAACCCAGAGAGGCTGCCCGGCTTTTAGAGTTTAAGTGAAATCCTTTCCCAGGCACACCGGATACCGTAAGGATGACATAATCTACATAAATCAAACACAAACTAGTTACAGGCACTATAAAAGGGGAAGTACTTACAGGCTTAGAATTTCAATTTCAACCCCTATAAGGCTAATTATTTACCCCTAAGCATTGATCCTCTCACTGTGGTTACTGCCACCTGGTACCTAGTAAAATCTAGATATTGGCAGACAAATTATACAGAGCATTTTCTAGCACAAATATTAAAAAGAGTAGTCCAGATTTTCAATTTATTTATTTAGTTTTTATCTACTTTGTTGTTGTCGTTTAACCTCTAAGCCACATCCAACTCTTTTGCGACCCCATAGACTGTAGCCTGCCAGGCTCCTCTGTCCATGGGATTCTCCAGCCAAGAATACTGGAGCGGGTTGCCATGCCCTCCTCCAGGGGATCTTTCTGATCCAGGAATCGAACCTGTGTTTCTTACATCTCCTGCACTGACAGCCAGGTTCTTTACCACTAGCACCAGCTGGGAAGCTCCAAATGAAGTGTTATGTCCCATCAATAACTCTTCAACATCACTCTGATGCTTTTAACTGCCCAGCTTAACTTCTTTGCATTTTTTCAGAGAACATATTGACTCTAGATAAGTCAGCCTCTTACCAACCTAAGTATACTCTGCTCCTGAACCATAACGATCTGTTTCATTATTATAATGAAAGTAAACAGGTATTGTAGGGTGCAGCTATTAGGTAACAGCCTTAATGAATCCTCCCCAGAGCCCAAGAAGTAAGGTACAATTTCTTTCCAGTTTACTGGTGGTAAATCTGAGACTTTCAGAGTTTAGAAAGACTTGCCAGAGATCACGTGGCTGAACGAGTGGTAGAACTCAGATCTGCCCCATCCTCTCTCCCCAGAGCAGCGAGCCTCTCATTGTTGTATCACATGAGAATCATCTGCACATACTTTACAGAAGCAACAACCAGAGACAGAGTTTTGTCGAGGAGGACAGGCCTGCTGGCAGGCTGGCTTGCTCCTGGGCCCCCTGTGACCTGGAGCGAGGCACATCCTTCGTAATTCACAGGGCCTGTGGTTAAGGAGGCGGCAGCCCACATGAACTCTAAGGTCTGGATTCCAAACCCAAAGCTTACATTTCCCCTTCTGGATTGTTATTAAAGACCTCCTTTCCAGTTCACCCAGATAAAGACCTTCATCCAATGGGTTTTCCCTGCTTCACCCCCCTACCTTCCATTCTCCAGCACAAGACACTTCAATCTCTTTCCCATGCATGCCATCAAAACATCAAGGCATGTATACGATGATGCTCCACTATTTGGCAATGATTCAAAGATCGTTTTGCATCTTTCTCTACTTTTCTTTAAACATCTATATGCCTTTTCTTTTAAACGTATCACTAAATTTCTTCCACAAGTAGAACCTAGCCTTTTCCTTAATTTTCACCCCGCCCCCAAGCTCTCAGTGAAGGTATTGATCAGTCAAACTGTAAATTTCTGAAGGAAGGATGACCACTTACTGTTCATTTCTTCTCCTACATTGAGTCTAATCACAGCCCAGTTTCTACCAAAGACTAGCTAAGACACTGTTTCACATGTACTGATTTCTCAAAGCAAGCTGAAAGAGGGGGATGCCAACCATCCGATTTCTATCTCCCAAAGACAGTTTCGGAGCTTATTTCCAAACTAGATATCTGCCACTCTAAGTATTTTCACGGATTTGCTTTGCCATTTGGGAGCTCTGAACCTGAAATGCTTCTGTCACTTCTTTCCTTAAGTGCTCCCCACCAAAGGTCAAAGTGAATATAGGCCTGGAGGGAAGGGGTGCGGAGGAGGGTGGGGAAAAGAACATCTCATATCAACACTCAGATTTGATGTACATTATGTGTGGCAGGATCCAGGAGGTAAGGACGCTGCCAGCTGAGGTTTGTGATTTCAGAGGAAACAGCTGTTCTGAGATTAGAAGAACAAAGGAAGTTTCAGGCCGGAAGGAGAGCAGGAAGCCACTTCAGTTTCTCTCAGTGTCTGTTGTTAACTGCTCCTCCTACCAAGCCTGGGAGCCCTTCTCTCCATGTTCCCTGAGACAGATTAATGTGGGGAAGAAAAAATAAAGCAGCGCGCAATTTTTTATTAGGCTTGTCCTTTAGCTCGGTTTAGGCTAATGGCCCCTGATTTTTGCAAGCTCAACTCACAACCCGGTTGCCTTGTGGAATGGGCCCCCCCCGCCTTGGTAGCAGGTCATAAAACATTTTTTAAAACAGCTCCCTATGGTGGGGATGAAATTTCTGTTCAGTGAAGACGTTGCATTTTAAACTCTCTGCCACCCACGTACGATTTTAGACTTCACCTACACATGTCTCTCCCTCACATCTGTTTTTCTTCTCCCTCTTAATAGAATCAAGAATCCTCTTAAAATATCGAGTAATTAATGCTCTTCATGGGTGAACTCACCCACTGAGAGGGATCCTTTAATATATGAAAAGGTGGTTCTATCAAATTCTAAATTTGTTAAAAAAAAAACCCAACATATTAAAATATTATTTTTCTGAGTTTTGCTGTAAAAGAACTCCTATAATTTTGTTTCAACACTACATATATATAATATTATAATATCATATATATATGTATATATATATATATTTTTCTTTTTTTCCCCCTTAACTTAATGGCTTTATATTTCCAAGCTAATCTGTGGGAAAATTCCAGTTGACCAGAACAAGTTAGTGAGTGCTGAAATAGCTACCTATATTTATTTTTTTTTTCCCTTGGGTTCAATTGTAATTTGTGTTCCCAGATAAATAGAGTGAGAAACCAGGACTAGGAAAGTGAGAAGAAATGACGAAAGGAAACAAATGGAGTTGCCTTTTTTTTTTTAATTGCCTCCCTGTTACTTAGAGGGGGTCAGTGGGGGGAACCTCCTAGACAACACACTCAAGTCCATGTCTGCTAATCGGGCTGTGATGTGTTTGAATTTAATTTGTGCAACCAGCCCCCCTCTCAGACCCTGTGCAGATGCCATGTCCTTTTAACATCAGCAGCCACTGGCCTCATTCTCATCCTCTGAAACATGTTCCCTGGAAGAATCTTACAACCAGCCAGGACAAGGAAGCAACCCTGAAAAATCCAGGCAAAAGCAAACTGGGCTTGTGTTGAAATATGTAGCCAATTTTACTTTCAATGAGACGCCTTCATTTTCCTCGTTTTGGGGCTTACATGTAAACAGAGAATATGTTTAAGAAATAACTGTGGAAGGGAACTATTTTTAATATCCTATGATAAACCATAAAGGAAAAGCATGCAAAAAAGAATGAATCACTTTGCGGTACTGCAGAAATTAACACAACATTGCAAGTGAACTACACTTCAATTAAAAAAAAAATTAACAAGGTTAAAAAATAAAATAAATTAACAGCAACAGTCAGGAGTGATTTAATACCTGCTCCTAATGTGTGCATGCACAGTGTGAAGTTTCCACTTCCTGCAAAAGAAAACGGTAAGAAGGGCGACTTCCCCGGTGGTCCAGTGGCTAAGACTCCGCACTCCTAATGCGGGAAGCCCGGGGTCAATCCCTGGTCAGGGAACTAGATCCTGGGTGCCACAACTAAGGCCTGGTGCAACCAAATAAATAATGAATATTTTTTTTTAAAAATGATGAGAAGGATAATTGTTTCACTGCCTTTACTGCCAAGGAACCCAGGTGGATATTTTAAGATAATTCCTCAATTACAGTCAAAATAAGAATAAATACAGGGAAAACTGATTTGGAGCTGTCCATGAAAGAGCCCCAGAATAGAAGTTCATGTTGGTTTCCAGGCAATGATCAGCATATCAGAACATGCATTTGTGAAATGAAAATATCTCCTGCCATATGAACAAGAAATGTCACAGCCATCAGTGATTTCTGGCCTCCAAATGTGAATGAGGGCTCCCAAAACTTCCAATGTTGCCACCCTCCATGCTGATTGCTGAGAAGCTGGGGGGATGCAAGAAGCAACCATCTGCCACTCCTTAAGGTAAACAAGGAAATAGGATTTGGCCCCAGGTAGCTGAGGTGCCTAAGAAAGGAATAGAGTCAGTGAGCCCAGAGGCTTGAATCCTCCCATACACAGAATGCGAAATTCCTTAACTTTATCTGATCTTTGGTGTTCAGACTGCTTGCTCCCTCTGTTGCAAACTTATATATAGCCTGACTTCCCCCCTTCCTCCCTGGAGCAGTTTCCTCCAAGCTACTGAGAGACTGTCTCCTGGGCTCAGAGTCCTGAACATTTCCACCAAATAAAATAACTCTCTACTTTCAGGTTGTGATTATATTTTTTTGCTAACACATCCCAAAAGTCATCTTACTCCTCTCAGGTGGATTTGACTTTCTTCCAGTGACTTTTCTCTTTAAAGGCAAGGCTAACTAGAGTCAGCCAGTTGTTGGTAACTCTGATGCTGTCTCAAGGTTGTAGATTGCTTTGGTTCCTGTCAGAGGTTGAGCAAAACAGCCAAAAAGGCAGGAGCGGGGGCAACCCTATGAGCACTCTAAGGGACTTCACATGCCATCTGGTCCGACACCAGCATCTCACAGAGGGAGCAAAGGAGCCAGGGAAGATGGAGTGGCAGTCAAAGTCCCAGCGCTGGACCGCAGGCCCAGGCTGGACCCATGCGACTGGTGAATCTGCCTTGGCACGGCTCAAAGTGCCTTTCTCAATGGGTTTCCACCTGTAGGTTCTCTCTGATGGGAAAAGAGGCTGAAACTGTGAATCAAAGAGTCAGATGAAGGAGGGCAGGAGAGATTAGAGGGACGAGGTGAAAGAGACACCAGGACTGCAGGGAAGCCTGTGTCTGGAGTCAGAGCCAGAGGGTTAGGCAGGGAAATCTTTACATTTCCATTCTCCCTACTCTTTTTCCCATGGTTACTTACAATAGCGAGAATTGGTTAACCTACATTTTGAAGCTTTTTTTTTTTCTTTTTCCTTGGATAGCAATAATTAGTTGTGTCAAGATGACTGCTCGAATGACAATGTGATTTCAAAGAGAAAAAGTTGCAGAATAAACTGTAATTATTTGGACAGTCATTCGATCAGGTTTTCTTTTCCTTGTCACATTTTAAATGATTTATGAAGTTACATGTGGGTGTCTGCTGAAGAGGTTACTTAACATGTTTTAAAGTCATTTTTTCTTATTCTTTTCCATTTCAAGTGCATAACAGTTTGGGGGGCTTTTTTTTCCCCTTCACTTTCAGTTTGGTTTAGATAGAATAATAGGCCAGTTAAGCTAATTTAAACCCCACTGTCACTTGCTCCTGACATTAGCCATCTTAAAAAGTAGCATTTTTCTTTGTCAAGTATTCTGACATATGCGTTATTGCACCTAGCAACAGTTTCACTACAGTAAATTACTTGAAGTGTTAGACCAGTAAAGATAGTCTCCGAGAGATTCAATTCATAGTTTAAAAAAAAAAAATAGAGAAAACAAAGTAAGTACACCCCCCTCTGAGAAGCAACATGCTACTTTGCATATTAAAGTTTCTGGGAAGTTCTGCATTTTAATACAATTCTTTGACGAAATTTAAAACAGCATTTCTCCAACTTTTTTGACCCAGAGTCTTTTGAGTTTCTTGGGCTTCCCTTGTGGTTCAGCTGGTAAAGAACCCACCTGCAATGCAGGAGACATGGTTTCAATCCCTGGATTGGGAAGATCCCCTGGAGAAGGGAAAGGATACCCACTCCAGTATTCTGACCTGGAGAATTGCATGGACTGTATAGTCCATGGGATCACACGACTTTCACTTTTCACTTTCTCTTCAGTTTTTTTTTAATTTTACTAACATTGTGGGAGATCATACTGGACAAGAAACACTTTGGAAATCTGCTGATTTAGCCGATATATACAAAATTCAGCTGTATAATGTTGATCCACTATCTTCTTCCAAACAAGAAAAACTAATGAGAAAATGAGGACACCAGGGGTGAATGTTCTGAAAGTTGAAATACACATGTTTTGACCATGGGAGGAATCACAGCTTTAAAAGAGGGCTCTGAGAAAATTTTGCCTTGAACATATTTTAGAGAGGTGTGAATCTGACACAGTTTAACGGCAATTCTCAATACTGATCGAATCCATACTCTGAAGCTCCTAAGTCTTGCTTTGTAACAGAGCATTCCTGCTACAGTCGATTTTAAGTGGCAGCTAGAAGAGTTGTCGATAATCACTGCACATGGAGTTCAGTATCTGAGATGCTTGCACTGGTTAGAAGGGTCAAGTGACAAGGTTGTGTGTATGAGCAAGCCACAGTAAGGTCTTTGAATGGCAAGGGGATGGTTTCCCTTTTATCTTTTATTAAAGGGGATCAGGTGTTTGCCCATAAGAATTGCACTCCAAGCAACATGCAGTTCTATTCTGGAACATGCCCATAAACTAGAGATATGTCTGTTTAAATAAACATAAAATCATGAATATCCTACAGCCAAATGAGACAGTGGCATTTAGGAGTAGAGGCAGACAAAAATCCACTTACTTTGCTTACTTTTTTTCCCATTCCTGAATGAATGACTTAACTTTAAGATTATCTAGATTTTCCCAGAAAAAAGAACGAATAATCACACACATCCTAATATTTACATATGTTGCTCGGTACATTTTCTAATTCGCATCCTGCAAAAAAGCATGTAAAGAGGGGATTTTTTTTTTTAATTGAAGATCTTAAATATTGTCCCTGAAATGATACAAAATTTATTGAAGAATTCAGGTCAGCATTCTTGCTTGGAATACTACGTATTCTTTACTTTTCAGTGTTCAGTCTTTCCTATTCTTCAAGGCAGACTAGAGGGGAATTATTTGTTGCACTAGCCTTGGAGTTCTTGTACTCTACTTATTTTGAAACCTTTCATTTGTTGCGACAGCTGCAAGGTGTCCCTTCAAGGATTTTGCTTTTTTGATTTATACTTTTATACACTCAAATCTCAATTGAGATATCCGCGCTTCATTCCATTTTCTGACCTTACACTATCAAGCCGGAGTGACCCCCAATCTCTTAGGACTGGGCTACATTCCAAACCAGGTTATGGAAGCACAAGGGCAGAGAATCAAAGCCACACATCACCCCGGGCCCCAAGGAGACACTTCATGTAAAGCTGAGTGAAGGCCAGCCAATCAGCAGACCTCATTTATTCACCCACGTGAGAATTCTCAACTCTCCACCCTTTGAACTTTTGACATTATTTTTGAGTGTGTGTAAGTCCTGTTTATTCCAAACACAAAAGACAGACAGATGCTCAGTTTGGCATGGAAACTGGCTTCATGGAAATAAATGTTCTTTCTTTTCCGATCCCTTTTATTTATTTTTTCCCTGGTGGGGATGGTCCTGCCTGACACGCACCGTAGTTGCTGACATATTAGTGACTCTCCCCTGCATCTGTTTCTGGCTATTGTTCTCCTCACGACACACCTGTCATTGTGCCCATGCAGTGAGGCGTTTCAGATAATAAAACCCCTCTGAGCCTGGTCAAATGGACACGGTAGTCAATAAGACTGTGTGCTAATGCATCTGGAAATCAACTGACCATGAGTGCCCGAGCACTCCCCTGCCCTCCCAGCCCCCACATCGGGAGGACTGCGTTCACTTAGATGCTGTCTTGGTCAGAGAGGGAATGAGGCTAGAATCCACCTTCCAACAGAAATCTTTTCAAAATGCTTCTTTCTCCTGAACACCAGGTCTGACTTTCAGCAGTGGGAAGGCATTAAACCTGCTTAAACACATATTTTAAAATATTCCTTACGTTGATGTAAGAATGCAACTTTGAACTCTGCACGTTGCATCCCTGTTTGTTACTGAGTTGCGGACATGAATGTTGGGCCCTGGGTACCACGCCTAGATGTGATGAACATTCAACACATTAAGTTGTTCTTTTGGTGGTGGTCACAGTGAGTCTGATAACACCCCAGGGAATGAAACATCTGTTTATATTCATGGTTCACATGGCTCATGGGGACCAAGTGGTTTGCTCGCTCACATCACACCTCCAGGAAATGGAAGAAGCTGCCGCCTCCCATGCATGACAGGTGGGAGGTGGTGATGACATCCTTACAGTGGAGAAGCAGGGATGAGCACACTTCTTTGCAGTGTAAACCAGGTCCACGGTCCATTTATGGCAGGCTAGCAAACGACTAAATGACCCCTAACAGTTGTTTAAATAGCAATTCGAGTTTGGGGACAGGCTATGACTAAACCCCAATTTATATCCTATCGAAGAGCCACCCTCCTCTGTGAATGAGACCAAGATTGGGAACAAAGGAGAATAGCATCGTCTCTCTTTTTCGAAAGAGGCTTGTGAATGCTGTGTCAGTTGAATTGTTCTATTTATAAGGCCTTTGTTTTTCCTTACTGTAAAACTCTTAAGGACACTGCATCGCCCGGTGCAATTCAGTATGACTGGGGCTCGAAGGGGTCTTGATCTCCACGTACAGTACACCACAGGAGTGATTTATAAACCACAATCCCAGAGCATCCCAGGACTAGGAATGAATTGAGGCTTCCAAGCGAACACAAGTGCTATGAATTCCAATGTTAGACCAGCACAAGAAATGTCCCTAAACTCATTTCCTGCAAGTGAGAATGGGGATGTGGTTGGAGGGAATTAGGGGGAAAGGCAAACCCCATAAGGAATGAGGTTGGTACCCAATTAGCTTCTTTTCATATTATGGGTTTAGGGAGGCCAAGTAATCCCAAGATGGCTCCAGTCATTTGCACGTTGGCAAAGAGGAACAGTATCTCTTTATAACAGTGTGAGGTCGGAGGGAGAAAAGGGCAGAGGGAGGAAAGGAGAGAGCTATCTGCAAGAAGAGGATTGCGAATGCTCGGAATTCCCTGGGCATGAACATTCTTGCAAATAAAAAAAAGAAAGAAAGAAAGAAAAGATATTATAAAATTAATAACTTGAATGTGTGATCTATAAAAATAATTATTCTTGCACAGTCCATTTTTCATAAAGCACTCAGTGGCCTGAAAGTAATTTTTGATATGGATACGGGAGCAAAGCACTTGAAATGCACAATTATCCCAAATTTTCTTTTTTTTACAAAAGACTTTCCTGTTCAAATCTCAATGTGTTTTTTCTTCCTGTCTTCTCCACTCAACCGTTTGGTCTAAAGACAGTCAGGGAACTAAATATATATTAATTAGAACTCTTGGGGCTGGCATCAGTGAGATACAATTATACCAAACGGATGCCATTCCAGGCTCTGATAGCTTCATTTAAATTCCTGAATAAAACATGAAATATCTTTAATGAGAAATGAATATAGTTGTCAGGAGGGAGTAGTTCTGATAGTGTTACTGGTTGAGAAGCAGAAGATGAAGATATAATGTGAATACCTCCCATTTTATATAAAAATGATGGTTGTTAGAAAAGACAGATCCCTCTTCGGAGACGTCATGTGTGCAACAAAATAAAAAAAATCACAGAGCCTAACAGCACAGTCTCCTCCCAAGGAGCTGCCACTTCTGTGAATCTGCCGACACAAACCCGCTCTGTCCCCAGGAAAAAGGATCACCTCCAACAGCATCAGTGACAATGAATATGTGCAGCTCCATAGAGCAAGTCACTTCTTCCTTCCGAGAAAGAGTTGGGTATGATTTCACAGCCATCAACATTCTGTTGAGAGCAAAAGAGATCCAGGCGCATGCGCACTTCTCTCCCATCTCTGTCTTCCAAGATAACCACTGCTGGAAACAGCGGAAAGTGGGTTGGTGAAATCACAGTCCAGGAGACAAACTCTGCATGGCCGGGCCTCTTTGATCACAGGCCCTGGGCAGCCCAGGCCTGAGCCCCAGGCTCCAGGGAAAGCATGTTCACCTGTTGGGCTGTGGCTGGTGTTTGCTTCTCTTCTTCCCAGGGGCTTCGCTTTATTCATCTTGTCTTTAATCATTTAAAGAGCAACATGCTACCTTCCATTCCATTCGGACTACATCTGTGTTAATTCCAGGCCAACTTCAAGTGCCTTAGAAACATGACCAACAATGATCGGTTCTTGGTCCACCCACCATTGAAATGGGAGGGTCAGTTTTCAGACTGGGAGACTGGGAGACAGGAGGGGCAGAACTGGCCAGCAGTTGGTCTGGAGCAATAGAGGAAGCTGCTGCTGCTGCTGCTAAGTCGCTTCAGTCGTGTCCAACTCTGTGTGACCCCATAGACGGCAGCCCACTATGCTCCCCCATCCCTGGGATTCTCCAGGCAAGAACACTGGAGTGGGTTGCCATTTCCTTCTCCAATGCATGAAAGTGAAAAGTGAAAGTGAAGTCGCTCAGTCACGTCCGACTCTTTGTGACCCTGTGGACTGCAACCTACCAGGCTCCTCCGTCCATGGGATTTTCCAGGCAAGAGGACTGGAGTGGGGTGCCGTTGCCCTCTCTGAATAGAGGAAAAGGAGGATCGATAGTGCCCCTGTATCACCCATCACAGGGCAGAGCTACTTTAAAGGACAAACAGAATGCCACTCTGTTTTTTTTTTCCTAAGAGACATGATACAACCCTGTCTTTACAAAGTAGATTGAGGCCAAGTGAAGCAGCTAGGATGGCCAGGCGATAAAGAGCTTGTCTTCTGGTTAATTTGCACAGCACCCACTGGACAAATTGATGGGCACCCACGTACAGAGTGCTGCAGGGAGGTGCTGAGATGAACTGGGCTGGGTCATCACCTTTGCAGGGCTTCTCATTTTTGTTTAGTTGCTAAGTTGTGTCCGACTCTTTGTGACCTTGTGGACCTTCATAGCCCACCAGACTCCTCTGTCCATGGGATTTCCCAGGCAAGAAAACTGGAGTAGGTTGTCATTTCCTTCTCCAGGGGATCTTCCCAACCATGGATCGAACCCACTTCTCTTAAGTCTCCTGTATTGGCAGGTGAGTTCCTTTGCCACTAACACCCCTGGGAAGCCCTGCAGTGCTTCTGGCAGCAATTTCCAAACAATGCTGTTGCATAGGAAGGCTCTCCAAGATCTGCCCCTCCCATCTCTGTGGTCCATCTCACCCTGTGAGCATGGAGGCTGCGATGCTACATTTCTAGTCGAGTTTCCAGATGATGCTGGCGTTGCTGGTACCAATCCAGACTTTGAGTAGGAAGGATCTAGCTGCCTGAGCTCTCCAGACTCTTCCTTGCCTCCAGGTCTCTACCATCACTCTCTCTACCAAGACGGACCTCCTCCCCATCTGCCTCTCAGGATGTCACTGTGCCCTCTGTGGCTCTTTCTGATCACTTCTCTTTCACTTCTGGGGACCCCAAGAGTCCTAAGGGCATCTTCTGCAGCAAGTATGTATAACCATTTTTTTTCTACTTATTGATTTGACCATTACTGCCTCATCTGCTAGGTTGAAAACTATTATTGAAAGAAATCATACATTTTGCAGGTCTAAGTTAGTGCCTGACACATAATAAGAGTTCAAGCAAAAAAGCAAACTCATAGATACAGAGAATACAGTTGTAGCTGCCAGGGGGATGGGACGGGGAATGGAGTAAAATGGGTAAAGGAGATCAGAGTACAAAGTACCAGTTACAAAATAAGTCATTCCTATGTAATGTGCAGCATGACAACTATAATCAGTAATACTGCACTGCATATTTAAAATTTCTGAGAGTAGATCATAAAAGTTCTCATCACAAGAAAAAGAAAATTCTGTAACTATGTATGGTGATAGACTTTAACGAGACTGTGATTATTTTGTAATGAATACAAATATTGAATCATTATGTTGTATACCTGAAACTAATATAATGTTGTATATCAATTATAGATCCAAAAAAGTGTTCAAATAAACATTTGTTGACTAAATGGATTTAAAAAAAAAAAATGACAGAAATAGATATTATAACCTGTTGAGCTTGTCTAGGTTTATACTTTCCTATGTAAAATGCATGTAAAGATTTGCCCTGTCTAGGCTTGTATGACGCGAAGAAATCTGGATAAGTAGAAAAAAACACATTAAATTTTATTTTTGACTTCCCTGAGACCAAATAACAATTTGGCTAATATGCTTTTGCTTTTCAATAGTGACTTTCATTTTTCCAAAATTGATTGAATCTATCATCTGCTTTGATCTTGTCCTTTGTTTTTAAGCCGCTTCTGTATGTGTCTTTTTGTTCAGGGATGGAGCAATAATAGTAATGACAGTCCTAGCTAACTTTTCCTGAGTTGTGCAGGAGTATTTCACGTGTGTTAATGCAATTCATCCTGTTCAGTTTCCACACTCCTGTGAACAAAGAAACAAGAGAACTGAGAGGTTACTGTTCTTACCCAAAGTGCACCAATCACTGTACATAGCTAATGGCCTAGTCATGATCTCTGCACAAAGCAAAGCAAGAAATATGGGGATAAAATTGCATAACAAGAGATTGAATTGATGTGGGGACAAGTTCCTTTGTCCTGACTTGCTGAGGCAGGTTGCCCAGATAGAAGAACCTTGGCTTCAAACCGCTAGACAAAAAAATAACATATTTTAGGGCTTTCCTGGTGACTCTCTCGGTAAAGAATTCACCTGCAACGCAGGAGACCCAGGTTCCATTCCTGGTTGAGAAGATCCCCTGGAGAAGGAAATGGCAACCCGCTCCAGTATTCTTGCCTGGAGAATCCCATAGACAGACAAGTCTGGCACGCTACAGTCCCTGCGGTGGCTAAGAGTCAGACATGACTTAGCAACTAAACAACAACAAAAAGATAGGTTTTTAAGCATTTGTCAGCCTGGTCAGGAGATTTGGAAAGCTTGCATCTCATCCCAACATGTGACTCCATATTGTTATCTCTCTGTGTCCACAGGGTAAACGTAGGATAACTGGGTGGGTCCGGTGAAAAGTACGCTTGTCTCACTACTGGTTGGCTTGGCCTTGATGTCCCAGAGTCGCCCTGCTCCGGCCGTCCTGGCCTTCCTTCCTCAAGGCTCTATCCTACGCAGCCTCCCTGACTCCATCGGACGCAGTTGGGGGTGGTTTGTGGGCACACACCAAGGGGTGTCCAAAAGTCTCAGCTGCACCCACTGCTTGCCATGTTTAAGCCAACATGACTTTAAGATTCCCTCGCATTTCCCTGTTACCTGCATACCCGCTGAGGCAGAAGCCGGGTCTGCTTGGCTCATTATATTTGTGCATGTGAGCTCACTCCCTTCAATCTTGTCTGACTCTTTGTGACCCCATGGACTGTGGCCAACCAGGCTCCTCTCTCCATGTGATTCTCCAGGCAAGAATACTGGAGTGCCGTTATGCCTCTGCCATACATAAATTTCACCCCACTCCATATCAGCAAGACTGTTGGTCATGTAATAGTGTAACCATGACATCAGCTGCCATGTAATGCATGCATCCTTTGTGGTCAGCTGAATCCTGGTCATGGACTATCCTACTGGACCCTCGAAGAAATGAAAGACACCTTATGATCGGACACCACCAATTTCTATGGATTCATGTCTCACTTTGTCTCCACTGAACTGTATTCCTCCAGCCACACCGAACAGACTCTTGCACGCTCACATGTGTCTGAGGCACCATTTTACAGATGAGTAGTCTGAGATTTGGAGTGAGAAGTAAGATTGCACAGTGAGTAGGTGACCGAAGTAAGGATCCAAGTTTCACTTCTAACTACCCTTAACCTATAAATTATACTACCAGAGGACCGGAAAAAAAATTTGTTTTTCAAGTTTCTCCCTCTTGCAAACACCAGGAGAGAGCACGTTCAAGGCATTCAGGGTTTTGAAGGACTAGATTTGTGCATCCTGGTTGTCTATAAATACCTCCACTAAATAGGCACAGGGGGAGGGTCCTAGGGGCAGCTGCAGTTGTCTGTAAAAGTGGTCTAGACAGGAAACGGGAACAATGTATGTCCCCCATCAGTGAGCACTTAACCTTCAGATTTCAGCAGTTTGGGCTGGGGCACCATGAGTTACAAAGTTGCCTATTTGGTGTGTGCGACCTCTGACTACAAAACGGAAAGTCTTTGCAGGAAACTGTTCCCCATCTTAAGGGTTTTCTCTGTTTCCTCCTCCCATACAGGATGGAAGCCTGTGGTAATAGGGTTGAATTGTGGAAAGTAGAGGTGAAGGCAGGGCTGGGACTAGGGAGAGGTGAGGGAGGCATGTGTATTGGGGCATAACATTCAACAGATGCCCCAAACCCAGGTAATCAAGGTAAGTAGTATTTTCATGCAATATTTAAAAAATTCAAAATTAATGCAAAAATCCATGATGAACAATCAAAATTGCAACTAAACACGGGATCAGTACTACTAATTTACCCTTTTGTCTTGGGATCCAAAATGGCTCTGTGTGGACCCAGGATGAAATTAGTGGAGTAAATTTAAATTTGAGGTGCTTATAAAATCTTGACTAACGAGGCACTTTCTGACTCAGACTCAGTCAGAGAAGGCAGAAAATGCAATTATCTGAGTTTTTTTTTTATTTTTTATTTTTTATTTTGAAGTGTCAATGTTTATAAGCAGGAGTCAACTGATCTTTTCTCCTCAGAGCTCTGGCATAGACATTCTGGGACTGCAAATCTCCCTACCTGCCTGTAACCTCGAGCAGGACCTAAAGCTTCTCTAGTCATCGCTCCTCAGTGAATAAATCACCTGGTCACTTTCGAGTAATAAAATGTCTAGCCTAGGACCCCTTCAAACTTTCATGCTCCATGCTCTAAACACCTCTCTCTTCGTGTGGCTGAGAATTCAATCCCTGAGCTGGAGAACTTGCATAGGAAAAAAGTCAGGGTCAGATTTTCCTCTTCTCTGAGCCACTGTCTCCTTCCCTTGCTCTTTTTGGTTTTGGACTCTCCAGGGATAGAACATAGAGGGGAGGAGAGGGGAGGTGTGGGAGAAGGCTTCTAACTTGGGGACAGTTGAAAGCCAGCATTGATAGCTTCTGGGTGTGGCAGAAACCAGATATTGAATCTTTTTCTCATGGAACCACTTGGGGTGGGGGTCTTTGGGCAGCTCCTTATCGTTCATGGTCATTTTCTTAAATCTTTTGACTGCTCTGGTTCTTTGTTTGCAGCCCGTTTGCTTTCTCTAGTTGTCATAGGAGGGTTTAATTGCTCTGAGGCATGTGGCATCTTAGATCCCCTACCAGGAGTGGAACCCGCGTTCCCTACATTGGAAGGTAGATTCCTAACCACTGGACAGCCAGGGCAGTCCCTGTTCATGATCTTTAATCCCAGTTCCCTTGATATGGCCTAAGTTTCCTCCAGATGGACACTTAAGTCAACCACAGTCCTGGTTCCATGTTCTGCTCCCAAGGCCCCTCCCATAGTCCTCTTGGTTGGAGCTCTCCCAATAGGACCCAATCCTGCTTCTTTACAAGAGACCCTCATCATACCCTGAGGATTTAAAGCCCGTGGGCGCAGCCAACCAAAGAACCCAGGCACCTCCCAGTACACCCCAGTCTCTTAGCTCTAATGCTCCGCAAGAGAAGCACTACCCCTGGCATCCATCTGAGGATCAAATATATGCCCCCACTTCTAACACCCACACATTACCCTTCAGTGGGCACAGGACAGACTTTCCAAGAGGTTCTCCTAAGGTACCTGCCAATTAGTCCAAGTAAAAGAAGACACGGGTTTCCCCAGTGGCTCAGGGTTAAGAATCCACCTGCAGTGCAGGAGACGCAGGAGATGCAAGTTCGATCCTTGGGTGGGGAAGATTCCTTGGAAGAGGGCATGGCAACACAGTCCAGTATTCTTGCGTGCAGAATCCCATGAACAGAGGAGCCTGGAGAGCTACAGTCCATGGATTCACTAAGAATCGAAATGACTGAATGAGCATGCACACACACAAAAGGAAAAGACACACCCTCCTCTAAAAGCATGAGGTTGGGAAGCACACAGAACAGACACCACTCTCTCTCTAAAGAAATTATTCCGTTTCCCAAATGATTCTTAGTTTTTTTCTTCTATAGTCTAGAGTTGTTACCATAATGTCACATCAAAAAGTCACATCAAAGATGTATTTTTAATTCTCCCTAAACAATACAGGAGAATTCATATATGGCTGAATTGTTTGTTTTAAACATAAAGTATAGGCTAAAAACAAGCACAATTCAATGTGGCATTATTAGAAATGGTGTCTTTCCTAGATATAGTGTGACCTTATACAGTGAAAATGATCATACACACATACACACACAAACCTAAATACAAATGGAAGATATAAAAAGTTTAACACCATGTCATGTTCTCAGATCATGTGGGGGTAATTTCTCTCAGCCAGATTTATGGATTTTTCTCTCAAAGCTAACATCTATTTGTTAATTTCTATTCCTATTGCCCTGAGGCAGGACCCTGTTGACTCATGCCTGATCCGCTATGCACTGAGCCTCCAGCCTAGTCTTCCTGAATGTAGGTCACCTCCCCTCTTCTAGACCACCCTGGATACTCTGCCTATGAAATCTTCCTAAAATAAAAGGTGATCTTGCCTTTTCCTTCTACAACCATCAGTGGCTCCCTAGCACCTACTGCATAAATTTCAAATGTTTAGGCATGTTTTCCTTCTGTGACTTCATTTCTTGTTTCCTATATACAAAATACACCTATCCAATCCAAATTTACTGTGGCCCCAAACAGCCACAATTTCCAACCTACACACACAATAGGTATTTAGTAAATGTGTTGAAGAAGATTCTAAGTGTTCACATTATTAAAAGATTATTGAGAGGGTAGTACTTAATGTGTAAAGGGTATTTAACAATGTCCATGAGTATAACTATCATATTTCAACTGCCTCTTTTTGTGTATGTTTTCCTAATCATAATGAATATTTTACAGACAGAATCTGTGTTCTCTTATCAATTTAAGCTTGATGCCCAGAAACCAAAGTGCTCAGTCATGTCTGACGCTTTTGTGACCTCATGGACCATAACCTGCCAGGCTCCGTTGTCCATGGGATTTTTCAGGCAAGAATACTAGAGTGGATTGCCATTTCCTCCTCCAGGGGATTGGAGACCAATAAATATTTGCAAAGCGAATAAAGGAAGTTTCCCAAAACTAACACATCATAAAACAATTATATCTTCCAATTAAAGATAAATTTTTAAAAAGCCTGAAAAAAAAAATCTGCAAATCAATAAGAAAATGATAAAGATTCAATAGGAAAAGACCTGGTAATTTATAAGCATAAATGGCTAATAATTATATAAAAATATGTTCAACCTTCCTGCTTATCAAATAAACCCAAATTTGTTAATAAATAAAGGCATGGCCCCTTAATTATAACAGTGGTCAATTGTGTTAGATTGGAAAACAATAAACTGACATTAAAGTATAAGAAGTGCTAAGCAAATGAACTAGACCAAAAATATCAGAGAGCTAAGTTCTGGTCAGGCTAGGCTAGGTTAGCTGCATAACAAAAATGTCCATAATCTTTAGGGCTTAATGCAACAAAGGTTGATTTTTGCTCCCATAATATATACTGTGAATGCGCCTGGTTGGCAGTTTCCTAGGAGACTCTCCTCAAAGCGATCACTTAGGACCAGATTCCTTTCATCAGTTCACTCTCCTTCCTTAAAGTCCTCTCCTGGGTCTTCTGCATCCAACCAGCTGTCAAGCCAAGAATAAGAGCCTGAAGGGACCCCCTAAAACGGGGTGTTTTCAAAACCAGGCTGGGAGCATCCGCCAGTCTTCTGTCAGGCTCCTCTTTCATTCGGATTCCAAGTGAACTGGGAAAAGTGGTTCACATTGTACAGAGGAAGGGGAGGAGAATCAGATTTGTTGAATATTTACAGTCTTTCCTGTACTAGATTTTTCTGTGTATTTTCAGAGCAACTTCCATCAATCCTATCAGCTGGACCTAGACAATCCCAACTGAGGGAGATTATATTAGTTGTCAATGACTGCATCACAAATCCCACCACAAAGGCCTTGTACAAGGACATGTGTTATTGTATAGTGTCTGTGGCTCAGGCATCCAAATGGGACCTAACTGGGTCCTCTGGCTCCCGTCTCTCCCAGCCTGCAGCCAAGCTGTAGGCCAGGGCTGAAGTCAGCTCTGGGCTCAAAGGAGGGGTCAGTCTTCTTTCAAGCTGACTCAGTGGCTATTGGTGGGATTCAGTTCCTTGTCAGATCTTACACTGAAGGCTCAGGTCCTTACTGGCTGTTGACTGGAGGCTACTCTCTGATCCTTGATGAGCCAACCCTCCATAGAGCCGCTCACAACACGGCAGCTCAGCTAATCCACGTGAGACACCCAAGAAAAGCCTGGGAGAGAAGGTGAGCAGGCCAGAAGTCATGGTCATTGCTAACCCAGTCTCACAAGGACACCTCATGACATTTGCCATCATCTGTCCATGGAGAGCCAGCCAAACTCAAGGGAGGCAACTCCACAAGTGCGTGTGTATCAACAGATGGGGATCACTGAGAACTTTCTGGAAGTCTCCTACCACAGAGATCATGGAAAAAAGACTAATCTAAACCCCAAACTACAGGAATTGAGTAACTGAACGGGGCACTTAAATCAAGATTTGGTACACAGCACTTTGGTGATGGAAGGGAGAAAGAGGGGATTCCGGGGGATAAAGAAGTCAATGAAAGTTTGTTCAGCACGTGGAGGGCATGAGGTTAAAATGAAGCTTGCCCGTGAACAGGGAAGTTGCTGCTGAGATGCTGAAAATAGCCACACTGAAGAAGAAAATATAATTAAAACCAGAGAGTGATTTTAGAGGGAAAGGCATTTGCAAAGACTTCTGTGGTGAGAATCACACCTCTCACAAAGGTTAGTGCTGAGAATTCAGTGATGATGGATCTGAGATGCCTTGATTTGGCAGTACTCAGTGGTGGCTGGAAGTCCTTTAATGAGCTTCCCTGGTAGCCTGCATGGTTCTGGTCCAAGGACCACGCTTGGAGTAGCAAAGAACCAGCAGAATGTGGGGCCTGTGAAGATGCAATGAAAACCTTGTCTCAGCGGTCCTTACACGGGAGCGAGTATCACAGCGCCCTGTGGCCTGTATCACCAGGCACTTTGTTAGTCTCCTCAACCACGTTTGGGTTCAGCAGATCCGGGGTGGGGGCCCCAGCCTCAAAAGATGGTAAATGAGGAAGATATGCAATCATTCTGCTCTCGTGAAGTTCCAATTTATAACTCGCAAGGCTTTTCTTCTCCTCTTGAGGAAAAGCTGTTTATAAACCCAGCCACCTCGAGTATAAGACACCTCGGAGCTATTTAAACATAGTAACGAATGCCTTAATTAGGGCAGGAACGGGGACTGCTGTAAATCTCTCCGGGTTCCCCTGAAAATAGCTTCCCACACTCATGCAACCAAGAGTTCCTTTTCACTTTATAAACATTCCTGGAACAACAACATTAAAGCCCTCTAAAAAAGAGATTATAAACATTAAATGCTATTTATGACTCTCGTGATAGAAACTACAGTTGAATTCATTTTAATATCATCACTTAATAAATGTACTGCAGGTTTTTCTCTTTCCCTGTAAATTATTTCAAAGATCTTCAAAATACGAGTTCAGAAATAGGGTAAACTCAGATCCTGCGTGGCAAGAACTGGAGGAGGCACAAAATTCAATGACCTCTAGACCCTTCCTGCCCCTTCCTTGCCACCCCACCCCCAGGAGCCCCGCACTTAGATCATAAAAGGCAAACTGGAAGTCACCTGACAATGTTCACTTCCAATCAGGCCTTTGCATTGTGGTCTTCTCTGCTGAAATATGCTGACCTCTAAAATCTGCTGGGCCTCCACCATTTCTCCAGTCCAACATTTCACGGAACCTGGTTTCCTTCCCAGAAGAGGAAAGATTTTGTATCAGACTGGGAGATAAGGAAAGTTTCCCAAGAGAGACTGATGGCAGCCTGGAGTGACTTGTGAGGGATGAGAAGGCATCTCTCAGGAACCGGGAGATGAGTGGTCCAAGGACAGCCTGGGTACAGGCGCTGGAGGCCCCTGAGGCAAGTAGGTGCCCTGGCAGCACATGTGTTGGGGGGGCAGGGGAGAGAGGCGCAGTGCTAGGAAATTCTCACCTTTCTCTCAGTAGAATGTCTGGGTCATGGGAATACAGATTTTTCTCTGACAAGAGTCTTCATTGCTTCCACCTCCATCCCTAATACACAGAAGATGCTCGATAAATTTGTGTTGAATGAGGGGCTGGAGGAACTGAGAAGATGGAAAGAATTGAATTACAAGGTGCTTGAAACTTCCCTGGTGGTTGACAATCCACCTGCCCGTGCAGGGGACATGGTTGGATCATTGGTCGGGGAACTATGATCCCACATGTCACAGAACAACTAAGCCTGAGAGTTGCAACTATGGAGCCAGGGCCCCCCTGTAAGCTGCAGCTAAAGAGCCCACTCAACACAGTAAAGTCCCAAGTGCTGCAATTAAGACCCATCATAGCCAAATAAGTAAATATATATATAAATTTTTTTTTATTTTTATTTTTTTTTTTAAAGAAGAAGATGCTGTGTGGTTGGAGAACCACCCTTTACTACCCCTCTTCTAAGGATAATATCTCACTCTCTTTTCATACTAATTCACCTGCCATGAAGGGGCAGTAGTGCTAACATCATCGGAAAAGCCAATTCTCAGAGACAGGGTAAGTGACGGGGGAGGAACCCACAGCGGGTTTGCCCCCATGGATGTCAGCGCTGGCGGTGGGAACGCTCACTTTTTCTTCGGGCCAGGTTCATATCTGCAAGACAGCCTCTGCCTCTAACAGCTACCTCAGAGACCAGACAGGAGGCATTAAAAATTAAACACCGCAAGAGTCGATCGACTTCCAATCTCGAGTTTATGGACAAGAAAATGCTTAATGACAGGTGGTCTGTGTAACAGAGGTGGCCTCTGAGAGACATTGCTCTTGATTTTATTTTTTAATTAACTTTTATTTTCAGTATTTTGTCCCTTTTTTCTGCTCCTGCTGGAATGATATATAAATGATAAAAGGCTCACCACTGCTTCTGGAGCAGCCCAGGTCACCTCACCGCCTGGCTGCAAGGGAGGAAATCTTTAAAGATCACTCTGTCTCAAAATTCTAATGTTGCCAAGTGCACACACACATCTCATAATATGGCCCCAAATGCAGTTCTGAAAGCTAAAGAGTGCAGTACTTCACCGCTTCACACTGACAGACTCCTAATTATCTATTCCGAACCCTGGGAAACAGTATTCCTCCCAGTTAAGGATCACTACCATCTGATGCAAGACACACGCATGAGTTGAGTGTGTTTTATTCAGCATCTATCAAGGGTGCATGAACAGCAAAATAGGCACAGTCCATGTCTTATGATGTGACATTAAGATGAATATACTCTGACTTCGAGTAGGGTCATGATTGAATTACATCTGTATATACATACGTATACACACAGACACATATATAATAGAGTCATTAATAGCAGGAAGCAAGAAATATCTTAAGGTCACTGCTTTCTCAAAACTGTGAGCTCATCTGATTCCCACGGTCACCCTGGGAGACAGCAGACACATCCTAGTCATTTCACAGAAGTCAAAGCTAAGACTCAGAGATTGAGTAACTTGTCGAAGACCTCTCAACTTGTGAGTGTCGGGGCTGGGATGTAAACCCAAGTAGTCTGACTCTAGAGACTATACTCTGAACCCCTGCACACATTGGAAGCATGTGTATGTGCCCTGGAGAATAAAGGAAGGAGAAAGAAAAATAATTTGGGAAATGGAGCAAGAACTAGATTATGCAGGATCTCAAATGCCACCAGACGTCATTTGACTTTTGTTCTTCATGTCTCAAGGAAACAGCAAGGTTTGAATGGGAGATCTTTGAATAAAAGGATGGACAGTCAAATTTAATTCTCCAGTTTATCATTTTCTTACAATCAAAAATTACACACACACACACTTGTTTGTTATGTGCATATGTCTATTCCTTTGCCTCATGAATAGGTTATATCCTGATGCACCCTCAAAGCCTGGCACATATAAGGCCCTTAATGAGCAAATGAGTCAAGGATACCAGGTGTAAAGTCCCAATGCCACCCCATGCCTAGATCATCTGGATTCTTTGAAATAAACACACACCAGGCTCCCTACATAGCTTTCCCACAGAAATAGTGATCAAAATGACCTTCTTGCCCTGGGTCTATCCATTTCTACTCATCGCTCACCCAGATTTGGACTAGAAATAGCCTGGCCTCAGGTTTTCTCAGTAGATAGGATAACCATGTTCTGGTCCACTGATTACAGGCTACCTCTTTGGGTTATATATTTTATAGGGACTCCTGGCAAAAGAAGTCATCCTTGCCTCTCTGCTGTTCAGTCTCCTTTTAATATTAAAAGTTGTATCACATAGCCTTATTTGAACAATAGTAATAAAGGGGGAAAAAAATCCCAAAATCTTACATCTGAACTCACCCAACCTTGCTCACTCTGACCCTCGCTTCATTGCCTCTTCCAGATCCTCTGCATTTAGTACAGAGCACTTAACCTTCCACAGGATATTTTTATGCTCCATTTTCTGTGCCATTAAGAAAGGAGATGAAAGTAAATGGACTTGACTTTGGATGGGTGCTGGCATCATCCATGGATATACTTTCCCACCCTGCCTACTTCCCAAAAGGGAAGCACAGATGTGAAGAGAGTGAGGGGGTTTTCAAATTAAATGCATTTCAGAAAGTCAGGTAGGCAGGAACAAATGCCTTTGGTTGGGAATGCCAAACTAGGAAAGCATGTCCACCTGACCCACACAGGCAAGACCATTTACTGAGTAACAGAACAGAGCAGGACAAGACCAGGTTAGCTGTCTTATTTATTCTCCCAGGAGGTCTTGCCCTTCTCCTTCCTATCACTTGGCACGGTAACTACTTGTTCAATGTCTCCTTTCACAGGCATTGTTTTGGTTACCTGTAAACTTGTTTACTCATGTAAACTTGAAGCTTAAAACAAAAACAGGCATTTGTTTGGCTCACCGACATGTGATTTAGGGCAGGCTCACCAGCAGCAGCGCATGTGAGCCCCCTACAGGGTCCCTAGTGTTAACTCCACCAGAGAGTCAGCTTCCAAGATGGCGTCCTCAGAGCTGACAGCTTGGTCCTGGGGAACCAAGTCAGAGCTGTTGGCTGGGAGTCCCCAGTCCCTCTCCGATGGGCCTCTCCAAGAGGCCGTTCACAACGTGGTAGCTAGTTTCTAAGAGATAGGGGGCAGAAGCAGTCAGTCTTTTATGACCTGGGCCCAAGTACTGACTGCTGTGGACTGAACTGTGTTCCACAGCTAAAGATGTATTGAAGTCTTAGCCACCAGTCTCTCACAGTGTGACCTCATTTGGAAATAGGCTCCTGGAAAATATAGTCAACTTAAGATGAGGTTATTTGGGTGGACTCGAGCCCAACATGGCTGGCATCCTCACATTAATAAAATAGGGACATCAGGGGTTTCCCTAGGGGTCCGGTGGTTAAGAATCTGCCTGCCAGTGTGGGAGACACGGGTTCAGTCACTGGTTCAGGAAGTATTCCATGTGCCTGGGGACAGCTAAGCCCATGCTCCACAACAACTGAGCTCCATGCCTTACAGCCTGTGCTCTGTACCAAGAGAAACCACTGCAACGAGAAGCCCGTACATCACAACTAGAGAATAGTCCCTGCTCACCACAACTAGAGAAAGCCCATGTGTAGAAACGAAGACCCAGTGCAGCCAAAACTAAATAAATAAAATAAATTAAAAGGGACATTGGACAGGGACACAGACAAGCACAAAGAGACAACAGTGTGAAGACACACAGGGAAAATGTCTTGTGACGGTGAAGACTGAGATTGGAGGATTGCATTTACAAGCCAAAGGCTGGTTGCAAACCACCAGACACTAAGGTGGAGGACTAGATCTCTCCCAAAGTTTTCAGAAGGAACCAACCTAAGCCAGCATTTATCCTGGATTTCTAATCTCCAGGGAGTACATGTCTGTTGTTTAAGTTAACAGTTTGTGATACTCTGTTAGAGCCACTCGAGGAACCTGTACACTGACATGGCATTACTACTGGTCAAAGCAATCAGAGACAGCCCAGATTCAGAATCTCAGAGTCAAAAAATTCTTGGCCATCATGAAGCCACCACAAGACACTGAAGCAAAGGTCATGGCTATCTTGATTTCTAATTTTTTGCGTGCATGCTCAGTCATTAAATCATGTCCAATTCTTTTGGACCCCATGGACTATAGTTCTCCAGGCTCCTCTGTCCATGGGATTTCCCAGGCAAGAATGCTGGAGTGGGTTGCCATTTCCTTCTCTGGGGGATCTTCCTGTCCTAAGGATCAAACCTACGTCTCTCTCCACAGTTCCCATAATTGCAACAACAGCAACAACAAAAAAGAATCAAATAATGAGAAAATTAAGAGGAAGACTATTCATTGGAAGAACTGATGCTGAAACTCCAATACTTTGGCCATCTGAGGCAAGAGTCAACTCATAGGAAAAGACCCTGATGCTGGGAAAGATTGAGGGCAGGAGGAGAAGGGGACAGCAGAGGATGAGATGGTTGGATGGCATCACCAACTTGATGGACATGAGTCTGAGCAAACTCTGGGAGATGGTGAAGGACAGGAAGCCTGGCATGCTGTAGTTCATGGGGTCACAATAAGAAGGACACAACTGTGCGACTAAACAAGAGAAAAAAGAAAGAGAAGAGGAGGGAGAAAAGAGAAAGAAGGACAAGAAGAAACAGAAGCAGGAGAACAGTTACCATGATGACCTTACCACATATCTGATATTTTATGTATGTTGCATTATTTAATTACCATGAAATGCCTGAAAAAAGTGAAAGCATTAGTCGCTTCTGCTGTGTCCGGCTCTTTGTGACCCCATGGACTGCAGCCCACCAGGCTCCTCTGTCCATGGGCTTCTCGAGACAAGAGTGGGTAGCCATTCCCTTCTCCAGGGAATCTTCCTGATCCAAGAAGGAGTTAAGCTCATTATTTAATTACCATAAAATGTCTCTGTCACAGGTATGCTTCTCCCTGTTGTCCAGCAGAGGAAACTGACTCGGAGGGGTTACAGACCTGCACCCAGAATGCACACTAGGGAATGGTGAGTTTGGGATTCAAATTCAAGTTCAAACAACCCTGAAGCTTGTGTTTCTTCACACTACCCTGAGCCACCCAGGTGAAGTAGATGAACTAAACCTACCACCACAGGGTGCTGTGCAAAACGGGATGCCCTGAAGGCAGCAATATAGGAGGAGTTATGGAAAGTCACCTGTGATGTAGCAAAAGTGATGGAAAACTTAGGACTTTTTCATTGTTTGAAGACACTGTACCTTATCCTCTGAAATCAAAGAAAAAATTTTCCCCAAAGCTCATCAAATCCTGCTCTACCATTTCATGTCAATTCACACACACCCTTCCTCACTCAATGCTATTCCTCTTAAATATACCATTGGCACTTTCTTAATAACTGAGGTCTCCTGGGGGAAATCACATGAAGTGCATCCGTTTCTATTTAAGACTGACAAAGGCAGGAGGAGAAAGGGGACCCTGACATTCCAGTAGCCTGCTGGCTGCCTTTTCCGGGCCAGCATGGCTGGACACAATGGTTCAGGTTCGAGAAATGGTATTCATTATGTTCCTCTTGGCTCTCTCAGCCTGATGCTTGAGGCCTCGCAGTCTGGAGGAAGAAGGAAGCGGGGAGAGGGAGGGATGGGAGACAGGAGGACATCACTGATAAGAACAAAGGCCCAGCAGACTCCGGAAGCCCATGCACTGAGCAGCCAAGAGGAGCTGACTTCCAGCAACATGAAAAGACAAGTGAGAAGAGGATTACGGGAACTTCCTTTTCTTGCAGTGTGGCCGGGTCATTAGGGTGTTGTGGTTGCCCAGCAAAGACTCATTAAAACAATAAATAAAACCACACTCACTACAGCTAGGAGTTCTCTTTTCCAGTATGGTTTGCTAAAAAGAGGCTGGGTGCCTGTCTCCTGCCATTGGCTAGCAGTGTTCCTAATCTACGGCAAGTTGAATTTAGAACAGCCAAGGAGATCAGAAATCCCTTTCACTCTTGTTGTATTGTACAGAGACGAGGATGAAGAGAGGCGCAGGTATTTAAGTATTCAAGGATAAGAATGGCCATTTGATCTTTCTGGATAATAATGAGGTCTCAATTTAGAGTGAAACTCCACCTTTAGAGCCCAGCTTTCTTTGGGATCTATAGAAATGTCCTCTTCAAGACTCTCACTCAAGAATCCCTGGGTGCATTTTCGAAATGCTCCCCTAGGTGGTCCGTGCATTTGAATTAATGAAAGAGACAGAAATGAAGAGCTGAAAGCAGGTAATTCAGTACAACCCGTTGACACTTTAAAATGCCTTACTTCTCTAGGACCTTTTTCTGAACTCATCGAAAATGCCAAACAGCCTCTTCTAGGATAGATACAAATAGCCCTTCAGTCTCAAAAATACAAGATTATAGGAGGATTTAATTCTAAATTGTCCATTTCTGAAAGGTAACTCTGATCAAACTTACGGTCTGATGGCTGTTAAGAGTCATCCAGGCTCTTCTCAATTATCATATAAAGCATATCTCAAGCATATTTGTTATTCCAAATCTTCAAATCACAATTTTTTCACAGCTGGTCCTTGAAGAACTTTCAAGTTCAAGTTCTGGCCTGTCCCAGCTTTCAAGTCCTTCCCTAAGGGCAGTCACAGAAACTAATGGGGATTCCTCATTGTCCCCAAATAGGTCAAGAGTGTCTGCCCTTGGTGGAACTGCCTTCACCCTGTGACCCATCTATACCACTCTACCCCATGGTGCTGCCCCAAGGGCTAAGAGCATGAATTTGGGAATCAGGCAGATCTGGAATTTAATTTTTGTCTCGCTACTTATCAGCAAGTGATCTTAGGCAGAGAGAGCACAGACTCAGTTCCAAATGATAATGAGTACTTACATCACAGAATTCTTGCAAGGATTTAATGTGAAAATAAATTCAAAGAAGTCAGCAGCGCACTCGGCATAATGTAAGGACTGAATAAAGTGAGGTTGTGGTTCAGTCACTCAGTCGTGTCCAACTCTTTGTGACCTCATGGACTGCAGCACGCCAGGCTTCCCTGTCCATCACCAACTCCCAGAGCTTGCTCAAACTCATGCCCACTGAGTCAGTGATGCCATCCAACCATCTCATCCTCTGTCGCCCGCCTCCCACCCTCAGTCTTTCCCAGCATCAGGGTCTTTTCCAATGCTTTTCCAGAACAAAGTTATTGTTGTTACAAGTATTACTACCTGTAGTTGTCAAAATTCTTCAATCCAATCAAGACCCAAATGCAACCTCCACGATTCCTCCAGTTAAAAGCAACCTCATCCTCTTCTGAACTCCTAAATTGCATCTCACATAGAGTACTTAAGGTCATTATTTCAGTACAATATTAAAACTATCTAGTGCTTGGCGGTGATGGTTAAGTTTGCTAAGTCCTGTCCAACTCTTGCAACCCCATGGACTGTAGCCCACCAGGCTCCTTTGTCCATGGAATTTCCCAGGCAAGAATACTAGAGCAGTTTGCCATATCTTCCTCCAGGGCCTCTTCCCAACCCAGGGATCAAAATCCACATCTCCTGCATTGGCAGGTAGATTCTTTATCAAATGAGCCTCCCGGGAAGCTCTTATTTAGTGCTTATATGTGTGTTAATCATGACATTAAGCATTTCACAAACATTTGTTTGCATTCACTCCCCACCTTTGAACTGTGTACTGTTGTTATCCCCATTCTATTGATGATGTACAATGAGGTGAAACCGCACAGCTATTTAAAGGGAACACTGGCATGTGAAGCCACCGACACAGGCTCCGAGGCTCTGCTCTCAACTGGCATGTGCTGCTTCGCCTCCTCTCACGCCTCATCAAGGTCCAGTGAGCGCATCAGCGTCACTCCAGCCCTGGCCCTGTAATCTTCTGGAGGCAGAAAGAAGATGAAGTTTAAGGACTTGGCTTCAAACTCCATTTTAGCCACTGGATCACTCCTGGTAAAGAGTTCGCCTGCCAACGCAGGAGACATAAGAGATGCAGGTTCGATCCCTGGGTCAGGAAGATCCCCTGAAGAAGGAAATAGCAACTCACTCCAGGATTCTTGCCTGAGAAATTGCATGGGGCAGAGGAACCTGATGAGCTACAGTCCATGGGGTAGCCGAAGAGTCAGGCACTGCTAAGCATGCACGCGTGGATGAGCCATGAGATTCTGGGCAGATCATTTAATATTCCAAATTTTTTCAAATTTATATTTCATTTGCAAATCGGGAAAGTGGAAATTCTTAAAAGATTAGGAATAATATATATCAAACATGTAGTATCCACCATATGGTAGGTACTCAACTAATATATTTTGTTGATACGTTTGAAGACTTCAGGTAGCAGGAATCATATTTTATATATTTTTTTATATCTTCTTAATCCCAGAAATAAGCCCAGATAGTCCCTTGCACAGAACAACTCCGTGTACATTTTTGGCCTGAATAAGTCAATGCCCGTGTGACACAAATTGTTCTAGAAGAACATGGAAAATGGTGAATTTTTCAGGTACCTGCAAACCTTATTAATGAAATAACACACATTCTTTTATGTGGCAGTGACATTTAGAGTTTCCCCTAATATAACAAGGGGTCTATCCAACCCTGAGGCTGCCCTAGTTCAAGGCCAGGGTCCAGTCTGAGATTCAGGCAAAGGTAAACAGCACCACCTACTGAACAGTGGTTTTCTGTATTCCAGAAGGCCACAATGTGAGCTCAGCCAAGGCCGCATCCCAGCATTTATCTCCAAGTCTAAACAGAGCTCAAATGAAAGCTACATGATTGTCAAAAAGACAATGTCTCCAGGAAGCGAAGGGTCGTCTTGCTCACTCTGATGTATGTGCTCTGATGGGCCTTTGTCAAAGTATGTCAGTGACTCTGGAGGCGGGCAGCCCTGTGGCTGCCTTAGCCATCAGTGAGGGACCACATGGAAGTTTTTCAACCCTCTTTTTCTGCCTAACGGCTGCACCTTACTAAGCAGTGTAACTTTGTACAAACACTGACCCAGGTCACTGCGTCTTTTCTGAGGACTCTGGGTATTTAACCAAAATGTTCAGCAACATGATGGCCTTAGATAAAGGGACAACCTCATCATTGCCTGAAAATCTCTCTTCAATGAGTCACAAACAAACAACATTTGATTTTGATGTAGTTCCCTGCTCTTCTGCATCTGCCCTCTTGCCTGCATGTCATTAATTAAGGGTGAGAGGGGAGGAACCCAAACTCTAAGATCCCTTTATGTTGGACTTGTTACTCCCAAATCCCCTGAAGCATCCGCAGGTTCTAGTGTATGCGTGTGTGCATGCTGTCACATCAGTTGTGTCCAACTCTTTGGGACCCCATGAACTGTAGCCCGCCAGGGTCCTCTGTCCATGGGATTCTCCAGGCAAGAATACTGGAGTGGGTTGCCATGCCCTCCTCCAGGGGATCTTCCCGACCAAGGGATAGAATCCACATGTCTTAAGTCTCCTGCATTGGCAGGAGAGTTCTTAACCACTAGCACCACCTGGGAAGCCCCCCTGGTGTATAGCAGATGTTTTGTAAATGCCTGGCGCCTGGATGAGTGAAACTCACCACCTCTCTGGCCTGGAATGGGGAGAGGGCATCACACACTTGCCTGCAAGCACTGCAGGTACCACCCAGGTAGATCCCCTGGGAATACCACCTGACTTCCTTCTTTCAGTATCTCAGCCTCTGGCTCCACTTCTCTGGACCTACATTCTGTGCATCGTGATCCTAGTGAACATCAGGTGTGAGACTTAGGGACAGAGATAGTAAATCCCTTAATTAAGGAGAGCCCGAACTAGGTTCATTTCACTGACTTATTCCCAGTGTCCCCCAAAAAGTAGTAGAACGCAATAGGTCCTCAATGAATATTTGTAGAATGAGTGAGTGAATGCACGAATAAAAAGACTAGCGAGGAGAACCTTCACAGGAGGAAGGATGAGGCAGAGAGAGGAGCAGGTTGAAGGAAGGGAGGAGGGAAGGAGAGCAAAGAGATGGGTGGACCTTTGGGGAGAAGGGAGGCAGAGTGCATGTGGGAGAGAAAGCCAGGATGTTTGTCTGCAGCTCAGCCAGGAGGAACTCTCATCCCTACCGCCTCTGTCAGAGCCATCCCTTCCCCAGGCCTCCATGGGTCTCCATCCTTAGGGGAGCCCCACACAGAGGACTGGGTACCAGCCATTCTCTCCATACCACCACCCTATGGCTAAAGCCCTGCTTTCCAGAGGGCCATGCTCTTTCTCCAGGGCTTCCCCGGTGGCTCAGCAGGTAAAGAATCTGCCTGTCATGTAGGTGATGTGGGTTTGATCCCTGGGTCAGGAAGATCCCTTGAAGAAGAAATTGGCTACCCACTCCAGTATTCTTGCCTGGAATTCCATGGACAGAGGGACTTGGCCGGCCACAGTCCATGGGGTTGCAAAGAGTGGGATATGACTAAAGGGACTAACACACACATATATATCTTTGTGTATATCCCCTTGTGGTTCAGCTGGTAAAGAATCTGCCTGCAATGTGGGAGATCTGGGTTTGATCCCTGAGTTGGGAAGATCCCCTGGAGAAGGGAAAGGCTACCCACTCCAGTATTCTGGCCTGGAGAATTCCATGCACTGTATAGTCTATGAAGTTGCAAAGAGTCAGACACGACTGAGCGACTTTTACTTTTACTTTCATATATACATATATATCTATCTATCTTAGTCCTTTGCCTCTGTCTTCTTGTTGCTACTGGTGGTGGTTTAGTTGCTCAGTCATGACCAACTCTTTGCGACCCCGTGGACTGCAGCCCACCAGGCTCCTCTGTCCATGGAATTTCCCAGGCAGAATACTGGAGTGGGTAACCATTCCCTTCTCCAGGGGCTCATCCCAGGCCAGGGATCAAACCCCGGTCTCCTGCATTGCAGGCAGATTCTTTCCCAACTGATCCACCAGGGAAGTCGTTGTCTCTGCTACTTTCTGCCAAACTGCTGTCTCCTTATACGTGTTCCAGTGACATCTTAAATATAAAACAACTGTGCCTCTCCTTCCCACTCCTCCCCTGACCCCAGGCTAAGATCTTTGGTCAAGGCTCTCTATACCATTTATTTCAATCACAGGATTGCAGAGTTCTTCACGTATCACCATCTTCTCAGCTTTGATAACACTGTGAAGGCTGCAAATACAATGTTCTGTACATACTTGACCTCACTGACTCTCCCTGCAATGTCCAGAGAAGTCATGAGTTCCTGAGTCATTTGGAAACTCCCTGAACTCTGCCCACCGGAGTGGCCTGGGCTCTGCAATTGGAGGTGAGGGGGGCCTTGAGAGAGAAGGTTGTTAGGAAGATTTTGTCTTCGTGCCTCCCTGTGACACAGTCCAAGCTGACAGATAACTGGCAGCTCTCCCTCCCTGGAACTTGGCTTAGCAGACTGAGCCGCCCAGACAGCAGTTTAACCCGAGGGTCAGAGGGCAGCCAGGCGTTATCTACCAACTGGCTGCCTTCCTCCGCCTGGCTGAGCTCCGCCTTCCTGTATAGACAGTGACAGGAGGGGTCCAGCCTCGGGGCCTCCCGCCAGGATTTAGAGAGCGAAGAGTCTTTCCAGCCTCCACTCCCACTTTTAAATGAATGAAACTCAACGCAGATTCCTTATTAATAACATATACCAGAGGGTACATCCTGAGACCCAGGAGATGAGAGTGACAGCTCATCAATTTGGGGTGTGCATCACACACACACACGTGTGGGTATCAAAGCCATCTTGCGAATCTTCAGTTGATTAAAGATGAGGATTGAAATGCATCTTAATAACCAGAAAATAACTTACAATCTAACATCTTGATTGTACTAGATTTCAAAGGGCAGCAAGATGTGTTGAAATGCACATATCTAATCACCAGTGGAATTAACAGATTTGCCAAAGTTATGCTTGAGAACATTATGTGTAGCTGTAACACAGCATAATCAAATTCCCATTTAATTTTATTAATGTTAAAATTCAGACTATTTGTACATGACCCTTTTTCCCCCCTCATTTTAATTTGGGGGTTCTGGAAAATGCACGTTTAGATATTTTTAAAGCAGAATCACATGCATTCAGGACACATGATTCACTTGAGTGAGAGCGACCCCCACTCTGTTTTTTAACCTTGATCTCACAGACCGAGTCAGGTCTTTGGAAACCAAGCTGGGAACCTACAAAAGCCTCAGGCTTCTGGTCCAGGAACTTGTGGCATGCATTCTTTTGGCTGTTTTCCTTTCTTTTTCCTCTGTCTGCCCACCACTCCCAGTCTGACTGTCAGCAATGTTTACAGGTTCAACCCATTGTCCTTCCCCTGCTGGCAGGAGCCTGGGCTCTTTTCCTCTCCCTCTGCAGCTGGCCTGGCCTTGTGTCTCAGAAACACACACCCCGGAACACGCCTGTCACTCACCTGAGCCCTCCCTGGGACAGAATCCCATTCCTGCTGTGCATCAGGCCCACTGCAGCTGGGAGGTGGGATAGACACGGAGCAGAGGGTGAATTTTAAAACAGGAACTCACGTGGCAAAAGTAGCATCAGAATTTCATTTTTTTTAAATGAGAAAGAAGGGATAGGAATTTGAGTAACAAATAGTTCAATGGTGTGGCAGTGGTATTATTTAACGTACACTGCAGTCAGGCACACAGAAATCAACATATTAATCCATTTATTGTGACTGGGCTTAATATCCAGGTCACTGGTTATGTGGGGTAAGTAAGGGATTCAGAGAAGGGAGGTGGAGGATAGAAACAGGAAAGGAGAAAATGATGTCTTACTTCGATTATGTGGCAGAGTTTGAAACATCACATATAAAATAATCTCAAGATGGTCATACCTTTAAAACTGCCATTTTTCCTGTTTACTGGAGAACTGTGTCTTGGAGACAGAAGCTTTGGGTTCAAGTCTGCTTTTGTCACTTTATAGCTGTGAAATGTTAGTGAAGAAACCTAGTCTCTTTGAGCCTTGAAAATGGCCTGTATGCAATCATAATGATTATAATGCCAGTTATCCAGAATTACTTCAGCAATTTTTTGAGAAGGATGATGTATATGTTAGTACTCTGCAAAATATAAAGCCATACATATAAGGTGCTATAAATGTGTTATGTTTATTATTTAACATAATTCTGGATAAATGTACTTTTTTCACATTTTAAAAATTGCATGTCCACATGTCCACATGTCCAATTCTTTTCTGCATAATGCCACCACAAGAGTCCTTTCTGTTTGTACCACTGGCTGTTTTGACCTGAGATTTTCTAACTAACTTTTAAAAAGTATTAATTCAACTGCCTCGGGTCTTAGTGGCAGCATGCAGGACCTTCGTTACATCCTGTGGGATCTTTCATTGCGGCCCACGGACTCTCTAATTGTGGCCTGTGGGCTCCAGAGCTCAAGGGGCTCAGTTGTTGCAACCCTTGGACTTAGTTGCTCCAAGAAATGTGGCATCTCAGCTCCCCGGCCAGGGATCAAACCCACATCCCCTGCATTGCAAGGTGGATTCTTAACCATTGATCCACCAGGCAAGTCCTATAGGCAATGTTTTATTACTGGAACACACAAAAAATTATTGGGATTTGGGAATGTCCTTGTTCAGAGTCATTCAGGCTGAGCTCCAATCGCAGTCCATCCACCAACAAACGGGGTGACCTTGGCTCTTCCAAATAAACGCCCCATGTGTCTGTTATCGCAAAAGGAAAGAAAGAGATGATGCTCACTGCTTTACTGGGTGGGGTGGGGGAGGTTACAGATGGTGCAAAGAAAGTTGAGATGTAGAGACGTTTTATACTGGTCAAAAGCCGTATAGATATAAGTATCAGAAACCAGATTCAAGTTGGTTCAAGGGAATTTGTTGCCTCAACTCACTTGGAAGTTGGGTTTGGACACAGCTCCATCCCCTGTCTGAAGCTGTATCATCAGGTATTCTCTCTCAGCTTTGGCCCTCTAGTGCACTGGTCTCATTCTTTTCTGCTATAGGTGGTTTCTTCCATGTGGCCAGAGGCTGATTGCAAAAGGAAGAGTCTTACGTGTCTATTTCATAACCCACTTAGTGGAAGGCGAAAACTGCCTTTCACGCACACATAAATACACAAACACACATGCTTTGATCCATGGCCATCCATCTACAGATAGATATATATAGGCAAATCGGTAGATAAATAGAGAGACGATGGATAGGTAGATAAATGAAGAGATAGAGAGAGAGAGGGAATAACTTGAATCCTATGCTCATTGCTTTGATCTGGAACTGTGCAGACTGCTATGATGGACAGTCCCATTGAGTCATATAAATTGAGAGAAGAGTCAGTTCTCCCTAAGAGAAAGGGATATCAAGCAGACAAAACACTGCACATCCCCTCCCATTTACCCCATGGCCACTCAGAATTCATGTACCTGCCATTTTACTTTACCTAAAATCATTTTCTTGAGAACATGAACAACTGCAACCCAGTCCTCTCCTTTCCAAAAGGAGTCTGCACAAAGGTAGATCCATGTGCTTCATCTTGCTCAAAGTATAGACACTCTGGGTGATACGCATTCATCTTATTGCTTTATTGTTGCTGTGCTCAATCACATCCTACTATTTCCTACCCCATGAACTGTAGCCTGCCAGGCTCCTCTATTTATGGGATTTCCCAGGCAAGCATACTGGAGTGGGTTGCCATTTCCTTTTCCAGGGGAACTTCCTGACCCAGGGATCAAACCCGCCTCTCCTGCAGCTCCTGCATTATAGGTGGATTCTTTACCCACTGAGGCCCCTGGGTTAGCTGGGTCCAAATGTGGAGGCCTCCAGTGTGGTAATCAGGATAACCATAAATAAAATCCCTTTTTGGAGAAGGCAAACAGCACTGGTGCACCAGACACTACTGTCCTTGAGGTTTGCTCCCAGCACCTGCAGACAAGGTCTTAGGCCACGGGCTGTACTGTGACCATGAGGAGGCCCCACGTTACCCATCTATGACTGTACCTGAGAAGGGTGAGGGATCAGTCCCTTTCAGGGGCTGAAGCACTTTAGCAGCAACCACTTTCATTGAGTAAAGTCACCAGGACCAGGAGATTACTCTAAAAATGGAGCAATCACAGGTCCCCGGTCACCGAGTTTCGACCTTTTCTGGAAACACACTGCCTCAGTTTGATTTCTGGAGTCTTCCAGCTCTAATAAGTAACATCAAAAATCTTGTTGAATCGTGTTTCTTGAATAAGTAGCCCGCGTTTGCACATGTCTCCTAGCAACATAACTGATGCTCTGGCCATCCCTGTGGCCTTCGGCTCACTGAATCCCTTTGTGGCTTGGTCTCAGGATAATGTAAAACATCATCTTCGGGGGGGTGAAGCAGGGCTAGCCATTACCCTTCATTTGCTCTCCTCCTCCTGGCTGGATCTGGGGCCAGCACTTTATAGGCAGGGACAGCATATCAGCAGATAAATTTGGGGAAATAAATGGAGATCAGCCTTCCCAAAATTCTTTCTGTGGTGTGTCAACCACTGAGGGTGAATATGTTCTCCAGAACTTCCATTCTGTGTGTGTTTCCTTTTGGGGTGAACTACAGGAGTTTCTTGTGAGAAATTACAAATGAAGCAGTGGCCATTCTGCAGCCCACACACGGTGGTGGCAACCCACTGACCCTCCCTATGCGCCATGAGGCGGTAACCAGCCAACAAGTTCAGCTTCCTCATGGGTCCTCCGGGAACTTCTCTGATTCCTGGGCTGTGTGCATGCTTAGCTCCATCAAGTAGGACCTGCTTCCGCAGGACCCCATATCCTAACCCACAGCAAGGGCAGAAGCAACCAGGAGTCACACAGGCTACACTCCATCCTTGTGAGCTCTAGCTCATGACCGAGGGTTCCTGACTGGTTTGGCTCCCCCTCATCTTGTCTCCACCGTCCACCTTTTCTTCCTCCTTGTCCATAGTCATCAAGCTCCAGCAGTAGACAAAAAGTCCACAGCCTGCAGAGATCACAACTGTGGATGGTCACATCATTGTACATTCCTCTTCCTTGTCTTTGATCACCTTTCACCCTGGGTTGAAATGTTGGCTTCCACAATTCCAAAGGCGCGTGGAGTGCCATTCATCCTGGTTGCTATTCACAGCACAGCGAGCCTCAGTTGTAACTCTGGATGCACTGCCCTCTGCTCCCAGAGCACTGACCTATGGGATTCTTCCATACACCTAGAGAAGGTGGCCATTGTTAGCCAGAGTTCTACATCCACCCAGATTACCTGGTGCTTTGAATTCCACTATTTCCAACCATAAGACTGTGTGTTCATATCAATGGAAACAATGTCTAGGTACTTGTACTGAAGTATTATGCAAATGATTGCTTGAAACTTAGGACAATGGGAAACTTCCAGTTAATCTTAAGAGAAGATGCTCAGATGGTTGCTTTGAATGTTTTGTTTTCCATTATACCACACGGGTTCTTAATTCCCCATTATGACCACTGATTGAAGTGTTATTACACTTGAAATAATAACTAATCCCTTATTAATGACATTAAGTTCAAATAGTTACTATATCAACAAGCCATAGAGGGAATCTGTAGGAATCAAGGAATATACAGTCATTGTCTACAAAAGGAGATGGTTTAATCTCCTCTTTGGGTTAGTAGCTGACCTCAAGGCCCTACATTAAGTTGAACCACAGGAAATTGCCTTTTTGTAAGTAAAGAATCAGGTATTGGCAATCACATTTGTTAACCTAACATAAAGTCCTTTAACCTAGTGTCTATAATTTGAATGTTTATAAGGAAATAAGATAAGGAAACAACCAAAAAATAAGCTCAAAGTTTGAGTGAAGAAAATAATTATGAAGAATAAAAGCATCTCTACTATCAGACAGATAATTTAAGGAGGACAAAAATAGCAATACAACACACACACACACACACACACACAACCATTTATATTCCCAGAGAACAAGGTTAATTGTGAGGAAATTAAGATAGTTTATTCTAGATTTTCAGCAAATTAATTTAACCCCAAAATTAGTCTATTTCTTAAGAAATTTACCTGCTTAAACAGTAAAGCATATTCTTATCATCCTTCCTAATAATTTAACTGTCAGGATGACCCAAGAGACAATTATATGAAAAGATTCTGAGCACCCATACCATTGCAACTCAACTGGAACTCACAATAATTACAATTCCTCCTTTATATTATTTTAAACATATATTTTCTTAAAGTCTGAATTTAGAGTGTAAGATTTATTGACTGTATCTCTCCCATCCTAACTTCACATCCAATTCAATGTAGCACATATTGTCAACTAACTCTTGCTTCGCTCCAAGTTCATCCCTCTGAGTGAAATAGAATGGATGATAATGGACTGAATGGATGGCAAAGAGACTTTAGTTTCTGCTGCTGCTGCTGCTAAGTCGCTTCAGTAGTGTCTGACTCTGTGCCACCCCATAGACGGAAGCCCACCAGGCTGCCCCGTCCCTGGGATTCTCCAGGCAAGAACACTGGAGTGGGTTGCCATTTCCTTCTCCAATGCATGAAAGTGAAAAGTGAAAGTGAAGTCGCTCAGTTGTGTCTAACTCTTAGCGACCCCATGGACTGCAGCCCACCAGGCTCCTCCATCCATGGGATTTTCTAGGCAAGAATACTAGAGTGGGGTGCCAGAGCCTCCTCCGAGACTTTAGTTATGATGCCAGAATTATATGATGTGTTTTTAAACAGGTACTGCATATGTAATGGGCAAGTGGTTTTGTTTGTTTGTGTTCCAAAAGAAAGAGAAAAGAAAAAGAAGAAAATGATTCCATAGTCATGGGCTCTAAAATAAATTGTCAAAACAGAATAACTAAAAGCCATTTGAATCTTCAGCTGTCATGATGGAGAAGCTCAGACAAGATGTAGGGATACAGGTGGTGATACAGGGCTGGGGAGGAGGAGAAAAAGAAGAAGGAGGAGGAAGAGGAGAAGGAGGTGGAGGAAGGGACCTCTTGCCTTCACTGGACCTCAGCTAGGACCGGGGCTGTGTTAGGACATGATCTATTTCCCAGGGAGGGGGTTGCTGACTGCCACGTAGCATCTCAGCACACCAGCCAAGCGAGCTGGGGTTTAGAGTAGTATCCCTGGGCCAGGGGGGCTATGCGAGTATGTGGACGCGTGGCAGAGAGAGTTAGTTTGAGTAACCAAAGAGGGTGTCACTGCAGTTTGGGGAAACTGAAGCAGAAGCACAGGGGATATGTCTGTGGGTGTCTGTGAGTAACCACTTGTCATTAAATAAAGGATTTGCATGATGTAAAAAAAATAAAAAGGTCATTTTCTCACTTCATTCCACCAGCCGTCACCCTTCAAAAATACTCTGCTGCCCTAGGTTCTCCCCATTCATTCGATGAAATTCCGGGCAGGGCACATGATTCTTCTAGCCACTCCCCCAAAGCATTCTTCTGCCATATTACTCGCTAAGACAGTCAGCAATTGCCCAGTCCAATATAATAATCAATATTTTGAACTTCCTCAAAACTTTCTCCACTCACCTGGGCTGCACTTGAAATTAATAAGGTGGTACGTGATGAGTTTCTTCCCTCTGCCAGCTCCTCTCCTGAGATGTGATTCCTTAGGATAAGATTCCAGTCCCCTGCCACCCACCAGCTGGCTGCCACATGGCCCAGAGTGCCTGCTGCCTGCTGGAGAAAGACCACTTCCAAAGCTCTCCATTGCTAACCTAGCTGCTAAGGCCAGACTCACACTCTCAAGATTCTCCTTTTTATTTTTTCAATTGAACCAGGCAACATAGACTTCAGGCCTGTGTGGCAAGTTCTCCAAGAGATCTTAACTCATTCACCCAGCTCGAGCCCCTCGAGAAGGACAGCCAGCCCATGCGTGCCCATCTCAAGCTTCTCCTGTCTGGATCTCTCCCACCTCTTCTATAAACAGGGAGTGGGTAAACAGTTATAGTGACTACCAGTGGCTCAGCAGGTAAGGAATCTGCCTGCAATGCGGGAGACACAGGAAGTGCAGGTTCGATCCCTGGGTGGGGAAGATCCCCTGGAGAGGCAGACAGCAACCCACTCCAGTTTTCTTGCCTGGGAAATCCCATGGACAGAGGAGCCTGGCTGGCTACAGTCCAAAGGGTCATCGAGAGTTGGACATGACTGAGCGACTAAGCGTGCACACACACACACACACACACACACACACACCCCACACACGCACAGAGACAGTTGTAATCCTCAAACCAGTATTCAGCTTCCTCCTTTAGAAATCTGTCTTAGAAGCTCTAGAACTGTTACTGACCAGGGTTCTTGGCCTCCTTAATCAACAGAAATTGATAAAAGGCCAGACAAGTAATTCAGGCAAAACTTTATTGGAGACTCTGCTATAGCAGGACAAGTAATATATGTGCATTCTAGAGTCTTACGTATGTGCATTCTAACTAGCTTGCTCTCTGAGGAAGTGGGGGGTGAGGGTGAGGGTCAAGCTGGTTCCTCCCATGGGGTAAGGGTAGTGGCAGGTCCAGCGGCCTGGCTGGAGGCATGGATATGTGGTCCACCCACCCTTTGGTGGTGCTGAGTGCAGGGGCAGTCCAGTGCCCTGCTTTTGTTCCTGACATCCTGTTTTTGCTCCCAGTTCTACAAAAGTGGAAGTTGGACTTTTCGGGTTTTTTGTATCTTGCTGTCCAGGATTTGCCCCAAATGCACATGCACACAGTTATTTTTGTCTCTTATAGTTTCTTCGTATTCTGTTGCTCCAAAGACATTAGTCCAGGTGCAAGCTTTGCAGCAAAGAGTCCCGGGTTCTCGTCTGTCTCAGAACCAAGCTTTGTAATAAGGAGTAACTGGCACTCAGGATTGAGACTGGACCATTTCATCAGGCTGAAATCTGAACTCATTTGTAAGTGTGAAGATGCACCTACCACCCAGCCCATACCTGTGTCTAAAATGAAGTTTTCTATCCTCCTTTTTTTCCTTTTTTCAGTTAAGACAGCAAAAGAGATGATTTATTGTACACGTTACATTCAGCCACAACTGAGATGAGAACTAGTCCATAGTTATCACAGATCCAGGGCAAAGGACCAAAAGGGACAGCTTTGATATGAGCAAGGTAGGTCTCTCAAAGGTGGTCAAGGTGATCAGAATGGCCATAGATGTTCCAGATCCATTGAGAAGTTCTAGATAGTAGGCGTGCAGTCCACAATTTGTACCAGCATCCCTGGCCTCTGGCTTCCCTTGCTTCTGCTTCTGTGGCTTCCATGGGTGTACAACTTTACTTGGACCTCTGCCTCATCTTTCTTCTTTTGCGCTTCAGCCTGCGCATTCGCTTCTTCCTCCACTTCGCTCTCATGGTGCAGAGGTTTCTCAAAAGATGGCGCTAAGGCCGAGAGCTCTATCCTTTTAATATCTGAAAACATTCTTCTGCCACGGTCCATTTTGAGGAAGCATTTGGTTCAATATAAAATTCTATCACATTTACTTTTAATGACCTCATTATGGCATTTGAGCCCCAAGGCCTGACTGTTGAAAATTAATATTCCTCCAAGTGCCCTCCAGTTATTTCCGGGACCCCTGAACCACAATGTGTTCTGTAGTCTCCATATCACACCAGGCCTGCTCCCCATTCCTCTCCCAGCTGTCCACACCTGCTGTCCATCAGACCTCAGTCTGATTATTACTGCTCGTCCTGGGACCTCGACACAGGATGCCAGATGCTCTGGAAGCTTCTGCACCTTGGTTGCCAAACATCACTGTGTTCTTGAGACAGGCTGTGACCTGGAACCTGGGACCCTTCGCTGCAATTCTTGCACCGGAACAAATGTCTCCTGGAGAAACAAAATACAAATTATAAGGGACTAAAAGTAACCTTATGTATGTGCAGTCCAGGAAAATTATGAACAGCAAGATACAAAGAGACCAAAAACTCAACTGCTACTTTTGAAGAGCTGGGAGCAAAAGCAGGCTACTATGCATGCCCGCTGCACACAACCCTACCAAAAGGGTGGGCAAACCACCTAAGCCATCCCTCCAGGCCAACCCCTGGACACTTGCCTACCCTCACCCAAGGGGGAGCTAGTAAGAAGGGAAATTATTACTTGTTCTTATTCCCTGCTGCTGCAGTAGGGCCCTCCCCAGGGCCTAAAGTTTTGCCTGAATTTCTTGTCTGGTATCTTATCAATTTCTATTGATTAAGGAAGCCAAGAACCCTAATCAGTAACATTCTAAGCAGAGATGGGGGAATAGCCTCTCTCTGACTGGGCACCAACTATCTGACTCAGCCCATTTTTCTGCCTCCAAACAATTCTTCCAGCTTCAAGCCACGGCCCTCGTCTGAAATCTCCCAAAATATTTCACCAAGAACAGCTCCTTCAGTTACTCCCCGTGTTGTCTCTTAGCTGAGGGGGCTCTATTCTAGGTCTGGAAGCTGGGAAAGTGTCAGGATTTCAGGTGGGGTGATCTGAAATGTTAGGGCTGGGGAGTAAACTCTAAATTGGCTTTGGAGGGTGGAGTAACAGGCCTGAAAATGGGGCTGGACTAGGAACATCTCAGTGGTTGCCATCACGTCAGCCACTAATCAAGAGGTCCTTTATTTGTTAGGTGGTGTTGTTCAAGCACTAAGTCACGTCTGACTCTTTGCAACCCCATAGACTGCAGCATGCCAGGCTTCCCTGTCCTTCCCCATCTCCTGGACTTTGGTCAGATTCACATCCATTGCATTGGTGATACCATCTAATCATCTCATCCTCTGCCTCCCCCTTCTCCTTTTGTCTTCAATCTTTCCCAGCATCAGGGTCTTTTCCAATGCATTGGCTCTTCACATAGGGTGGCTAAAGTATTGGAACTTCAGCCTCAGCATCAGTCCTTCCAATGAATATTCAGGACTGATTTCTTTTCCAATGCATTGGCTCTTCACATAGGGTGGCTAAAGTATTGGAACTTCAGCCTCAGCATCAGTCCTTCCAATGAATATTCAGGACTGATTTCCTTTAGAACTGACGGGTTTGATCTCCTTGCAGTCCAAGGGACTCACAAGAGTCTTCTCCAGCACCATAATTTGAAAGCATCAATTCTTCAGCACTCAGCCTTCTTTATGGTCCAGTTTTCATGGGTTAGTAGGCATGGCTTAATCAGTTCCATCCTTGAATTTTTTTATGCCATTCTAGAAAGAATATGCCTGCCAATGCAGAAGACACAAGAGATGCGGGTTCTATTCCTGGGTCAGGAAGATTCCCCTGGTGAGGGAAATGACAATCCACTCCAGCATTCTTAGCTGGAAAACTCCATGGGCAGAGAAGACTGGTGGGCTACAACCCATGTGGTCGCAAGAAGTTGGACTTGACTGAGCATAGCACAGCACACCAGAAAACGGCGACACCCCAAAACTGGTATACGTTCAGATATCTCACGTCTAGGCATTGGGGCATTTGGATTGAGACTGAGTTCATTTTGTCAATAGAAACATAAAATTTGGAAGTTCTGACTCTGCTTTTCCATGCAACATCCTGGAAAAGAGGTACTATTATCAGATCTCTCTCTTTTTTTTTTTTTTTTTTTTTGGATAAAGAAGCTGAAGCATGGACAGCCAGTCATGCAGCTAGCATGTGACTGATCTGGGATTTTTAACCCTTGCAGCCTGATTCTAAATATCCTATTCAGTAAAACAGTCAATTACCATGCTATTCACCAGGGATGAAAAGATGACAAAGATTTTTCCCCTTTGAGTTCAGGATCTAGTGCTCTCATATTTTTCTACCACTGGAGAGTGATTCATTGGAAACACACACTAATCTTAATGAATAAGAAACAAAAATTTGAGTTTGTACAAGTTAAGTCACACTGAGTTCCTGCAGAAAATCTGCCTGGTAACCAGGCCTGCAAGATGCTCTTATAATGTATTGTGGTCTGTGGCATTTTATCTAAGCTGAGAATGCCCTCAATCTATTAGAAATGCTGCCCTGGGAACATTTCTAATAACTATCAGCATAAGAGTCAGTTAGATGGGCCTCAAATTGAGTCCAGTTGGAAATATTTTGACCTCACGGCGTGATTTGTCCCCATGTCATGACCTTTTCCCTGTATCAGACATCTAATAAATCTGATCTTTAATGTCATATAATCCCATAAATAGTTAACCTCTAATCGAGATTGCTTAATTCTGAATCCTAGTGAAAGCTGTTTCAAACTTATCTTGTCCAAACTCTAGCCACAAGAGTAAAAATATTCAGCCCTACTTGACATCTTACAGGAGAGAAGAGGCACTATTTTTCCTGCCTTAAGTAACTCTCTAACCCCGTAAGAGGAAGCTTGGGGAAGGTCTCCCTACACCCTGGGGACAGAGAGCACAGACAGAGGCTGTCCCAGCACATTCTCTGCTCAGGCTACAAGCTTATGGCAAGATGGAGTGAAGTCTCCCCCACCTCCCCGAGGAGGGCTTTCTCAAAAGGAGCCATTGCCTCCCATTCTCTGCTTAACCAACCGGGTTTGGAAAGTTGGGCCTCCTCTGCAGCAGCCAGGAGCCTTAATACTGACCATGTCCATGGACCGCGTGGAGCACTTGGGTCCCAAGTAGGAGTTCTGAAGGTGTGGGGCAGCAGCGTGCTGTGTAGACAGTGAGGATCGGGGTCCGGACTTGGAGTAAACGACTACTAGAGACAGCATGATTGCACCCGAGGACCTCAGGGTTCACATGCTCTTCGCAGCCGTGTTTGAGCCTCTGGCCATAGTACCTTGCATAGGACCTGTGCAGCTGCTCATCTACTCCCGCTCTCTCCCTCTGTCACTGGTTTATTTGGTCTTTCTCCTCCATTCTAGGCTGACACAAAAGCATGCACTGGACATGCCAAGGAAGAACACGGCACCCACCCTCAAAAACCAAACATTCCGCACAGCTGGAACCAGGAGGCATGGAGTAAGGGGTGGGAGGTTGGGACCAGGCTGGACATTTTTGGAGACAGTAGTGAACCACTGGGGATGATGGAACACCCCTGGTCTAGAAAAATGCCCGACATTGCTCTTCTGCATTCGACACAGTGTATTAAAAAGGCAAAAGTTTCTGCCCAAGAATAATAGATGAGTCCATATTTGAGAAGCACTTATTTCTAATTTTTAAATACAATGGATGTCATTTTAGAGATCACTAGATATATATGGTCATTTTGTATATCAATTTGACTAGGCTGTAATCCCAGTTATGCAGTGAAACTCTTATCTAGATGTAGCTGTGCAGGTATTTTGCAGACATGATTAATATCTAGAACCAGTTGACTTATGTCAAGGAGTTTATCCTGCATAATATAGGTAAAACTGATCCAATCACTTGAAAGGCCTTAAGAACAAAATGTTCTCCCTGGGGAAGAAGAAAGTCAGCCTGTGACTGTGGAGGCAGCTCCTTGAGGGGACTTTCCTGCCTGGTTTTCCTGACTGCCAGCCATTCAGAATTCAAACTAGCCTAGTCAGCTCCATCAGTAGCATAAACCAATTCCATGCAATAAATCTCTTTATAGATGTGCCTATCATACAGGCCCTGCTTCTCTGATGGAACTCCATCTGATGCAATATGCATCAAATTAACTTTATTGCTAAGTTGTATTGTGGCCTTGAATTTTTTTATATCATTCAGTATCATTTTTCTTTCTTCCTCCCTCCTTCTATTCTTCCTCTCCCTCCTCTTCCTCTTTCTGCTCTTCCTTCTCCTTTTCCTTTCTCTCTGTCTTCTTTTTTTGACCCTGTCGAAAACTAGCAACTCTTGAGAGGCAAGTCATGTTCCTTTCTGGTCCCAAAGGATGGAATAATCTAAAAACATCATTCCCAGGTCTTTCTGTGACTTCTTGCAGCTTAATGTGATTTCACATTGCTATTTACCTGAAAATATCTGTCAATCCAGTCCTTTCTTTGCCAAAGTTCACAAGGAAAGAGGATAGACAGGTTCTAATCTTTTCCAAGATCATCCTCACCCTTGAAGGACTGAGTGCACTCCTGAGTTTCAGCCTGACTCTGAGGCTCATGCTGAATGTGGCTGATGTCCTGGGTGACCATTATCTGGCTCACCCTTGCTGGGTCTGCCCCAGCAGATCCACTAATGTCTCATTGACACAATGCTTGGAATTCCTGTACTTTGACGGACACCAGCTAGTCCAGCTGTGTCTTGGGAGCCAGACCTTGCCCCTGAGCCGTCAGGTCCACCACTTCAGGCACAGACCACATGCCTCATCCCAGAATCTTCCTCCAACAAGCCTGCCTGAGGTTTTGGAGCCGTATTACCTCAGTTCCTAAAACCAGACTCTCATAAATCTAAGACACATATATTTTTACAATACAGTTATCATATCAGAATTCATCTTATTATTAAGCCATTTTTTACTCCATTTTTTTACTTTTGTTTTTATCCATTTGTTTTTCCACACCCCCAACCTCTCCTCCCGCCCCCTCAAAAATCTATTATCATACTGGTTCATTTACAGTCAAAAGTGTCTAGAAGTTGACACTTCTGCAAAAGATAAGGGGTTCTGTAATGAGGGAAACCCCTGCCCTGGGGTCCCAGCAGCCCTGACATAAACAGCCACTAGCTTCGTGAGTTATTTTGATAAGCCCATCCCTGGTCGAGGTCCCCTCAGGTCCTCGTTAACGCGAGGAAACTTTGACCTCAGACCAGCCCACAGCCTTGCAATTCCCTTCTCTCTGACTGGATTTGACAAGCCTCATTTTGTTGCTCTGTGTCAAAGCTCAGCCACACATATAGCACTAGTCTTAACTCAGATTGGGTATTACAGAGGACTCTCTCCAGAGTGTCGTTATAGTCTATCACAAGGAGTCTCTGCATCTGTGTAGACGCTTAGGCCAAAAGCCTTGACTTGCTGGCATTTCTGTAGATCTCTTACGTCAACTCCCCGTATCAACTCCTTGAAGCTCTCTGCTTTAGACAGTCACCATTCAGTAGGGATAGAGTGACCACATAGCTTATTACCCAAACTGGAACACTCTAAGAGTGAAAAGGAGAGCTATTAATTCTGCCAAGATAACATGGATATGTCAGAATCTTCCTGGGTAAACTAGGATATCTGTAATCTCCTCAAGTATCAGCCACACTAGATAGACAAAGACTCTGGTCCCAGCCACTTCACTGAATCCTTACGGTCCATTGATCAGACCTATTGCCCTTGGATTAAGGGCTTCTCTTTGGTCCACAAAGGTCAGCCAAGATGTTGTGGCTTCTAGTAAATAACATGACTATTGGTGTCCGAAGTACAATGATAATAAGTAACATCAACTGATCATGCAGGCTATGTACCAGTGAGCTAAGTGCTTGAAGTGTAAACTCTCATTTGAACTTCATCACAAATCCATGAAATATGTACTTACTCTGTCTTTTGCAGATGAGGAAACTGAGGCAGAGAGTGGCTATGTAATTTGTGCAAGATCATTCAGATAGGAGGTGACGGAATCAAGACAACACCCAGAGATGGGTTCATAATATCCACTCCTCTCTCTTCCCTGCCTGCTGGAACCCCTTCCTTCTTGAGGGTTATTTATCTCAGCAGAGAATGAGAAAAACTATACTGTGAGAGAGCTGCCTTCAGAAGGGGGCTAAGGATGCGGGTAGGACTCAGAAAAACAGGGTGTCTCTGACTACTCCAGAGTCACACAATTATTATAGACTTTAACTTATCTAGAGCAGAGGTCAGCAAGCTTTATAAATATTCTAGATGTGAGGACCACATGGCCCCTGCTGGAACCGCTCGATTCTATCACTGTAGCATGAAAGCTGCCACAGGCAATGCATAAATGTGGCCGTATTCCAATAAAGCTTCATTCACAAGCTCATACCATCAGATTAATGGGAAACTAAAGCAGAAACTTCCAATAGCCAGTCTCTTGGGTCAAGGCTTCAGGACAACATTGTCTCTGAAAATGTTTCTGAGAAGAGGTCCACAATAGACACCCAAAAAGGTGGTAGGAACAGGGGTGCCAGACAGGTCAGGGGGCTAACAGCACAGAGGGGATCCCGGGTGTGGAGAGGGTCACCTACTTTCTCTGCCTCTCCTTCCACCCTGCAGGAAACCCCAATATCAAAACAGGCCGGCTGCGGGTGTGGAAGGAGAACCTTGTTAATCCGCTGTGGACCAAGAGAACTTCCTGGAACTTCCCTTTGAATTTCAAATATTTCAGCAGCAGCTTGGAAACCAGATGCCACTCTCAGGAAGACACAACATGTCTAGAGCTGGGTGATGACCACAACTCCGCCAGCAAGTGACCTGCTAAGGAGATGGTGGTGGGGCTGGTTGAAGTGAATCAGCAGCCAAGACATGCACTTTGCAACAGGGAAAAACATGCAGACCAAACAGATATAAATGCTACATCCTTACCCTCTCAAAATTGAGGCTGAGAAGTTTCCAGAGGAAATGGGAAGGGGTGGGGGTGGGGGCAGCCAAGGGAAATATTTGTTGCCCTCTCTGGGGAATCAGGCAAGAAGCAGGCTCTAAGGGAGGGGCAAAAACTGCAACGCTGAACCCCACTCCTTAGTCCCCCGCTACCAAGGTCAGTTCTTTCTTGCCCCAAAGAGAGAAACACCAATGCAGTAAACACTCCCCAGCACCAGGGAAGCAGCAGATGCCTAAGCAAGGGTCAAAAACCTATGTGCAAGCCTGGTGAGATTTGCCACCAGAATAGGAGTTAAACGCTTCTACTTGAAATCGTTAATGAAAAGGAAGATGTATGATCAGAATCTTTGTAGATGAACTAGAAATGAATCTAAATGCATCTCCCTGTGTTTTCTCAACAATTACTTTGAACTACTAGATTGAATCAGGGAAATCGAAGTTGTTCTCATAAACTTTCTTGGTTCCCTCATTTCCCTCACCAGCGGCTGGTACTGGCTTCTTATTGAAACTTTACAGGTATTTCTGAACATGCACATATTATGAATGGCCTTTAAAAAGAAAAGCAAAAACAAGAAATAGTATGCTTTATACCCACACTCTCTTTTATTTAATATCTCTTGAAGTTCCTTCTATAATACTTAATCTAGAACTGTATTTTTCTTTTCTTTTTTTCTTTTCTTGCCTAGTTTTCAACTGTATGAGTATGTCATAATTTGTTTAAAGTCCTTTATTTATAGCTATCTAATATTTTTATAGACTTGTATAGACACACACCTAAACCATCACTTCTGTAAATATCTTCGTACCTATATAAATTCCTTTGTGCTTTTGCCAGTAGTTTAAACTTCAAAAATTCAAATTCCTGGATCAAAGAGTACATGCAAATATAGAATTGAACAGATTTTGCTCAGTTTGCCTCTTAGAGGTATACCATTGTTTGCTTCCATCACAAGAGTGTGTATTTTTCTTGACCTTCTTCAACCTCGAAATTTTTGATCTTTGCAAATCTTATACATAGTAAAAGTCATCCCATAGTTTGAATTTGCATTTTTCTTATGGTAAGAATTATTGTTTGAGCAACTCTCCATAGGTCTAATAGTCGTGGGCACTACATTTTCTGTTAGTTGTTTAAGTCTTTCACTTTTAATCTAAGTCTTACCCTTAGGTTTTTGGTCTTTCACTTTTGATGACCCAGAGGACATAATATGTTAAGAAAGGCAGCTTTGAGTCTGTTATGAATTGCAAATACTTATTTTCCACTTTTGTGGTTTCTATTTTCTTTTGCTGATCCTTTATTATTTTCATTTGATGTAGTAAATTTTGACTTTTATGTTTGCATTTATTGTTTTTTTTCTAAAATCTGGGGTTTTATCATTCTTAGAAGAACCTCCCCTGTATCATAAAAATAAATTCCCCCATGTTGGTTTCAGCATTTTATGGTTTTAGTATTTACTCTTAAAATTCTTATGTATCTATTTTGGTGTAAAGTATTAGATATGAATCCAGCCTTTTCCTTTTAATCCAGATAAGCATTCACTCTTCATTCAGTTATTTGTATTTTGTTCACTAACATAGACTTCATTACATAAAATTCCTATATGCATTTCAGGTATTGCCAAACTTTCTGTTCTTCATACTGCCCTAATTATTATGATTTCTTAAAATAATAAATGTGATGTCTAGTGTGGCTAGTTCTCCATTATTTTCTTCGAAGATTTTTTTCCCTGAAAATTCTATGTTTTCTAAATGAAATCCTAGGATTTTTTTCTGTAAAACAGGCTCTTGGTAACTCTATTTCCTGAATTCTTACATGTTTGAAAGTGTTTTCCTGTTACATTTATGCAGTAATAGTACTTAGTTGTTGTTGTTTAGTCACTAAATTGTATTGGACTTTGTTACTCCATGGATTTTATACTGCCAGGCTCCTCTGTTCATGGGATTCCCCAGCCAAGAATACTGGAGTGGGTTGCCATTTCCTTCTCCAGGGGATCTTCCTGACCCAGGGGTCAACTCTGCATCTCCTGCATTGGCAGGTGGATTCTTTGCCAGTCAGCTGCTGGGCAAGTTTTAATAGTACTTTGCCTGGATATAAAATTATGTAATCACCTTTTCTTTTTTTCCTGATAATATTGTAAACTCTAATCTCTTGTTATGCATATCATATATACATATATGATAAAAACTCTTAAATTTTTATTAAATTTTTTATGAGCGATGAGGGGTTTGAGAGACAGATGGAAAGAGAATAAGAACTCTTAGGCCAGTCTGACTTTTGTCCTTTTTAGGAATTAGACATTTTTAACTGGTTTTCCAAAGGATATTTCTTTATCCTTGAAATGCAATAACTTTAGCAGTATATATCTTACTGTTGCATTATTCTGTTAATTTTTTCCTCTAGACACTAACTATTTCTTAAATGTATAGCTCCAGGAGTTATTTTATTTACAGAATTAAAAATATATTTCTTTCAATAATTTTCACTTGTTTCATTAATTCAACTTTCTATCTTGGAAGTGCTAATAATACATGAACTCGATCTTCTTTTCTTCTTCTTTCCTCCCTAGGCTTTTTTAACTCTTTTTTTTTTTCTAAATTTTTCTTTTATTTTGTCTATTTATTTTAATCAGCTACCACTTTTTATACTTTCAAAAAGTCCTCTTTTCCTTTATATTCTTGTCAGTGTGGCCCTCATTTCTGTGATAGTTTATTGTCTTTTTCTTCATCTTTTTCTTATTATCTTTTTCTTCACTCCCAGAGTTTGACAGATGAATGTTTTACCTCTACCTATTGCCTGCCCATAGCTTCCTGAAATACCTATACCCCTTCTTGATGTGCTTTTTTTTTTAAAGGACCACTACTTCATTAAAGCCAGTTACTACTGCTACTGTTGTTGTTATTTCATAACAATATATTTTTTCAAAGTTTTCATATTCTTAAATGTTGTGATATTTAGATAGAAAAAAGGAAAGACACCTTTACTATTTTAAAATCACAGCTGCCATTTGTATTTCTTAATCGTACCTTTATTTTTCCATTCATTCATTGATTTGACAAATTTGTATTAACTATACTATTTGCTATATATTATATTATATTCTATAGAAATAATTACAAACAAAAACATAAAACTTTTGATTGTGCAGACCTTATCTGTATACTACCTAACATAGTTTGTCAATAACTAATATGAGAAAAAGTATTACTTGCAAATTTATCATTTTATTATTATTATTTAAGCTTTATGGTCATCTTGTCTGTTCCTCCCCTATTCTCTTTGTTCTCAACAGGGAATTCAAACATCCCAAGAATAAACATTAATTAGCTAATTAAATTAGCATTATATAATCATTATAGGCAAGAAAGCAAGAACAACTTTCTGTGTTCTCATCTTTCAGACCAAGTAAGAAAATGATACCCAAGATAAGATCCTAGTTTAAGCTTGAATAAATATGCCTCCTTGCCAACAATATGTTAAACTTCAACATCAGTGATCATACCTTTCATTATCAATACAAAACAAATCATCCAAAAAAATTAAAAAAAAAATCCCCACCATGCTCTGCTTCTTGACTGCATGCTGTGCTATTTAATTCATGTCATCCTTTGGCCCTCTTTTAACAGAACCACACATTTGCTTGAGATATATCACCAGACTTTTGATAACAAAAGGCAGTGTCTTCGTATGTCTAAGAGCATGTAAACTATGGCACCATTACCACAAAGTATAGAGACAGACCTTAGAAGAATGGACTCTCCCAATTAAATGTATGCAATTGACTGGATATGTTGGCAATTTATCGAAAAAATTAATCGGCCCGCTATGTGACATTAAATAGCCTTTTAACAACAGTGCACTTAGATCCCACACCAACTCGAACAAAATAAATAGCACTGAATTGCCTAACAATCAAATAAGGATTTGTCTTCCATTTCAATTTAAATTACTCTGAAAAATAAGCAAACCTAAAAAGCTAATGGAGGAATAAATCCCTATCTATTATATTCTATTTGACACATATGTAACCCCGGCTGTCTTTGGGAAAATAAAGTCATGTTATTTATTTGTATTTTCCATAGACCAGTCATTAAGGCATTCTTAGTAAATAGCACTAAATGGAATACGATAAGGTTATAATATTGTCACCAGTGGAAAAAAAGGGAGAAGGATGGGATGTTTCCAGAGAGAGGGACACTTCTTGTGCTGTGAAGGATGAACAAGAATAAGACGGGGGGGATATGAATTGATATTTGGAGATATTAAAGAAGACAATTGGCATAACTCAAGCCACATGGCTTGAAAAATCTTCATGAACCAAAGACCAGTTTATCCACCAAAGATGAAGACATTCATAGCAGGAGAGACAGATAAAAAGAAGAGTGGAAGTTGCTTTAATAGTCACTGTAACAGGCACTGTGATGTCAATAGAATATGGAAGGAAGATGATAGCAGTGAGTACTCCATAAAGTTATAACCATGTAGTGACTCAATAAATAATTTTTTCTCTTCTCCATTGTTCATCAATGCACACACACACACACACACACACACACACAATAGAACAAGAAAAAAAAGCACAGAGGAAATTAACCTGCAAGCTGTAAATGGCCAACAGTCAAGTAGGCATGAATTAGTAGATTACTGCCTTGATACGAAGGTCAAGAAAATAGAAGTGAGTGAAAGCAACATATGTGATAGGATAAGAGAAAAAGAAAGGATCAAGGGGTTCAAAGCATTGTAGAAAATAGTAACACTGTGCCCACATCTTTCCCTCCCCATTCCCTGTAAGAGAATTATATATTCTTGCTTTTGGCTATTGTCTATTCATTACCTGCCTCCACCTTTGAGGCAAGTACAGTTCCACTCCAGGGATTCCCTGGTAGATTAGCTGGTAAAGAATCTGCCTGTGATACAGGAGACCCTGGTTTGTTTCCTGGGTTGGGAAGATCTGCTGGAGAAGGGATAGGCTACACACTCCAGTTTTCTTGGGCTTCCCTCTTGGCTTAGCTGGTAAAGAATCCACCTGCAATGCGGGAAACCCAGGTTTGATCCCTGGGTTGGGAAGACCCCCTGGAGAAGGGAAAGGCTACCCACCCTAGTATTCTGGGCCTGGAGAATTCCATGGACTGTATAGTCCATGGGATCATGAAAAGTCAGACACGACTAAGCGAATTTCACTTCACTTCACAGTTCCACTCCACTGATGTCAGGCCCAGCCATGAGTGTGACTTAATGTGATCAATGTGATGTAAACAGACTTATCCTATGCCACCTCCCAGTAGAAGACATAAGAACCTTTATTCACTTGGCTCTTATGCTTTTCCCTCTACTGTATGAATAATATGTCCCAGGGTATAATCCACGTAGGGGCTGCCTGGACCCTGGAATAAGACATGAAAGAGAGCCATAACCTACAGACAACATAAGAAGATCGCTATCTTTTCCTAAGCTGGGATGTAAGAATGGGAAGAGTATCAGCGAATGAGTAAGAGCAGTTTTGGTGCAGTGGCGGGGATAGAAGCAGACTTCGCAGATGACAAAATAACTCAAAGGTACTGATGTGCAGGTATCATCTATAATGCTCTTGAGAAATGTAGCCAAGAAGCTGAGTAAAGTGAAATGGTGGTAGCTAGAGTGACGTGAGTTTCAAGGAAAGGTTCTAGTTTTCATGCCTGATTTTTTTGATGAGACAGCAGCAAGCAAACTTATCTTCTTATGATGGGAAGATGATTAAGATTGGGCAGAAAGAAAATAATAATGTAGTGCAATCCCTGGGAGCCAACACTTGGGGAAACCTTCCTTTGATAGGACGGTGAAGTGTGAGGTGTAAGTTGACAAGGGAAATAGAATGCTTGCTAGATGATATGAAAGCCCAGTTGAGGTAGGTGATTAAAAGATTATGAATCCATAATGATTGTAATCTGCTTAACTGTGTGGTTTTTCCCCCAGCAGGGCTTAATTTTTAGGATGGATGTGAGATGGAGGATGTGTGCTGGTATTCTCCTGCGAGAACTCCAAAATTAAAACTCATTGCTGAACAACCATCCACAGGAGAATGTTGAATCCCACCAAAAAAGGAAACCCCATGTCCAAGGACAAAGGAAAAGCACCAAAAAGAAGGTAGGAGGAATGAAATCACATTTAGAATCAATTCCAGAGATGCTTGAAGGGCTCAAATAAAACCCTGTGGCCACCAGGAGACCCCAAAGAGCCTGAGCCAGACCTGCCTTTGAGTGTTGGAGTATCTTCTGTGGAGGTACGGGTCAGCAGTGGCCTGCCACAGGGGCAGGAGCTCTGCGTGCAACAGACCTGGGTGTGACATAAGCCTTCTTGAAGGAGGTCTCCATTAACCCCACGATAGAGCCACCAGAACTTACACAGGTCTGGGGAAACAGACTCTTGGAGGGCACAAGCAAAACCTTGTGTGCACCAGGAGCCAGGAGAAAGGAGCAGTGACCCCACAAGAGACTGACCCAGACTTGCCCATGAAGAGTCCAGGAGTCTCTAGCAGAGGTGTGGGTCAGCGGTGGCCTGCTGCAGGGTTGGGGGCACCGCGTGCAGCAGTGCACACATAGGACTTTTTGAAGGAGGTGCCATTATCTTCATCACCTCCTCCATAGTTTAGTATCAGGTCAAATGACAGGGAGGAAACACAGCCCCACCCATCAACAGAAAATTGGATTAAAGATTTTCTGAGCATGACCCCGCCCATCAGAACAAGACCCAGTTTCCCCCACAGTCAGTCTCTCCCAACAGGAAGCTTCCATAAGCCTCTTATCCTTATCTGTCAGAGGGCAGACAGAATGAAAACCAGTGTCACAGAAAACTAATCAAACTTATCACAAGGACCACAGCCTTGTCTAACTCAAGGAAATTGTGAGCCATGCTGTGTAGGGCCACCCAAGATGGATGGCTCATGGTGGAGAGTTCTCACAAAACATGGTCCACTGGAGAAGGGAATGGCAAACCACTCCAGTATTCCTGCCTTAAGAACCCCATGAACAGTATGAAAAGGCAAAAACATAGGACACTGAAAGATGGACTTCCTAGGTCAGTAGGTGCCCAATATGCTACTGGAGATCAGTGTAGAAATAACTCCAGAAAGAATGAAGGGATGGAGTCAAAGCAAAAACACCTAGTTCTGAATGTGACTGGTGATGTAAGAAAAGTCTGATGCTGTAAAGAACAATATTGCATAGGGACCTGGAATGTTAGGTCCATGAATCAAGGCAAAGTGGAAGTGGTCAAACAGGAGATGGCAAAAGTGAACATCGACATTTTAGAAATCAGTGAACTAAAAGGTACTGGAATGGGCAAATTTAACTCAGATGACCTTTATATCTACTACTGTGGGCAAGAATCCCTTAGAAGAAATGGAGTAGTTATCATAGTCAACAAAAGAGTCTGAAATGCAGTACTTGGATGCAATCTCAAAAACAAAAAAATGATCTCTGTTTCCAAGGCAAAGCATTCAATATCACAGTAATTTGAGTCTATGCCCCAACTGGTATTGCTGAAGAAACTGAAGCTGAATAGTTCTATGAAGACCTACAAAAGCTTCTAGAACTAACACCCAAAAAAGATGTCCTTTTCATTATAGGGGACTGGAATGCAAAAGTAGGAAGTCAAGAAATACTTGGAGTAACAGGCAAATTTGGCCTTGGAGTACAGAATGAAGCAGGGCAAAGGCTAATAGAGTTTTTCAAGAGAACACACCAATCATAGCAAACACCCTCTTCCAACAACACAAGAGAAAACCCTACACAGGGACATCGCCAGATGATCAATGCTGAAATCAGATTGATTATATTCTTTGCAGCCAAAGATGGAGAAGCTCTATACAGTCAGGAAAACAAGACTGGGAGCTGACTGTGGCTTGGATCATGAACTCCTCGTTGCAAAATTTGGACTTAAATTGAAGAAAGTAGGGAAAACGACTAGACCATTCAGGTATGACCTAAATCAAATCCCTTATGATTATACAGTGGAAGTAAGAAATAGACTCAAGGGACTAGATCTGATAGAATGCCTGAAGAACTGTGGACAGAGGTTTGTGACACTGTACAGGAGGCAGTGATCAAGGCCATCCCCAAGAAAAAGAAATGCAAAAAGGCAAAGTGGTTGTCTGAGGAGGCCTTACAAATAGCTGAGAAATGAAGCAAAGCTAAAAGCAAAGGAGAAAAGGAAAGACATACCCACGTGAACGCAGAGTTCCAAAGAATAGCAAGGAGAGATAAGAAAGCCTTCCTCAGTGATCAATACAAAGAAATAGAGGAAAACAATAGAATGGGAAAGACTAGAGATCTCTTCAAAAAAATTAAAGATACCAAGGGAATATTTGATGCAAAGATGAGTACAATAAAGGAAAGAAATGGTATGGACCTAACAGAAGCAGAAGGTATTAAGAAGAGGTGGCAAGAATACACAGAAGAACTGTACAAAAATGATCTTCATAACCCAGATAACCATAATCACGTGATCCTTCAATTAGAGCTATACATCCTGGAATGTGAAATCAAGTTCACTTTAGGAACCATGACTATGAACAAAGGTAGTGGAGGTGATGGAATTCCAGTTGAGCTGTTTCAAATCATGAAAGATGATGCTGTGAAACTGCTGCACTCAATATGCCAGCAAATTGGGAAACTCAGCAGTGGTCACAGGATTGAAAAAGGTCAGTTTTCATTCCAACCCCAAAGAAAGACAATGCCAATGAATGCTCAGACTACTGCACAACTGCACTCATCTCACACGCTAGTAAAGTAATGCTCAAAATTCTCCAAGCCAGACTTCAGCAATACATGAACTGTGAACTTGCAGATGTTCAAGCTGATTTTAGAAAAGGCAGAGGAACTAGAGATCAAATTGCCAACATCTGCTGTATCATCAAAAAACCAAGAGAGTTCCAGAAAAACATCTATTTCTGCCTCATTGAGTATGCCAAAGCCTTTGACTGTGTGGATCACAATAAACTGTGGAAAATGCTTAGGGATGGAAATACCAGACCACCTGACCTGTCTCCTGAGAAATCTGGAGGTACGCAGGTCAAGAAGCAACAGTTAGAACTGGACGTGGAACCACAGACTTGTTCCAAATCGGGAAGACAGTAGGTCAAGGCTGTATATTGTCACCCTCATTATTTAACTTATATGCAGAGTACATCATGCAAAATTCTGGGCTGGATGAAGCACAGGCTGGAATCAAAGTTGCAGGAAGAAATATCAATAACCTCAGATATGCAGATGGCACCACCCTTATGGCAGAAAGTGAAGAACTAAAGAGCCTCTTCATGAAAGTGAAAGAGGAAAGTGAAAAAATTGGTTTAAAGCTCAACATTCAGAAAACTAAGATCATGGCATCTGGTCTCATCACTTCATGGCAAACAGATGAGGAAACAATGGAAACAGTGAGAGACTTTATTTTTTTCTGGTTGGGGAGGGGCTCAAAAATCACTGCAGATGGTGACTGTTGCCATGAAGTTAAAGGTCACTTGCTCCTTGGAAGAAGAGCTATGACCATCCTAGAGAGCATAATAAAAAGCAAAGACATTACTTTGCGGACAAAGGTCCATCTAGCCAAAGCTATGGTTTTTTCTAGTACTCATGTATGGATGTGAGAGTTGGACTATAAAGAAAGCTGAGCACCAAAGAATTGATGCTTTTGAACTGTGGTGTTGGAGAAAACTCTTGAGAGTCCCTTACACTGCAAGGATATCCAACCAGTCCATCCTAAAGGAAATCAGTCCTGAATATTCATTGGAAGGACTGATGCTGAAGCTAAAACTTCAATACTTTGGCCACATGATACGAAGAACTGACTCATTGCAAAAGACTCTGATGATGGGAAAGACTGAAGGAGGGAGGAGAAGGGGACGACAGAGAATGAGATGGTTGGATGGCATCTCTGACTCGATGGACATGGGTTTGAGCAAGCTCTGAGAGTTGGTGATGGACAGAGAATCCTGGCATGTTGCAATCCATGGGGTCGCAAAGAGTCAGACATGACTGAGCATTGAACTGAACTGAACTGAGATGGAGAATGCGAGTAATTGGGTTCACCTGGGTTGGGATTATGCTCTTGCTGAATGGACAAAGAAGGAACAAAGATAAGCATAATTACCAAAGATTGTCTGCCTCAGTGGAGCAGATGCTCTAAGCTGGATGCATACAAACTGGATAAAAGAGAAGCTGATTGATGGAGAGAATGTGGAGGGATCAAGATTGACACTCCAGGTGTAATAGTGTTGTAGTAGAGATACTTGAACAGAGGGTCTGGAGGTTAAAGAGTTACCTTGGGGAAATGTCTAGACATTTCTATTGGTGATTTCAGAAATGGTGTAGTTTCTGCTAATAAGGTTCAGGGTGTGAGAATGAAAGTGAATGGCTGAGGTGGGGAGATGAGATCATTGGAAAGGACAATGTCAAGATGAGAGGCTAGGATGGTCTTTGGTTAAAGGGAAGGAATTGAGATGGAAAGGGAGACTGTAGACAAGTTGCTCAAGTTTTCAGTGATTAAGGAGGAGTGACAAGGAGGATAGTAAAAGTTTGACATGGGGACAAAGAGGGATATATAGCCAAGCCAAGAGCCTCAAAGATCAGAGTCTTAGGGAGCAAGTGAGAATAGTCACGTAAGAGCAGCAGGAGGGAGAAGGCTGACTCACATTGACCGCAGACCCTGATGTCCTAGTGGGTGAAAGAATGCTCAGTCATTTTGCCTTAATCATTATTTTCTCTCTTACCTGCAGTCCTATGCCACTGCTCTTTCTGTGTGACTTAGCTTTAGCCTACTGCAAGCAACACGCCCAAGCCAGAGAGGTCTCCCATCAACTTTTCCTCTTGCCTTGTCATCTCCCAAAGTCTGCTTCTACCCCTGCCACGGCCCCAAAACTGCTCTTACTCAATCAGTGATACTCTTCCCATTCTTAGATCCCATCCTAGGAAAAGGTAACGATCCTCTTTGAATGTTGCCTTCCCAAGAAATGAAGGAGTCCCCTAACTTGCGATCTTTTAAGAAGGCAAATGTGACAGGTGGCTCTGCTTCCTGTTTATCAACTACTGAAGAGTTCACTTCAATAGCACCCTCCAGCTGGTGGATTATAAGATGGTGGTTTGGGGAATAAAGTTAACATGCCTCTGGGTCTTCAAATTTGCAGCCTAGATACAGTCCCCGAGTACGAGGTGGCCTAACTTGGGGAATGTTCTTAATATTTCATCTACTTAAGAATCAATTTAGTTGCTGATTAAAATGGAGGTTGCCAGGGTCCAATTCCAGAGACTGATCTAACACAACATTGTAAATCAACTATACGTCAATAAAATAAAGTTTGAAATCCACCTTCCAACACAATCATGGGGGCTGTATGGTCGTCAGTGAGTCACATCGCATCCCTGAATCCACACCTTCTCACATGCACAACTGCTGTGTGTTGATTAGACATAGGTTACATGGCTTATGACAATAAGCTTCATCCAACCATCTTAAGTTAGATAGAGCTTTGTTTTTCTCTCATAGCCAAGAAAAATGGAGGAAGGTAGGACAGGTTGATATGGCAGCTCCATGAGCGGCAGAGGACCTAGTTCCTTCCATCATTCCCCCCTACAATTCTAGCTCTGGCTTCCATGACTTCTGGAGCTCCAGTCCTCATAAGTGAATTGAATTCCAGAAGAATTAGCAGAGTAGTATAGAAATAAGACAAAAGGGAAGAAATTATCAGTTATACCTGAAAAAAATTTCTAAAGCTGAAATTTTAAAAAAAAAGGAAAACAAAAATGCCTTCCCATCCTCCCATTTAAAGAAGTCTTCTAAAGTTACCAACAACTTTTCATAGTACCTTTTATTGGCCCAGCCAACTGCAAAGAAGCTTGGGAATATAGGCAATATTTCAGATGACACAGTAACCAGTTATAGGTTGAGATTCTTTCACTGAGGAAGAATGGAGACAGGATATTGGGGAGCGAGCCATATTTGCCCCATGGGTGTGATATCACTGTAGTAGTTTTATAGGGCTGCTGTAACAAAGTCCCACAAACTGGATGGCTCCAACAACAAAATTTACAATCTCACAGTTCTGGGGCTGGAAGTCTGAGATTAAAGTGTCAGTGGGCTCGGTTTCTCCCGGGAGCTCTAAAAGAGAATTTGTTCTATGTAGCTCCCCTCGCTTCTGGGAGTTTGGTAACAATTTTTGGTGCTCCTTGACTTGAAGATGCATCACTCCAACCTCTACGTTTATCTTCACATGGTATTCTCCCTGTGTCTATCTGCAATCCAAATGACCTAATGACCTTATCTTTGATAATTTGATAATCTGCAAAAGAAGGTCACAATTCATAGGTTCTTGAGTGTTAGAACTTCAATTTCCTTGAGGGAGACACAACTCAACCCATAAAACCTTCTTAATAATAACCCTGAGATCCTGTGGCTCAGCCTCTCTAATCTATTCTCTCTACTCCTTGCTCCACATATTTCTTCTTGTCTGGTCCTGTGGTATTCATCTCTATATGTTTGCCATCCTTGATTTCTGGTTCTTAAAACTAGAAGCTTGGGGACTGACCACCTCTTTTTATTCCTTTGTGCACATTTCAAAGGCTCAGACTGAGCTGGTCTTTGTATCCAGCTTCTCACCTGCTTATTTCTGCTTCCACACACCCCTGGGTCCTAGATCCTAATATCCCACCTGCATTTATTAGTCCTCCATCTTCAGCTAACCTCCCGTCTGTGAACGCTGATTGCTCAGACTCTCCCCATCCTCAGACACCTCTGCCCCCCTGGCACTTCTGTCTGTGGTGCCGCCTCACAGCTTGCCCTGTTCAAGTCTTACCTAACTCAGCACAGAAAAGGAGAACAGAAGGACATTGTTGCTAGGCAGGGGTATTATCATTTGCACCTGGTAAAATAGCTCCCACCAGAAATAAAATAATCTTCACCCATGGTTTCCCAGATTGGCTGCTGGGGTGGATTATATTGTTTTCAATAACAGAGGATGGTCTCAAGTAGGGATTAAGAAGCTGATGGACACCACAACAGACCATATCCAGCTTCGATTCACACAGTTTCTGGAAATAAGGGATTGGAAGAAAAACAGGGAATCCAAGAGAATCTATAAAGAAAGAAGTGACTCTAAATTAAATATTTCTCAATTTCTTGAAATCAGTATCAGTTGCTTGCTAAACATTAAGCAGAGAAATCTCCATCTGACTGTTACAGGAGTATTATTAGGGGAGGAGAGGCTGGTTTTCTAATCTCTGACATGGTGGGAGGGGGATAATGGGCCACAGAGCTGGGATAATTTATCAGAGAGAAAAAAAGCAGTGGTTTCCAGTAAAAGGTTCACAGATGCTGCCTTCTAATTAAAAATTTTTAATTTTAGAATACAATTTTACAGTCTCTATATCTGCAGATGAATGCTGCATACCACATGATATCTCCCAGTGTACTGTGAAGCGAAAAGCCAGGGCAGCTTTCAATGGCTTATGGCTCACTCCATGCCCCTGATCTTTTGCTTCATGCTGCCAGAAACCAAAGAAGGGGAAATTAAATTAAAATAAAACACTAGGTGTCCTGTATGGATTTCAAAGATATGTGGGTGAGGGAGATTGTGTTCTTTAAGATGGCAGAAGTTTCACAGGCTGCCTTTGTTGCTTCTGAGGATTAAGGAGTCAATAAATGAGCCATGAGCCCAGGAAACAAGCATGGTGTTGCCAACCTCATCCAAAGGGAGGCTGCTTAGACAAAGAACAAGAACAAGTGTGGGAAATCCATACCGTCTTTCATCCTTGATCAAAAAAGTACATTTTTCCCTGAATCCACACATGACCTTAGTGCTCTCAAGACTACACTCCAATAGCCACTAATAACTGATCAGATTTTGCAACTTAGACTGAGTGCATGTGTCATCCTTTGTCTAAGAGTTTGTTTTATTAAGGAAGCAAATTGGGATACTGAGAATTTTAAAATGTGAGGAAGAGATCTAACCACCTTCGCATAGGATATGAAATAAGAAGGAAGTTTATACTTCTGAAGTGCTATTTTCTGTTCCCTACAGTAAGAATGCCAAATTGTCCTGAATACAAGTCATTATAAGACATATTTGAGATCACTTGAGAAATGCTATTGAAAATTATCTTGACAAAAAAAGTTCTTTGACTTTTTTTTTAGCAGTGTCTACCATGGTCATGGAGGAAGAGAATGGTCTCTATCCAGAAAGTTATTCCTAAATTTGGTGAATCATAAGAAGGGTAGGGTAGGCTCATTTTAAAAGACCCTGATGCTGGGAAAGATTGAAGGCAAGAGGATAAGGGGACAACAGAAGATGAGATGGTTGGATGACATCACCAACTCAATGGACATGAGTTTGAGTAAACTCCGGAAGTTTGTGATGGACAGGGAGGCCTGGCGTGCTACAGTCCATGGGGTCGCAAAGAGTCAGACATGACTGAGCAACTGAACTGAACTGAAGAAGGGTAGGAACCAAAACTACAATTTAGATTGAGAATTTCAGACTAAGTCAAAGATAGAAACCCTTGACTCTGGCTTTTTGATTAGTGTCAGAGTCCCACCAAAATATTCCATGCATATACTTGTGAAGAGGCTGAGTCCAAGGAAATTAGATTCCTAGCCTAAAGCCACTGACTTTGCATCCTTGGCCCATAAGGACTGATATTTAGGATTAAGCAGAGAAGGCAGGTTCCAACACTGGATCCTATCAGAAGCTAAAGTCTAATGGGCGTTCTCAGTTCAGGGCACCCTGTTAACCATGGCACCCAGGCATTAGTGATTTCCCTTGTCAGCTGGTCCTCTCAACACAGGTGAGTACTTACTGAACCTGCAGCCAGTGTGACAATGTCAGTTTGGTCTTCAAAATTAGAAGCTTTGTTAGGTTATGTGTTATAAATTATTTAATTAATAGAAAATGCTACATACTACACACCTCAGACACCCTTAAGGGAAATATTGGAACACAAAAAAATTTAATTTGACTTTGCTTATTTCACTTCTAAAACAAAATATCAATAGTCATATCTCTATTTTACCTTTATAAAGGTTAGTGAACAACTGTGACAAGAGTGGATACCCTTGTCTTGTTCCTGCTCTTAGAGGAAATACTTTGAAGTTTTCACCATCAAGGATGACGTTTGCTGTGGGTTTGTCATATATACACGGCCTTTATTATGTTGAGGGATGTTCCCTCTATGCCCAATTTCTGGAGAGTTTTTATCAGAAATTGGTGTTGATTTTTGTCAAAAGCTTTTTCCTGCATCTATTGAGATGATCATATGGTTTTTATTCTTCAATTCGTTGATGTAGTGTATAGTGTTGATTGATTTGTGGATATTGAAAACTATTTGCATCCCTGGGATAAATCTCACTTGATTGTAGTATATGATCCTTTGAGTGTATTGTTTGATTCAGTCCGCTAGTATTTTATTGAGGATTTCTGTGTCTACACTCATCAGTGATACTGTCCTATAATTTCCTTTCTCTGTGATTTCTCTGGTTTTGTTATCAGGGTGACAGTGGTCTCAGAGCCATAAGCTTGGGAGTGTCCTTTCCTTGGCAGTTTTTTGGAAGAGTTTCAGAAGGGTAGATGTTAACTTGTTTCTAAATATTTGATAGAATCCACCTGCAAAGCTATCTGGTCCTGGACTTTTATTGGTTGGAAGTTTTTAATCAGTTTCAATTTCAGTACTTGTGATTGGTCTGTTCATATTTTCTATTTCTTCCTGGTTTATTCTTGGAAGGTTGTCTCTTTCTAAAACTTTGTCCATTTCTTCTTCTGGTGCTGCTGCTGCTAAGTCATTTCAGTTGTGTCTGACTCTGTGCCATCCCTTAGATGGCAGCCCACCAGGCTCCTCTGTCCCTGGGATTCTCCAGGCAAGAACACTGGAGTGGATTGCCATTTTCTTCTCCAATGCACGAAAGTGAAAAGGGAAAGTGAAGTCACTCAGTTGTGTCCGACTCTTAGCGACACCATGGACCGCAGCCCACCAGGCTCCTCCGACCATGGGATTTTCCAGGCAAGAGTACTGGAGTGGGGTGCCATTGCCTTCTCTGCCATTTCTTCTAGGTTGTTCATTTTATTGGCTTGTAGTAATCTCTCAGGATCCTTTGTATTTCTGTGGTGTCAGTTTTCATTTCTAATTTTATTGATTAGAATCCAATTAGCTCTATCTGGTCTAATGTGTCATTTAAAGCTTGTGTTTCCTTGTTAGTTTTCTGTCTGGATGATCTATCCATTGGTGAAAGTGCGGTGTTAAAGTCTCCCACTATTATTCTGTTACTGTTGATTTCCCCTTTTATAGCTATTAGCTTTTGCCTTATCCACTGAGGTGCTCTAAGTGGAAAAACTATCTGTAAATAATTTTAAGTGAGACCAGTTTAAGATAGAATTTCAAATGCCACTTAGCAGTATAAAACTAGATAAAAATTAAATGTTTTAGTTTTCCCTCTCTCTCTCTCTCACCTGGATAAGCAGAACATGAGTTTACCAAATTGGTAAATTTCAAGCTATTCATTAAAAATTCAGAATGGGATAGCATTTATAATATTATTTTGATGACAGTTAAAAATACTGGCCAAACTTGCTCAAAAGAAAAGAAGATTCACTAATTTTAACTTTACTGATTGATCAAGTTAATGTGTACATTTTAGTTTGTTTTGACTCAACGTATCCTATGAAGGGTTTTGTGTTTTTCCTCAATGACCATAAATAACAATCAAGTGAATTTATAGCGATAAATCTCTGTAAGAAAATGTTTCAATATTATCCCATCATAAGCTCAGACGTATCTTTACTTTCTTGCTCTTTTTAACGCTTACCTTTCATCGTTCTGTCCTTGAGAATCCCAATAATCCAATAATTAGGCCGAGATACTACAAGGAACATTAAATATATATTAGTTCATTGACTAGAGTTTGTCATTTGGTTTCCAAAGAACAACCATTCTAAAAGATCATTCAAGATTTTGAGAGATAACTGACCTTCCTTACTTATACAGTCCAAAGACCCCAAGGCTCTCCAAGGAGCAGCATAAACTAATAGTTCTAATGAGGACAAGAGACCTGAAATGACCAGGACATTTCAATGCCAAGTTGCTCTAATCATCACATGAACATGTATACTGAGTTCCCAGCCCACAAATCAGGAGGATAGCCCCAGGTGTCCCTCTGGGGGTCTGATGTAGGCCAAGAGGAGAAGTCCACGCACCACAAGTTCCACAGTGCATGACAAAGGAGGTGACCAATTATTAAAATGAGAAATCTCCTAAACTGAGGTAGCTTTAAGCCACGTGGCTTAAAAAAAAAATGATTTTTTCCCTCGAAATAAAACTCCTATAAATCTCATTGTGGAAACTTTCCAAAGTACAAGATAATGAGAAGCAAGTAATAAAACTAGTCATTTAGAAAATCTAGAGGTTTATCTGAGACAACCAATTTATCAAATGTTTTTGCATAATAGTTATATAACCATGGGTATGTGATCATATGGGCTTCCCTGTTGGCCCTGGTAGTAAAGAACCCACCTGCTAACACAGGAGATGCAGGAGATGCAGTTTTCGATTCCTGGGTCAGGAAGATCCCCTAGAGGAGGGCATGCAACCCACTCCAGTATTCTTGCCTGGAGAATTCCATGGACAGAGGGGCCTGGTGGGCTTCTGTCCATGGGGTCACAAGGAGTTGTGCACAACTGAAGCGACTGAGCATGCATACATGTGATCATATGCTAAATACGTTTTATGATTTTCTATTAAAATGTTTTGTGTTTGTATTAAAATACTTCTGTGTTTTCAAAAATTCTTCAATTTTAGTGGTGCATATTTGCTTATAAGGATATGGCATAATCTTTCATTCTCAACAAATATTTATTGATTGCTACTACATGCCAGGGGCTTCCCTGATGGCTCAGATGGTAAAGAATTTGCCTGCAAAGCAAGATACCTGGGTTCAATCCCTGGGTCATGAAGATCCCCTGGAGAAGGAAATGGCAACCCACTCCAGCATTCTTGCCTGGAAAATCCCATGGACAGAGGAGCCTGGGCATGCTACAGTTCATGGGGTTGCAGAGAGTTGGACATGACTAAGCAACTAATACTCACACTCACTCAAATGCCAGGATGTATTCTAGACCCTAATAATACAGCAATATACATGTTTCTTATACCTAAAGATATTCACTAAATAGCCATAAAGGAGGTGTGCATTAATCGATGATTCAAGGACATATACATACATTTATATCTAAGAGGTATAATGCAGTAAATGTACACTGGAATATGAAAGTGTGTGATGGAGGAATTGACCTAATTCATAAATTTTAAAAAATGGAAAAATGTATTGAACTGATATCCAAAGGATCAGTCAAAGTGAAAAGGATGAAAAAAAAAAAACTGTTCCAAGATGAGTGAGGGAATATCTTGTGTGAAGCCAATTGACAAGAGAGGTCTTGGTACATCTGAGAAGCTGAGAATAATAAAACTAAAACCCAAGGTCTAGGAGTAAATGAGAGACAAGGCTAGGTGGAGTTAACATCAATTAGGTCCTACAGATCCTTTTCATTCTGTGACATGTATTTAGACTGCTAAAGGCATCTGTGTGAGGAGGTGTGGAGATGGAGGTGAGAAGATTTGAGTTTCAGACTATCTTGAAGAGGATGGGCAGGAACAAAAATGGAAAGGGTCAGTTAGAAGCCAATTTCAAGCGTTCATAAAACAGACTTATGTCCAAAGTGGCTCATATTACAACAGAGACATGGAACTAACTAGAAAGTGGTGGACAGAACCACGTAGGGTTAGGGGTTTGTCAAACAGTGGACAGATGAAATTGGTCCACACTGCCCAACCCTCTTGAGTTCAGTTAATCTCCTGAGCATCTGTCTCTGGGCTCACAGATCTTTGGTGATTTATCCTCATCACTTCATAAAATGTCAAATCTAGTGGGTATTCACTAATTCTTGAATAAATAAATGTGTGAATGAATAAAGTTTTGCTCATCTAGAAGACAGGTGAGTCCAGAAGACTGGGAATTATCCATACCTACTTCAGTGTTAAGTAACTTCAGAGCTCCAGAGTACTTATCTGTGAAATAAAGATAATAGTGTCTTCCTTACCAACTAATTAAATTATTATTGAAGATATGAGAAAATGAGATACTTATTGGCATATAATGATGAATTGTTTGAAGAATATTAACTTTTTGTATGCTTATTCATTGGCTGGGAAGAGCTCATGGAAAGTGTGGTCCTGGTAGGAACAGGGCAATGGCTTTCAAAATACAGCAGCTGGGACTCTTGACGACTTAAACTCCATGAAATTGAACATCAGAAGGCTCGCTCTCACAGCCATCAAATTTACTTAGAGTTTCTATTGATGCTTTTAACTCATCACTATGGGCCAGCAGAATTAGTTTGTTGGGATGAAATTAATCCCTGAAAGTTTCAGAGAAGACGTGAACATAATGAGACCACAATGCAAGCCCAAAATGCTTGTAGCAGGCAATTCCAGAGTTACACTAAATTCCTATAAACATAATTTTCTTCCCAAAAGTTTGAAGTTTTGGTCCAAACCGTTCCAAAAATACTCCTTATTCGCGGTCAGTTGTTTTTGCAATGGTTGTGCTGCAAAAACACATTACTGCTATAGATATACCTCGTCACAAGAACCCAAGAATACATCACAGTTGACACAGTAGGACAGTAAGACAGTAGAATGTAAAACACTTGGCAAAACTAACTCAATTAGCTTTAGGTATCACCAAGAGCTAGATTCCTTCTTGTAAATCTACTTGATAGAAAATATGCGTGCATGCTAAGTCGCCTCAGTCATGTCTGACTCTTTCGAACACTGTGGACCACAGCCCACCAGGCTCCTCTGTCCATGGAATTCTCCAGGCAAGAACACTGGAGGGGGTTGCCGTGCCTTCCTCCAGGGGATCTTCCCGACCCAGGGATCAATCCTGCATCCCTTACATCTCCTGCGTTGGCAAGCAAGTTCTTTACCACTAGTGCCACCTGGGAAGCCTGACAGAAAATGCCAAGTATTTAATGGTTTTAGGTATCTGAAAGGAAAATGTGGTAAAAAAAAAAAAAAAAAAAAAGAAAAGAAAAAAAAAATCATGACAAAAGTGAGGTAAAGTTTTTGAAGTCAGTTCTGAGAATATCTATGATGACCATTCCAGTAAAATTCAGAATGGTCCACACTTCCTTGCCTTCAAATCAGTGAAGTAGCAGCACCATGGGGAATTAACCGATGTTTCAGGTGAAGCTGACTCTCGGGCTTATTGCTGGTGTTGGCATATGGATATAGCAGAGCCATCCAGTTTGCATGTACTGCCTTTTCTCAGAGGTGATCTAATGGGAGTTCTGTACCAACTTCACCTGAATCATCAAGTCAGACCTGAGCAGAAGAGGTGAAAACAGAGCAAATACATGAGATAGGATTGACCTCCCAACATCCTCTTAAGTTGCCAGAAAGATGGCAATTTAAAATACAGCCAGGATACGCTCATTTCAGCCACCCCCTACAATAGGAAGAGCAAGTCAATACATCAACAAAATGGTTCCAATATGGTAATGATATTCCACATTAAGTAGCTCAAACAAGGACTTGTTTGTAACCAGTCAGACTTAGAAAAGACTGACTTAAGTCCTCATTTTCTCTCTGTGCTTTCTTTATACAAAAGACGTTTTCATGAAAAAAAATGAAAAATCTCAAGCCATGCCCCTTAATTTCCACTCAATAGACCCTCTACCTTTGAAAACTAAAAAAAAAAAAGAAGAAAAGGAAATGGGGGGAGGGGGTAAGAATGAAGATAGAAGGGGAAACAAAGGAAGGAAGAAAGGATGGATGGACAGACAGAAGGAGGAAGGTAGGAAAGAAGAAACGAAGGGAAAAAAAGAAGAGAAAGACTGCTTTTGTAAAACTTCTCCAAGTATTTATACCATTTTGTTTTTCATTCACACGAGGGAAATAACAAGAGGTCCTCTGATGAATGTTACAGATCGCCATGGTTACGGTTCAGAGATGCGGCAAAAAGCAATTATGGTGGAACAGAAGAAAGAAATGCACCTCTTTGTCAGAATTTCATAACAGCTGTAATAACACTAGAGCACCCAAATGAATGTAAAATAACTGAAATATTGTGGCATGTTAAATGCCAGCACATTAAAAAATTGTATTTCAATGTCACATTATTTAAAAAGACAGGAAGCATTAATTCCAGCTGCACCAAGGAGCTTGTTAAGAGATACAGGGGTGATGGGGGGGGTTGGTAATCCAGCATCTACACTGGGAGGAGATTTCCACACGATATATGAAACACAATTCTGTTTGCAGAGAAAAAAAATCAGGAATGTAAAAGAGCAAATTTAACCTGATACTCAGAATTAGTCCTCTTATTCATTATTGAGTTAAGCTCCTTCACCCTTGCCAAATCTTCTACTGAGTTAAAGTAATCATCTAACCTTTCCTTGTACTGTGAGCCCCAAATATTTACATCAGTTAAAAACTTTGCTGCTGAGGAATGTTATACCCATTTTATAGTAGAACTAAATGAGGCAATGATGCTCAGATTAGCGTTTACATTTATCCATAGAAGCTGGACGTGTGAATGAAATCTTTCTGCAAACAGCAGAGTTTAAGGATGACTTTAGTTTCCGGGAGAGAGAATTCTTTAGATTCTGGGAGAGAGAATTTAATCTTGAATAGCTCTAAGTTCCTGGTTTTGAAACATTGGTAACAAAAGATATAGGATCTAATAGTTATAGGAAACTATCTCTCTATTGAGTGTTCTTCAAATATCATTCCCCTCAGAGTAAAAAAATTAAACAAATGAGACATGCCTTGGTCACACATATAGATTGCTCAGTTCTTCTGAGACTCAGCCTGCTACCTCTTCTAATTAGAACCTGTGCTCACTGCCCAGCTAATATGCTGTCAGAACCAGATTCAAAGTGAGTCGTGCCTTATATTTCAGTGGCCAAATAGGATGGATGTTCTCAATGATCTAGTCACTCTAGATATGCCTGTGGTCTCTTATAATACTGACTGGGCTATAAGACAAACAACTGTCAATAGGATCAGTATGAAGTCAACTTCACCACAGACAACATGTAACTCTTAAAGGTAGCTATTACTTCTGAAATGATTCATAGTTTTATAATGATTTATAGAAAGCAAATGTTTTTATATGATTTAACAGGATTCTCTTTTTTAACTAGAACTTTATTCATGGCATCAAGATTTTTTTAAAAGACTTTATATTTTAAAGTATACAATAAATTTTGATATATTACTCTGATATATTTTCCCAAATGCAAGGATTTTAAAAGCATCAAGTGGCTTACAATCAAAGCAAATTGTTTTCTTTAACTTTTATTGGCATATAGTTGATTGCAGTATAGCTGATTTACAATGTTGTGTTAGTTTCAGGTGTATAACAAAGTGAATCAGTTTTGTGTGTGTGTGTGTGTGTGTGTGTGTGAGTGTGTGTATGCACACACTCAGTCACTCAGTGGTGTCTGACTCTTTGTGACCTCGTGGACCGTAGCCTGCCAGGTTCCTATCTCCGTGGGATTTTCCAGCAAAAGTACTGAGGAGGGTTGCCATTCCTATCTCCATTCTTTTTCAGATTCTTTTCTCGTACGTGTTATTACAGAACACTGAGTAGAGTTCCCTGTGCTATGTAGTAGGTCCTTGTTAGTTGTCTATTTTATATATAGTGCTGTGTATGTGTTCATCCCAGCCTCCTAATTTATCACCACTCCCTGAATGCTTCCCCTTAGGTAAGCATAACCAGGATTCTTACAACTCTGTGACTTCCTTAGGGAAAGCACTGGAATTCCTCTCCAGGGGAATGGCTCAACTAAAGCTGAATCAGCAGCCGTGCGTGGCATCAGGACCCACGTCTCTCAAGACCTTTCCGTTGCACACCCCAAGTGTGCCTCAGCCTTACACGCACAGAGTGCTCAGTCTCCCCAGCAGAATGACACTGGCTAAACATAATTAAATTTTAGGCTTTTTTAGATTCCTGGTTTGATGCCTGTTACTGTCATACAAACTACCCCAGTGATTCCTGATTTAAATAACCATTGTATCATGCTCAGGAGTTCCATGGACCAGGAATTCAGCAAGCACACCATGGGGATGACTAGCCCCTCACCATCTGGGGCTTTGGCTGAGATGACTTAAGATCTGGGGTGGAAGGGGCTGACTTACTGCCTAGGACTGGAATCATCTGAAGGCCCCTTCTATTATATTGTCTGGTGTTTGAGCTGGAATGACTCACAGATTCGCCATTTGGGATTCAGCTTCAGAACTTGTATTATACTCTATTGGTTTGAGGTGTGTTTGTGGGATGAGACAAGAAAGAACTTCTCAATGAGCAGAAATGTCTAGGAATTCTGTGGTCGTTTTAAAACTACTGCAGCTCCTAACCAAAATCAACTTCATCATCTTTGGATACACGGCCTTGACAAAAACGCTAAAGGGAATTCCAAACTAATGGCTCACTTTGGAATAATTAAACCCAAGATTGTATGCTGTATGGTGGTTAAAGATGTTCACATTTGCTTCCAACACAAGTAGAATAATTTTTGAAACAGTACTGTGAACTTTGGGAAAATTATAAAGCAGGTGAGTTAGTATTACTGCTTCTGGAGAGACATAGGGCTGAGGGCGAGTGAGTTGTTCCAAGCGGGTCATATTTGTTCACCACTACACCATCACCCAGACTTCCCCCTGGTGGCTCAGCAGTAAAGAATCATCGTGAAATATAGGAGCCGCAGGAGACGTGGGTTCAGTCCCTGGACTGGGAAGATCCTTGGAGGAGGGCATGGCAACCAACCCACTCCAGTATTCTTGCCTAGAAAAGCTTATGGACAGAGGAGCCTGGCAGGCTCCATAAAGTCACAAAGCGTTGGCCATGACTGAAGTGACTTAGCATGCACACTGTCACCCATTTTAATGGGAAGGATTTTATCAACCCGTCCACAGAGCTCCTAGTCTTCGTGGAGGTAAACGTTTTATTATCTTTCTTGTACAGATAAAACCAGTGAGAGAAGTGACTGGCATGTGATAGGGCCTGGAGACACCCTTCTATCCAGGCCATAAATCTAATTTTCCAAGGTTTTGCCCAAGCTACTTCTTCCTATGTTCCTAGAGTAAGGTTTGAAAAATATAAATTAAAACTTAACCACATTAGGTTTGAAATTCAAGGAAGACTGATCTAAGGGTAAAGATATTTATGTAAACCTTTAATTGAGATACAGGGAAAGGCCCAAATCATTGGTATGATGCTTTTTCGTACAGTGAACACAGATGTGTAACCAAACGCACATCAAGAAACAGAACTGAGTTGCCATATGATCCAGCAATCCAACTCTTGGGTATATATCTAAAGAAAACTATAATTTGAAAAGATACATGCTAGTTTTCATAGCTAGTTTCATAGCAGCACTATTTCCAGTAGCCAAGGCCTGAAAGTAGCTTAAATGTCCTTCAACAGATGAACGGCTAAAGAAGATGTGGAATACATACACTCTGGGATACAAAGACACAAAAGGAATGGAATAATGCCATTTGCAGGGACATGGATGAACCTAAAGATTATCATGCTAAGTGAAGGAGGTCAGAATGAGAAAGACAAATGTGATATGATATCACTTACTTGTGGAATCTAAAGGATGACACAAATAAAGTTATTTACAAAACAGAAACAGACCCTCAGACATAGAAAACAAACAAAGGGGAAGGAGGCAGGGGTAGGTTAGGAGTTTGGGATTAGCAGATATAAACTACTATGTGTAAAATAGATATACAACAAGGGCTTACTGTTCAGAACAGGGAGCTATACTCAACATCCTGTAATAAACCATAATGGAAAAGAAAATGAAAAAGAATGTGTGTATATATACATTCTTCTTCATATGTATGTATATATATATATATATATATATATATATATATTCTGAAACTAACACAGAATTAACCAGAAATGAACACAACATTGTAAACGAACTACACTTCAATTTTTAAGAAAGAGAAATGGAACTTACTCATCACCCTTAACCTCTCCCAGCCACCTTCTTCCCCCAGGTGCTGATACCGCATGTGCTCTCTCTTGGTCTGAATTCTTTATAGACCTTACTACACTGTCAAGATTCATCTGACTTCCTAATTTTCCCCTAAAACTTCTTAACATCTTTACATTTCATGTGTATTACATTTCAATGTTTGTCAAAATGGTTTGATGAACTGAACATGTGACCAATATTATTTAATAATTCAATACTGTATTTTTGTTGGCTTATTTGTTTTCTTTTTAAAGTTAATACCTATGGAGAAAATATTGCATTCTCAGAATAAAATGGAAGGTCTGAGTTTCTTTGCTACAATAAGTCCTTAACTGTCGCTATGACCTTGAGTAAGTCACCTCCCATTTCCATTCTTGATCATCTCTTCAGAAAAGTCAGTGTAGAAATATGTAATCCCCAATATTCTTTCCATCCTGAAACCATCTGCTGCTAAGCTATTCACACTAATTCCATGTTATCATACTTTACATCTTTCTGAGTTCCCTTCACTGCTCACCTGAAGCTATCACAACACTGTTAACTGGCTAAACCCCAACACAAAATAAAGTTGCTTGCCTGGTGCACTGGGAAGTCCCAGAGGGATCGGGTGGAGAGGGAGGTGGGAGGGGGGACTGGGATGGGGAATACATGTAAATCCATGGCTAATTCATATCAATGTATAACAAAAACTACTGTAATGATGTAAAGTAATTAGCCTCCAACTAATAAAAATTTAAAAAAAAAAATAAAAAAAAAAAATAAAGTTGTTTAAAAAATAAATAAAATGCAGAACAGTGCTAAAAAAAAAAAAAAGCCAATATATACTCCATAAGTCCTCCCTTCTCAAAGAGATGACTATTCTGGGGAAAAAGAAAAAATCCTTGCAGAGACATTAGAATATTTGTAAACTGCAACATATAAAATATGATTGCTTGCTGACCAATAAACAAATGTCAATTGACTGTTGAACGACAACAAAATACAAATGCTAATAATCTAGGCAGTCCACATCATGTGTCAATATCAAGTCAATATCAAGTGTCAGTATCCTGACTGACTATGTCACTCCTTGGTGTTGATTCCCCTCTGAGGTTAGCCGAATAGACTGGGGCGAGGAAGCCGTTTGAGCCTCTGCCCCTGGGGCACCTCCTGAGGGCAGGGGTAGGACTGTCACAGCTTCTCTTGTGCTCTGGGTAACTGGAGTTTAAACAGGGAGGTGGTAAAACACTGGCTTTTAAGACAAAGCTTTCATTTTCAAGCGCTGGTGCCTCATCGCTTCTTGTTTGCTGTATGCTCCTGTCAGACAAGTGGGCTTGAAAAGCACCTTAATTAGAATTAAGGGTTGTACCATGCCAGAAGGCAGGGACAGCAGGCTTTTTGGTGGGGACCAAAAGCACAGCCCACACTCATCGGAACACTGGGCAGACTTGAGGGGTTCACTGGGGAAATAGATTTTAAGTAACGCAAACCCATTCTGTGTCTTTCCTGCTTCCAAAATCTATTAATAATTTCCCCCTTTTTTAATATCTGAAGGGAAAAGAATTTTAACTGGATTTTTCTTTCCTCCAAGAAGAAATTCAAAAACCTTAGAATCCAGGGAGCATAAACCATCCTATGATTCCAGAGGTAGTAAGTTAGAGAAACAGAAGGAAATATTTGTCTGCTGGATGGGAAATACTGGATTGCTGGTATTTCAGATTCCCTGGTGGCTTAGTTGGTAAAGAACCTCCTGCAATGCAGCAGACCTGGATTCAATCCCTGGGTTGAGAAGATCCCCTGGAGAAGGGAATGGATACTCACTCCATTATTTTACCTGGGAAATCCCATGGACAGAGTAGCCTGGTGGGCTATAGTCTATGCGTTCACAGAAGAGTCAGATACAACTTATTGACTAAACCATCACCATAAATCTAGGTACTTCTCCAATTAGCACTATGAAAGTGAAAGTGTTAGTTGTTCAGTTGTGTTGAACTCTTTGTGACTATAATTGGTCCTTAAAGAAGTTTTTTTCGTTGTTGTTGTTTTGGTTTTTTTTTTTTCTTTTTCCCCCTAGCACTTCCCTCGTAGCTCAGTTAATAAAAGAATCTGCCTGCAGTGCAGGAAACCTGGCTTCAATCCCTGGGTCAGGAAGATCCCCTGGAGAAGGAAATGGCAACCCACTCCAGTATTTTTGCCTGGAGAATCCCATGGACGGAGGAGCCTGGCCGGCCACAGTCCATGGGGTTGCAAGAGTCATAGTGACTACACCACCAAAAAAGTTTTCCTACTACGTCTATATTCCTTATTAAAACTGATGCTCAATGACACAGGGACCAGGTCTCTCTTATTCTCTACTATATTCCCAGAATCTCATGTTCTCTCCTACCTGGTGGCACTCCACACTTTACTAAATAATGATTTTTATTGGTTGATACCAATCCAACAGAGATGAAAGAAAATACACCGTAATTTTCTGAGCAACAAGTTGTTCCTGGTTCAAATGAGTAAATGTGTTTTAGAGGGACAATGCCCAAGGATGCTCTTTTGAGGGACTTTCTTGATGAACCAAAATATGTGTTTGACACTTCATTTTAGGAGTACTTTGAAAACTATTTTTGAAAAATAAGCACTAGGTTTTGCTTCCATGTCACCAATGTATTTTGGTGGTCTTGCTCTTATGTTGAACAATAAAAGTTTCCAAGATCTCAATATACTGATTAGTTGCTACCTCTGGGTAATAATTGTTAATGAGGGAAGTGGAAGTTGGAAAGAAAGCAGTAAGGTGAAGCAGGCTTCACAACTGCAGTGATGAAAGAAAGATGAGAGATGAATCAAAATGCTGGGGACTTAGACTGACTTCCTGCTGGTTTGGGGAGAAAGGAACCAAGATGTAGATGAGGGTCTGCTGGCTCCATGTCAGAGAGTTCCTAAGGTCTTTGATCTGATTTTGTCCATGGTGAAAGTGAAGTGCTAATCACTCAGTCGTGTCCTACTCTTTGCAACTCCATAGACTGTAGCCCAGCAGGTTCCTGCATCCTTGGGATTCTCCAGGCAAGAATACTGGAGAGGGTTGCCATGCCCCCCTCCATGGGATCTTCCTGACCCAGGGAGAGAAAACAGGACTCCTGCATTGCAGGCAGATTCTTTATCATCTGAGCCACCAGGGGTCCATGGTAGATGATTCTGAAGAGAGGGGAAAGGGGTTCATGACAGAAGCATTGGTGAGGGTATTGGTGAGTTTAATGGGTTTACGTATCCCTACTTCCCTCTTCCCATCCCCCTTCCTCCACTTCCTCCTTTTTTCTCTTTCTCCTGTGCATCCTTTCCTTCCATCCTGCCATCGATCCTTCTTTTCTCCATGTCCCCTTCTGCCTCTGCCTCATCACACCCGTATCACTTACATTTCCCCCTATTTCCATGAAAGTTGGACGTGAGGTCCATGAAGGAAGGACCTAGTCTATACCTAGCTTAGTGCCTACACCAGGCCCTGACACAGAAAAGAGCTCAATACTGCTCAGTGGGTGGGTAATTCCACAGAAAGCAAGGTGGCTGTTCAATTTGAGGCAGAAATTAAATCTCAGGGGGCAAAATCCATCCCCTCTTATGTTAAAAGCAAAGAATCTCATTAATAATAGCTATTCACCAGATACATAAACATTCTAATGCCTACAAAATATGAACAAGCTAGTCTTGTTTTTTCTAGTCCCAGTATAAATAACATTATTTTTCCTCATGTTGGACAGGCATCCAACATTAGGGCTGAAGAGGAACTGTGTTCCCAGTGGCTTCTTCCTTCCATCGAAAAGTGCAGTAAGATAGGTTATTACCCAGGCCACTAAGCAAATACATTGTGGAAATAACATGCTAATTGATTTCTCTGAAAACATGAATGAGAAGAGGCTCTTTCTGCCTCCAGCTTTCAGTGGTTGATTCCTTGGCCAAGGTTTAGCATTTAAGCAAAAATAGTTGCTTACTTACCACTGATTTTCCAATTCCATCCAAAGAAAGAGGGTAATTTAATAAAGGAAAAGTGGGTCTGCCTCTCCAGGTTCCTCTCTTGACTGAGAATACACATAGAAGAGCTAAACTGAATGGTCCCTGATAACCATCCTAGTTGATGTTAACATTGACTTGATGGACTTTTAGTAAAAGGGGCACAATAAGCATCAACATCAAACGCTTTTTCGATTGTTCCTCTTACTCAGACATTAATACTGCCTTTGCCACCTTCGGGTAGAAGGGCTAAGAGAATTCAAACAGTGATAACTGGTCAGTGTTGTTCATGTTTCCAGATGAAATGCTGTCTCTAGTAAACAGTTTCAAATCTTAGGCTAATATTTTGAGGCTTAAAACACACCAGAGAACATCCACATCTCATTTTATCTGGTTGCTTCAGAGTTTCTTAAAAATAACATTGGTAATTACCATTTTTGACCTTCTTCAGTTTTCAGCCCCTATTATATTCCTCACAAAGAAAATTTCAGTTCTGTGCCTGAAAACATCTGATGGAATCCATTTACCATTTAAGCACCTACTATTGGGATTTCCAGGTGGCGCTAGTAGTCAAGAACCTGTCTGCCAATGCAGGAGACATAAGAGATGCAAGTTCGATTCTTGGGTGGGGAAGATCCCCTGGAGAAGGACAAGGCATCCCTCTCCAGTATTCCTGCCTGGAGAATCTCCATGGACAAGGAGCTGGGCGGGCTACAGTCCACAGGGTCACAAAGAGTCTGACACGACTGAAGCTACTTAGCAGACACACACGCACACACCTATAATTAAACAACAATTACCTATGCTCATTCCAGTCCTGAAAGAGAAATGGGGTAGAGGATGTAAGAGAGGATTAAATTCATAAAAAATGAGGGGGGTAATACTCAAATCGACTTGGTTATAGAAATTTCAGGTCAGATAATGGATTTGTCCCATAAACAATGAGAAGTCATTTTTATAATTCTAACTCCGTGAATTTAAAAAACTGCCTACCCTATAGGTAGGATATCTCAGCATCCCAGGAAGCTAGGACCTGTGTGGTTGTCAGTAAATGTTCTCCTTTTGAGCTCTATATATTTTCTGCCTCAAAGAGAAAAAAAGAAAAAAGAAAAGCATATGCTTAAAGAAAATCCAAAGACTGAGAAAAAAAAGAGAAAGAAATCTAATAAAAGTGCGGCTACAGTTTCAAGGGAATAAGGGATTGACAATAGAAGGCTGCTGATTTCTGATGCAGTGTAAAGCAGGTCCTCCTTCCCGGTAGTGGAGAGGCCACTGTGACTGACTGCTGGGCACACACTGCACAGTAGGTCTGCGTCTGAATCCACGGCTGGCAGCAGAACTGGAGCAGGTATCATCATGCCCTGCCCAGACCTGAGTCCTCCCCATTACAGGATATGCCAACGGCATCCTACCCAAGCATCTATACCCATGCTCCTTCCCAGGGCTTCCTCTTGGGAAAATTCCTGGGGATTGAGCATCCCCTAGGAGAACCCATGGACAGAGGAGCCTGGCAGGCCATGGTCCATAGGGTCAGACAGTCGGACATGACTGGGGTGACTCAGCCCAAAGAAGTAGTTTAAAGTCAACAAGGAATGGGAAGTCGTGTGCAAATACTCCAGTTTTGTCACTCATCTCCCAAATGTCCTTGGCAAGGTGGAGTTCCAGGTGTTGGCAGCACATGCATGCACCTCACTGTCATCCTTCTCCTTATTCTGCATCACGCTTCCCATCTACTCTATTGGTGCTTCTTGGAAAACCATTTGCTCCTTGTCCCAGAGACAGCTGAGCCCAAGACAGTGAAGCTAGTCAAAGACAATGACCAAGTTGCCCTCTCTGTTTTCATAACAATACTCCTGATTCCTTACTTAGTGAGCTCTTGGTCTGGATAGACATGACCCCACATGGCCCCACGATCATTCCAAGACTGTGTTGGCTTCTCCCACCATCAGTTCTCTTTGCCGGCTTTTGAGGTCAGGAATGTCACACTCCAAACAGTTCTATGATGATGGCAGAATCATAACAATCATATTTTCCCTCTTATCCTCCTCCTGTATCATTTTGTTTTGTTTTGTTTCCAATGGAGGTTAATTAAAGGCTAAGAAGTACAGAGAAAGCTTCGTGAGCATGACATATAGTCAACATATAACTGACTATATTGATTCATCAGTGTAACTTTGAGTCAAAAGAAATGGTGCTTAGACTGAATGTTTTGTCTCTCCCATCAAATTCATATGCTGAAACCTAACCCCCAAAGAGATGGTATTGATGGTGAGGCCTTTGGTTATGATGGTAGAGTCTCCTTGAGTGGGGTTATTGCCCTGAAAAAGGAGGCCGCAGAGAGATTCCCCAACCCTTTCTGATATGAGGACATAGGGAGAGACCCTGTCTATGAACCAGGAAGTGGGCTCTCACCAGACACCAAAGCTGCTGGTATTTAGATCTTGGTCTTGTTAGCCCCCAGAACTCTAAAAAATAGATGTTTCTTGTTAATAAGCCATCCAATTTATGTTATTTTTATAGCAGCTGGTTGGACTAAAACAAATGACAAACTTTATGAGATATATAAGAAGCATAATGCATGATCTCTGTCTTTAGTGAGCCAGAAATATAAGAGGCAAGAAAGAGGGGGAAAAAAAAAAAAACTAAATGGATGATACAAGCAGTGTACTATGAGGAGCAGATTGTCTCAGTGGCCCTTAGCTGTGTTCCCACAGATCACTCTTGTTCCCCAAGATGATCAACAATGCTAACTGTTGAAATCATATATAATCTTATTTTTACTAATTTATGGACAAGATTTTGTTATTGGATAAGATTTTCTTATTTAGTTTTACTCATTTAGTTTTATTTAGTTTTTCTCATTTATTTTTCTACTTTCTTTGGTATCTAGTACTACTTGATCATTCTAGATTTAAGTACATAGTAAGGATTCTTAGCACTTTTTCTTCATATGACAATTATGCATACAATGCCTGCTACATGTGAGGCACTGTTTAAAACACTAAACTAGGGGCTTACCTGGGGGTCCACTGGTTAAGAATCCACCTTGTAATACAGGGGACGTGGATTCAATTCCTAGTTGGGGAAATAAGATCCCACACGCCTAGGAGTAACTAAGTCCTATGGATCACAACTACTGAGTCTGCACACCACAAATAGAGAGTCCATGTGCCACAACAGAAGATCACCCATGATGCGACAAAGATCCTGTGCAATGAAGACCCAAGGCAACCAAACGAATCAATTAATTTTAAAAAGAGACTGGGCTATAAAGGTGAACAAAATAGATAAGGTCCCTACTCTTAGGACGTATTTATGCTATTTGTGTGATGTAAAATATTAAATATGTAAAACTAGTAAGTGAGAAAAGTGATGTTAAATAGTCACTGCTGTGGAAAGAAATGAACTAGAGCAATATCACAAGGAACGACGGGGGTGTTGGTCATTTAAACTGGGTCATCAGGGAATACCTGAAAGAAGTGATGGTGTTTGAAGTAAGAACTGAATGAGTAGAGAGGCCAACTACATGAAGCTCTGATGACAGGCATTTTCCAGGCAGAGGGTGGAGCAAGCAGAGAAAAACTAGAGTATCACTGAGGTGAGGAGTTCTATGATAATCAGGAAGAACTCCATATCTGAAGCTTGATGAGCGGTGGCAGAATATCCAGAAATGAGATCATGGAGGAAATCAATGCTATTCGAAATGTGGTCCCCAGATTCGTGTTGATCCAAGAAGTGTTTGTTACTGATCCATGAAAAACAAAGAAAATAATTACAGACATTATGAGTAAGTTTTTAGAAATTTTGTTTTATATTTGACCAAAAAAATTATGCTTATTGAATCTAAAGTCATAGTTTCCAAAGTATGGGCTGACGTGTCCTGGGGGTGGGGAGGGGGAGAAGGGACAGGGAGGGGAACCAGTCATGGGGCACCATGGGATATTTCAAAATTTCAAGGAAATCACAAAAAGACTCGGCATCCAGTTGGACACTGCAACATCAGGGTCAAAGTACACCACATGTCCCAATTAATTGGAGCTAGGTGCCTTTTGACTGCATCATCTTTGCAAAGCTGGCTTTTCAACAGTTGTGATATAAAGCAAGTACTGTGTAGAATTAGTGTGGAAGAGTGAAATTGATGGTGATAACAACCTGATCTTGAGGGATGTGTGGAGCTGGGTCGTGTCCCACTGGTCAGTGGTAAGGATTATTTCAGAACAAAATACAAACATCCTTTTTTTTCTGTCAAAACCATATGTATTACTATCTTGCATGGCTACTAAGTTGTCAGGACATCTATACAAACCAGATTTAATTGATAATGCAACCTGGGCACTGGGATTTTCCACAGCTACCTGGTGATGGTAGTGTGCAGGGGAAAAGGAGTACTCCTAAAATGTGTATAAGCTAGAGACAGAAAACACTCTAGACTGAGACTGTTTTGGAATCCCAACCCAGAAAGGGTCTACTCTGACAGAAACCCGCTTCTGTAGCAGATGAGTGACTCACGCAGGGAGAAGCTGGAAGCAGGACCGTTATGGGAGATTCTGCCGCCCTTTGCCACAGGGAGACTCCCTGGAATCTCCTATGGAGCTACTCAGAGTACATATCTGTGTAATGCAGCCTCCCTCTGGGGGCTTCTCAGAAATGCACAAACCCCATCCCAGATCCATGAAGTCAGAGCCTGCATTTTAACAAGATTTTGAAGCGGTTCATATGCATGTTGAAGTTGGAAAAGAACTGATCTATAAGCCACAAGCTGATTTTATGAAATAAACCCACACATGTTAATCAAGATAGAACCTCTGAAGGAGATGCCCGTCCATTTCAACTTAGTACCTACACCGTCCCACTCTCTCCCTGATCCTGCTTGTCAGAGGAAGATTCTATCACCATCTCCTACCATTGGAATCTTTAGCTTTGCCCTCTCTACTGGTCCCTTTCACAGTGTTTAAATGACCTTAAGATTCAGCCCATATCTTTGAGATATTCCTTCTTGATCTTGACCTTCCAGGTTCTCTCTATTACCAAAAATCTCTTTCTCAAAGCTCTGGGGAAAAGTTGGTGATGCTGAAAGTTCAGCTTCTCTGTGCACCTGTGCCGAACTGAATCTTGGAGACAGAGTTTGGGGTAAAGTAGAAAAGGATAGCTTTATTGCTCTGCCATGCAATGAACACAGGGAGCTCCTGCCTTGAAAAACTATGTGTCCCAACTTGGGAGGATTTGATTAGGAGTTTTACACTTCATGTCTATAATGCAGGAGACCTGGTTTCGATCCCTGGGTCAGGAAGATCCCCTGGAGAAGGAAATGGCAACCCACTCCAGTACTCTTGCCAAGAAAACCCCATGGATGGAGAAGCCTGGTGTCCATGGGGTCACAAAGAGTCGGACACGACTGAGTGACTTCACTTTTTCACTTTTATACTTCATGGGGTCACAAAGAGTCTGACACTACTGAGCAACTGAACTGAACTGAATACTTCAAGGGTGGGGTTGCTGATAAGTCTAGGGTGTGTGCAGAGTCTTAGGTAGTCAGATCTCCTAATCTTAATGAGCTTCTCTGGCTCCTTTAATCTTGCCTCAAGTGGTTATTTTCATTGCTCCTTTCTTGATTCAGTTCAGTTCAGTCCAGTCACTCAATCATGTCTGACTCTTGCAACCCCGTGAACTGCAGCATGCCAGGCTTCCCTGTCCATCACCAACTCCCGGAGCTTGCTCAAACTCATAGCCATCAAGTCGGTGACGCCATCCAACCATCTCATCCTCTGCTGTCCCCTTCTCCTCCTGTTTTCAATCTTTCCCAGCATCAGGGTCTTTTCTAATGAATCAGTTCTTCACATCAGGTGGCCAAAGTTTTGGAGCTTCAGCATCAGTCCTTCCAATGAATATTCAGGACTGATTTCCTTTAGGATGAACTGGTTTGATCTTCTTGCTGTCCAAGGCACTCTCACGAGTCTTCTTAAACTCCACAGTTCAAAAGCATCAATTCTTTGGTGCTCAGTTTTCTTTCTTGAATTCCCTCATAGCTCAGTCAGTAAAGAATCTGCCTACAATGCAGAAAACCCTGGTTCAATTCCTGAGTGGGAAAGATCCACTGGAGAAGGAAATGGCAACCTACTCCAGTATTCTTGCCTGGAGAATCTCATGGACAGAGGAGCCTGATGGGCTACAGTCTATGGGGTCACAAGAGTCAGACACAACTTAGCAACTAAACCACCATCAGTTTTCTTTATGGTCCAACTCTCACATCCATACATGACTACTGGAAAAACCATAGCTTTGACTATATGGACCTTTGCCTATAAAGTAATGTCTCTGCTTTTTAATATGCTGTCTAGGTTGGTCATAGCTTTCCTTCCAAGGAGCAAGTGTCTCTAATTTCATGGCTGCAGTCACCATCTGCAGTGATTTTGGAGCCCAAGAAAATAAAGTCTATCCCTGTTTCCATTGGGACCAGATGCCATGATCTTAGTTTTTTGAGTGTTGAGTTTTAAGCCAGCTTTTTCACTCTCCTCTTTCACTTTCATCAAGAGGCTCTTTAGTTCCTCTTCACTTTCTGCCATAAGGGTGGTGTCATCTGCATATCTGAGATTATTGATATTTCTCCTGGCAATCTTGATTCCAGCTTGTACTTCTAACAGCCCAGCATTTATCATGATGTACTCTGCATATAAGTTAATTAAAAAGTTTCCTTCTCTTGATTAGCAACTGTTTGATAATTTGCCCTTTGGAACTCAAGGAAGGTCATGGAGGCTGGAGTCTTTCCTACAAGAAATGGGGACAAAAAGAGGCCTCTGTATCCAGGTCCCACTCGGTTTCATTGACTGTACCTGTTAACAATGTGTTATCTTTCCCATTCCTCAACTCCCTGACTTCCACTCTCATCACCTCCACTTCTCTGCTCTTAATTGTCGATGGCCTCCTAGTTCTAGACCACCTTCTCCTACACTGATTTCTTGTGAACTCCTTCATTCTTGACTAATCCTCCCTGTTCCAACTTTAAGAAACACTTTCAAGTCTTGACTTTGCTGTCCTCTTCCTACCTCTCTGCTGTAACACGTCACTGTCTCTGCAGAATCTTCTTTCTAGCCCCATCCCTGGTGTTCTCCATAGTTCCCCACCAGGGCGGCCTTCTTATCTCATTGTCTGCATTATCCACTGGGACCTCATCTCTCTGTGAATAGATCCCTATGTCTCCACCCCAGATCTTAATCTTTCTCACCAGAGAGTTCTATTTGATTGTTGTCATTGCAACTTTCAATCAATGGATGAAAAATGAAACTCATTTTCTTTTCCCATCCCATCCATGCCAACCCTAGCCCACCTCTGATGTCACTTGTGTTAGTGAAAGTCATCGCCACACACCTATTACATACACCATTGATCTGTAGCCAGCCCTCTCTTCCTTACTCTCCGTATCCAGTCAATCACCAAATCCTGTGCTTCTATTCCTTAAAATGTTTCAAATCTACCTCCCTCTGCAAATCATCACCCTTCAAGACACTCTCATCTCTTGAATCACTTGCTTCAACAGCCACCTTACTGGTATCCCTGCCTTTACTTGTTCCCTCCAGGTCATGCTTTCCATTAATCTCCACCAATTCAGAGAGGTACTTCTGGGATGGAAATAGTATCATCTACTTCTTGGATATCCAGTGCCTAGAAGATAAAATCCAAACTGCTTAGTACAATTTCCAAAGTCAGTTGTGACCTGACCTTTCAAGCCACATTGTAAATCTTCCCCAAGTACAATGTGACAGGAGACATTTCAAATTTTCTCTCATTCTTTTTCATTCTCTCTCCTCATCCTCCCCTTCATCCTTTCTACTCATGTTCATATATAATATAATATAATATATATACAATCTCTATCAGCAATATTCTTCCCTTCTTTGTCTCTGGCAATTTCTATTCTCCTGTCGTGTCTTAAACCTTACTTCTCTTTGAAAGTCTTCCCTGACCCCTTAACACAAATGTAGGGTTTCATTATGCAACTTCCATAGTCAATTTTCACAACACTTATTTTGTTGTATGTTTATTTGTCCCTGTGTGGGTAAAGATTGTGTCCATCTTTCTCACTGTTTCTTCTGATCACTGAGCATGGTTTCTAGTGCACACTAATGACATAGTATTTGATGTCAGATCTGACATTTATTTTGTACTTATGTGCCTGATGCTCTTCTAAACATATTATGTAAATTTACTGATTTAATTTCACAACTAGCCTTTGAAGAGTCCAGTATTATCCCCACTTAGGGAAGGGTAAACTGAGGCACAGAGAGGCTAAGTGACAGGTACAAACAGCTAATAAGTGACAAACCCAGGATTCAGATACAGACAGTCTGGCTCCAGAGACCATGCTGTTAATGTTGATTCTTGATGAAACATTTGAGGATAAGTGAAGGGGTGGGAGTCTGGATAAAATGTAGAGGGGTGAAATTTACTTTCCCACACCACATAACAGAGATGGGCTATAGCTACAGACGCCCTCTGAGTCTTCAGACTCCAAATTTTATGCCTTTAGTGACTGCTCCGCACTGTCCCTTATATTTTTAATTGTTTTAAAAGCAAATGCAGTTTTGCTCTCTGTGGACACTGTTTTAATAAGCCTATTTAAATATTCATGATTCAAATGCAGAATCCCCTGCTGCAATCTTCCGTGATTCACAGACTTCAGTCCGTGGCCTCTGCTCCTCTCTGTACAGACCTGGTGAACTGGCTGGCCACCCCTTTATGCCACTTCCTGTCTGATCAGACTCTGAACAGACTGCTGAGCCAGGGGGTTATGAGGATCTGTCATTGCTTCCAAAATATTAATTGGATGGTGATATTTTTGCTCAATAGGCAGCTGGTTCATAACCTCACTGGGAAAGTGCAAAATGGTGATTAAAAAAAAAAAAAGTGGCTCAATTCTAGGAGAAACAAGAATGTTTCAGAATATCTCAGGAGTTAACTGAGCTGCTGATTTTTTTTTTTCTTCATTCTCTCAAATGCACATTCACTGAACATCATTCAGTCCTGGAATAAGATGTTTGAATTCAAATCTGTGAATCTCAGGTGCTTCTCAAACTTCTCATCATCAAATCAAACGTGGAATTCAGGTCCTTCATTTTTTATCCAAAGTGTGAAGTGAAGTGTTATGTCTGACTCTTTGTAACACCGTTGGTATAGTCAGCCCACCAGGCTCCTCTGTCCATGGAATTCTATAGGCAAGAATTCTGGAGTGGGTTGCCATTTCCTTCTCCAGGGGATCTTCTCCATTCAGGGATGGAACCCGGGTCTTCCACACTGCAGGCAGATTCTTTACCATCTGAGCCACCAGGGAAGCCTTTCTTAATTATCTTTGGTTTGGAGGTAAATCCTATTAAATTTTATATTCTTTGTGTCCACATTAATGCCACTTACATATTTTTTCCCTGAATAAACTCTGGAAGGATAGAAGGAAGGAGGGGAGGAAAGAAAGAAAGAAAGAGAAAAGGAAGGAAGGAAAAATTTATCCTAAACCCTCATGGTTCTTTCCTTTCTTTGTGGGTGTATGGGTGTGTGTGTGTGTGTGTGTGTGTGAAGGGAGAGAGAGATTGATTTAAGGACTTGGCTCATGTAATTCTGAAGGCATAAAAACTATAAACTCCAAAATATGCAGATCTGGCACACTGCAGACTCAAGAAGTGTCAGTGCTGCAGTTTAAGTGTGAAGGCTGGAAGAATTCCTTCTTGCTTGGGGGAGGTCAATTTTCTGTTCTACTAGGACCTTCAACTGATTGGACGAGGCCCACTCGGTCACAGATGGCAGTTTACTTCACTCAAAATGCACTGCTGTAAATGTTAATCTCATCCGAACACATTCTTACAGAAACATCCAGAATAATATTTGACCACATAGGTGGGCACTATGGCCCAGTGGTACTGACACACAAAATTAACCATCATAATGGTGGTACTCCCCAAATCCACCTCCTCAGATGTGACCAAGGTTGGGAACAGGGCCTACTGAAGAAGCACTTAGTTCAGATGAGGTCCTGGTAGGGTAGAATGGGCCACCAGTGCAATATGACTGGTGCCTTCCAGAGAAGAGAAAAGGGACTTCCCTGGAGATCTGGCGGTTAAGAATCCACCCTGCAATGCAGGGGACGTGGGTGAGATCCTTGGCTGGGGAACTAGGATCCTATATGCCACACAGTAACCACACCTGCATGCCACATCTGAGTCCGCAACACAGCTAGAGAGTCCATGCACCGCAGCAAAGATCCCGCATAACAAAAAGGCCCAGCATGCCGCAACTGAGACTCAGTGCAGCCAAATGAATAAATTAGTTAAAATATAATTTTTTTTTAAGAAAAGGAGAAGAGAAAATACAGAGCCAGAGATGCTTTGGGAAAACATTGAAAGTGAAAGTGTTAGCTGTTCAGACAGGTCCAACCCTTTGCGACCTCACTGACTGTAGCCCACCAGGCTCCTCTGTCCATGGGATTCTCCAGGCAAGAACACTGGAGTGGGTTGCCATTTCCTTCCCCAGGGGAACTCCCCCACCCAGGGATGAAACTCAGGTCTCCCGCACTGCAGGCAGATTCTCTACCATCTTAGCTACCAGGTGTGATGACAAAAGGCAGGGATTGGAGTGAGGTGTTGACAAGCCAAGGACAACCAAGGACTTATGGCCAGACCAGAAGTTAAGTGATGGCAAGGAGCAGGTTCTCCCCTAGTGCCCGCAGAGAGAGCCGGGCCCTGCCAACCCTTGACTTCAGACTTCTGACCCCCAGATCTATGGGGACTACCTTTCTGTTGCTGCCGGCCACCAGGTTCATGGTGCTTTATTATGGCAGCCCTAGAAACAGATTCAATTGCTATACGACTATGTATTAATAGCTTAAAGTGCGTAAAAGTTAAATCTCTTTGAGGATTAGAAGTAAATAAATCACTGGGATTTTCTCTCCTAAGGGTGGGGAAGCAGGGGCGTGACCCCTGACTCAGACGAGCTCTGGGACCGGCAGCGTGAAGAGACAAAGCTGGGGTCCAGCAGAAGAGCCCCGACAGGAGAGGGTGGACAGGGAGATGGACCCGTGGTGAAAGGAGCGGTGCCGCCTGGGGGCGGGATGGGAGGGCAGCGCCCTAACTTTGTCACTCGCCTCTTGGATGCAGGTATTTGTCTTGGACAGCCTTGCAGGAGGGGTGTCTCAGAGTCACTCACAGGAGCCCAACGACACCTCCCGCAAAATCAGGACTACGAAAGAGAGTGGAGACGGAGAGTCAGAGGGGTGGAGGGCAAGAACTGGATCCGCCGCCACTCTGGAAGGGAACAGGAAGCGTCAGATCGCAGCCGGTAAATAAGATGTTACAGGGAAGCTTGAAAAGCCAGGTTCCTTCTTTGTAAAGACTCCGCCGGCATCCCACGAAGGGGCTCGGTGACAGACACATTAAAACACCATTAAAGTGTGAAATAGAACACTGTGAAAATAGATTTAACCTTCACAGCGTATCGATCGCTACCCTGCGCCGTGGCCAGGTTCTTGGACAACTGTTTTATAATAGGTTTTACTTATTTTTCCTGTTGCTATTCTGACTTCCTCTGAGGAGGGTGTGATTTCTCAAAGCTCCTGACAGTGGAGAGAAGTGAGCTTGCCTCTCAGGGAGCATCTGGCCTTGGAGTGCTCCTGCCAGCGGCTCCGTGAACAGAGACCCGCAAAAGGGAGGGATGATTCTGGGGTGGCAGCTGGTGTGGCAGACGCCCAGGGCTGAGGGGGAGAACTTCCCAGGAAGGGAGGGTTGGGTCCATACAATTATAAATGATGCCAGGAGTGGGCTACCCACATCTCATGGGATTTAATTTAGGCACCCGAGGATGATGGACTATTTCTGCCTTGTAAGATGGCTCTTGTTGGGTTTTTTTTTTTTTCAGAGTGTGTATACACACACAACTTTTTTCATAATAAGCAAAAGAGATTTGGTTCCCTATGACAAAAATGATCAAGGAGCTGTAACTCTCTAAATAATTTTCTGAATACGTTTTAGACCCACATTGAGAGCAGGTGAGCGAGGAAGACCACAAGGACGGTAAAATCACCTACATTTCAAGGAAACATGCATATTTCATTTTTAAAAGTTATTCTTGATTGTGTTACAATATTGCCTCTGTTTTATGTTTTGGTTTCTTGGCTGTGAGGTGTGTATATCTTAGCTCCCCAACCAGGGATCAAACCTGCGCCCCCTGCATTGAAAGGTGAAATCTTAACCACTGGCCCACCAGGGAAGCCCCTTATATTTAACTTTGTAATGGCTGAGGGGACCCAGCAAATGGGAAGATGCATCTGTATCTCAGAATTAATAATCATGAGCTTAAGTACTCCACTATGTGGGACTTGTAACATTGTTTTTCTTCAGCCATCTTATTTGTAAAATGAACATCTAAGGAATAGCCCTTTCTTAAAGTGTAGCAGAATCAGAGAAAAGTTGTAATGAAAAGATCAGTGTAAAGCATTCAATACACTTGCATTGCAGGCCATGGAATACCAAGGAGGCCAATATTGACGGATGCTTTCTGGGGCCCACTAGACTACACCTCCAAAAAGGTGGGAAAACTATCCATTAGGCCTATGGAAAACTGTATTGAGGTTCCTTAAAAAACTAAAAATAAAACTTCATGTGACCTTGCATGTATCCAGAGAAAAACATGGTCTAAAATGATACATGCACCCCAGTGTTCATTGCAGCCCTGCTTACAGCAGCCAAGACGTGGATGCAACCTAAATGCCCATCAACAGAGGAATGGGTGAAGACGATGTGGCACGTGTATACAATGGAATATTACTCAGCCATTAAAAAGAATGAAATAACACCACTGTAACAGCATGGACGAACTGAGAGCTTGTCATCCTGAGTGAAGGAAGTCAGGCGGACAAGGAGAAATATTGCACACACCTCTTATAGGCAGAATCTAAAAAGAAATGATACAAATGAACTTACTATAAAACAGAAACAGACTCACAGACTTAGAGAACTAACTTATGGTTCTCAGTGGGGGTGGGGAGGGGTGTGGATGGGGGGAAGGGATAGTTAGGGAGTTTGGGATGGACATGCACACACTGCTATATTTAAAATGAATAACCAACAAAGACCTACTGTCTAGCACAGGGAACTCTGTTCAATGTTATGCGGCAGCCTGGATGGGAGGGGAGTTTAGGAGGGAATGGATGCATGTGTATGTATGGCTGAGCACCTAAAAACAAACACCTCTTCTATGCGCCTGAAACTATCATAACATTGTTAATCAGCTATACTCTAATATAAAATAAAACGTTAAAAAAAAAGACCAAAAACCCTCAAAAGACTACAAGTGAGGGGACTCAAATCTGAATTTGCACAACTGTGTGTTCCAAATCATATTTTTATAATTCATCATATTAAGAATTCAAATATATTTGATAAAATCAAACATCATTTTTTAATACAAAAACCATTTGTAAAAAAGGATTTAAAAAATTTAACAAAAAAATATACACCATCATGCTTAATGGTGAACAAATAAATTCCCTTTGAGCTTAGAGACATGACAGTTAACTACCCCATTTAACTGTTATTGTTTAGAATTACTGTGTAAATAATAACTGCTAAATTAAATATAATTGAAGAATAACAACTCTAATAATGAAGGGGATTAAAAAAACACTGTAGACCATATGATTGTCTAAGTAAAAAATTCAGTAAGACCTACTGAGGTCATTAAAATAATTAAAATATTTGTCAATTAAAAAGTATATATAAAATACCAGTAATTTCCTGTATGAGAAATGTATCTGCTTTGGAAATAGAATAAGAAAAAGAACACCCTCCCTCCAAAAAGAGTGCACCCCATTGGGACCATAAATATAAAATAAAGTGAGAATAATCCTTATAGGAAATGTGTGAAACTCACATGAATAAAACTATAAAATATTATGTCAAGTTCACATATTGAGAGATTAATATTGTAAAGATCACAAATCATTCCCAAATAATTTATGAATGTAATAAAATTCCAGTAGGATATTTCAGAGCATGAAAAATATCTTCAAAAAAAATTATGTGGAAGAGTAAGTTGGGTAGATAGCTTGGGACTTTCTAAAATGAAGAGTGACATTGGTTGACATGACCATCACATGTCAATCATTCATTAAGTGAATATTTGATTGTGTATTTTGTTTGGGAGATGAAGGGAGAGAATGGGCATGGGTCCTGAGTTCAAGAAGTCTACAGTCTAATGGGGGGAAAAGGTATTACAAAAATAATGACACAAATATTATGACTATTTAATTACAAATTGCAATTCCTGTTTTAAAAGAAAGCTGCAGGTGTGAAGAAGCAGCCCCTGGTGATCTGTTGGCGTCCTCCAAAGCAGAGGACACCACTCACTTTGGCACACAGATGGTGTCACTGGCCCGGTGTGTTGCTCATGCAGCCTGAAACATCAGTCTTACTGGTGAGAGTGGTGTTTAACCGGGGTCAAGGGGCGAGAAGGGCAAGAGAGTTACCAGTAAAAAGAAAACAGGTCTTAAGGTCCTGCAGTATAAAGATGTGGGCACAGTCAAAAAACTAAAGGGGTCCAATGTGGTCAAAACATGCAACTCCAGGGTAAGACATGGGGTAAGCATGGAGATCATAGTAAGTGGAGGCCACGTGCCGACCATGCAAAATGGAATAAATGCTGAGTGCTGTGACAGTCTCCCCAAGAATTCTGAGTTGTTTTTTTTTTCCCCCAGTTTGTGAAGAATGGTTTGGAATGGATGAAGAATGGACACAGTGAGATTAAATAGTGGACACTGCAGTAAACCAGGAGAAAGGTGGTAGTATAATTAACCAAGGCGAGGGCACTGGAAATGGAAAGTGGAAGGATTTAACAAATATTTTGAAGGTAGTTTTCATGAGAGCTGGTGACCGAATGGAAAGTCCAAAGGCCCACATAAAGTTGATGTAACTTAAAGATGTTCACTGGTGTAAAAGGACAGACTGATTGTTGGAACAGCACAAAAAAGCAGAAACAGATCGATAAGTAGTATACAATAAACTGGGCATTTTAAAATAGTGGGAAAGAAGAGATTATCCAAAAAATAAATGTAGGCAATTGATTAAATTTTACGGGGAAGGAAGAGAGAACTGAAGAAGGTGGAGATATTTCTTGCATTTTCACCAAATAAAAACAAAGCATTAGAAGTACTAGAAAATAATATAGGTTTGTATTTTTATTACCTTACTTTACTTCCCTTTATTTGTTTTTGCTTTTGGATCTCAGCAACAAACATAATTCATTAATACCCCCGAGTTCATGGCTCACTACCACCCATTGGTCTGTAAAATATGCTCTCTTATCTTTTTATTCCTCCTCAGCCATCACTCCTATCTTAAATTCTTGGCTTCATACTCTCCAACCTCATAAAGTACCCACTCTAAGGTTCTACGTAGAGTTAATGAGTAGTATAAATGTTAATACATGAAAAGCCCATTAGAAAATATCAACCATTCTGTACAACTCTTAATATCAATGAATACTAATATTAAATTCATTACTAAGTTTTCCAATCCAAGAATACACTTTATCTCTTCATTTAATCAAACATTTCTTTATACTCTTTACTTCTTTTATAATTTTTTCCCTAAGTGCTTATTCATTCTTTGTTAAACTCCAGTCACTTGGTATGGTAGCTTGTGTTGATATTTTTTTTAATCTTGGTTTTTACTTCATTTTCTGATTATCCCCAGTGTGGAAGAATGCTACTCATTTTTAAATTTTATTTTTATGCTGAATTTAAAATAATCTTGGAGTAGGGAGGACTTTTTTTTTACCCCCTCACCCCCAGCAGAGTGCCAAAGGCAGAACACATAAGAAAAATGTTTGCCAAGAAAACCTATCGAAGTCAAAATCATATGATAATTTAGGCAAAAAATTGCTACATATATGACAGAAAAGGAGCTAATACTCTAAATATATAATATGTTATGACAAAACAAAAAGTAAAAATTGTCAAATATGGGTAAAGACTATGAAGAAACAATTCAAATGAGAAACTGAAATATCCAGCAAACTTGAATTAATGTTCAGTTATGCATGTAATCAAGGCCTGCAAATTAGTAGAAGAAAGCACTCTTCACCAGCATACCAGTAGTCAAGATTCACGTCCTAGTGACAGAATCCGAACACAATGTAAATTACGCAAAATGGGAAATTATTGGGTCAGTTCACTGGGATATATGGGGATGATTCTATCTTGAGTTCCAGGTGGAACCAAAAGCTCATGCTTCACAGCTGTCACCTCCATTGGATTTTATTCCATAGGCTGATGTTGTCCACTTGGAAGACAAGATTGCTGCCAGTGGCTTCTTCCAACCTAGCAAATCGAAATAAATATCAAACAACTCTCCTGAATGCCTACAAATGAAAGCAAGGAAAACTGATCCTGATTCATTCCTTCGCCTATGCTGAATGGAGAGTAACACTCTACAGACAAAAAGAAGCACATGAGAGGGTATTTTCCAATTCCTCAAAATTTAAAAACCACAGATTGTAATAAACAAGTAAACAAAACTGAGGAAACTGATTGAATGTGGAGAATGTCAGATATGGATGGTATACTCTGTCTCAGGAACCAGGAAGACCTCATCACACTGAAAGTCACTGCCCAAACCACTACCAGGGATCTACGGGCTGGCTGGCAAGATTTGCTTTAGACATTACATCATGGTCCTTGGAGAGGAAAGTTGTTTGCAGAAAGAGAAGATGCAATTCTATTTTGCAAGACAAAAGCAAGCATTACACAGGTTTAAGATGGGGAAAGGAGAAGGATGGTGGGCCCAAACTCTGCAAGAATAAGCTTCTCACAGTGAACAATGTGGTCTGTGCTGAAGGTTAGCTATAAATACCATTTTGAAGCCCCTCTCACTTTTGTTTTTTGCTCTACTCAATTCACAGCTTGGCAGGTTTAAGGCCTGTGTCCTTTAGAAATCCCACTACACAGCTTGGAGGTTTCATTCAGCCAAAAGGCAATCAGTAGCCCAAAGGCCATTCAGGGCTTCCACTGCAAAACGAAATGTTTTGTTTCAAGAAAAATACAAAACACCGGGTAAATTGAGCCTCCAAAGGGATGATGTGAAGACTGCAGAGAGCAAGTTAATGAAACTCCACACTCCCTTGGAACTTTTCAGAAAACCTGCATTCCCTTTGACAACAAGTCTGCCACCTTCTAAATTGAAAGACCTTCAAATGGGAAATGGCATTTGCAACTCTGCCTCGAGAGATGAGGCCTCTCTCAGGTTCGGAAAGTTTCTCTGGCCATATGGTCATCTACCTCCTGCGTTGGATGGGGGAGGTCGGAGCACCCAGAAAGAGAAGTGACAAGTCGGTAAGAGTGCTCAGTCATAAAAGGACAGGAGTCCTGGGGCCACTTCTCTCCACTGGTTGGCCCTGGACTTGGAGTTCCATGGAGGGTGTCGCAGTTCCCTTAAAAGAAACTTACTAAATGTCCACTGCAGGTAAGCACCCTGAAGGATTGAATATTATTTTCAATTTGCCTATTGGAAAGGCAGAACTACCTTATACGTACATCATTTTGTTTTTATAACACCTAGCTACAAGGCTTGGCAGGTAGCAGACTCTCTTAAGTGCCACCAGCTAATGAATGAATGGACATAAATGAATGAACTACATCTAGGCAGTGCTCACGTTCCATTTAGCTTCATTCTGTTAAAATTAACATTCCTACTGTAAGTCCACCTGCAAAGCCTCTGAGTTAGCTGAGAGGGTACCACAGTTCAAGTAGAGATGAGGTGACTATACGCATTGTTAAAATGTAACATGGAGGAACATAGCTGCTATTGGAAAGGAACAAGCTGATGTATGAGGTCAAAAGCAGAAAAGCTTAGGCACAGTTGTGGGGATCAAAACACTTTCTTAAAGAAGTGAGATATTATATATGAATGCACATATGTGGAATCTAGAAAAATGGTATAGATGATCTTATATATACAAAGCAGAAGTAGAGACACAGACATAGAGAACAAACATTAAAAGACGCTTGCTCCTTGGAAGAAAAGTTACGGCCAACCTAGACAGCATATTAAAAAGCAGAGACATTACTTTGCCGACAAATGTCCATCTAGTTAAAGCTATGGTTTTTCCAGTACTCATGTATGGATGTGAGAGGTAAAGAAAAGAAAGCTGAGTGCCGAAGAGTTGATGCTTTTGAACTGTGGTGTTGGAGAAGACTCTTGAGAGTCCTTTGGACTGCAAGGAGATCCTACCAGTACATCCTAAAGGAAATCAGTCCTGAATATTCATTGGAAGGACTGATGCTGTAACTGAAATTCCAATACTTTGGCCACCTGATGGGAAGAACTGACTCATTTTAAAAGCCCCTGATGCCGGGAAAGATTGAATGCAGGAGGAGAAGGGGACAACAGAGGATGAGATGACTGAATGGCATCACTGACTCAATGGACATGAGTTTGAGTAAACTCTGGGAGTTGACGATGGACAGGGAGGCCTGGTGTGCTGCAGTCCATGGGGTCACAAAGAGTTGGACACGACTGAGCGACTGAACTGAACTGAACTGAAGCTAGGGGGGAAAGCAGGGGATGAATTGGGAGATTGGGATTGACACATATGCACTATTTTTTTAAATACAGAGTTTAATCATCTTTTTTCTAGACACAGCCTAAATGTTCAATAATTTTTTACTCAATAGAAAGATTATGATGTTGAGAAAAAAGGCTAACAATATTTCTTGAAGTGAAGAAGTGCAGTGAAGTCGCTCAGTCGTGTCCGACTCTTTGCGACGCCATGGACTGTAGCCTACCAGGATCCTCAGTCCATGGGATTTTCCAGGCAAGAATACTGGAGCGGGTTGCCATTTCCATCTCCAGGGGATTTTCTCAACCCAGGGATCGAACCCAGGTCTCCCACATTATAGGCAGACGCTTTACTGTCTGAGCTACCAGGGAAGCCCCACACATTAGCAAATGACAGAGTCTGGTCTTTTGGAAGAATGATAGGTAGCACTTGGGGCATCCTACAGACACACATACACTATTGACACTATGTATAAAATAGGTAACTAACAAGAACCTACTGTCTAGCACAGAGCACTCTGCCCAGTGCTCTGTGATGACCTCAATGGGAAGGAAGTCCAAAACAGAGGGGCTGTATGTAAGCATAGAGCTGATTCACTTTGCTGGTCAGCAAAAACTAGCACAACATTGTAAAGCAGCTATACTACAGTAAAAATTAATTTAAAAATACATAAATAAAAAATAAAGACTTGTGATATGGGAAAAAACAATAAAAATAACTTATTGCCAATGGGAAAGAGAGAGGCGGCTCTGCTAGATGCAGGCAAACAATGTGTTTAGGATTAAAAAGCAGTGCAGTTTGAGTGGAATCAAACACATTTCTAAGGACAACCTGTAGCTCAAATGGTAAAGAATCTACCTGCAATAGAGGAGACCAGGGTTCGATCCCTGGGTTGGGAAGATCCCCTGGAGAAGGGAATGGCAACCCGCTTCAGTAATCTTGCCTGGAGAATCCCATGTACAGAGAAGCCTGGTGGGCTACAGTCCATGGGATCGCAAAGAGTCGGACACAACTGAGCGACTAACACACAAACAAAAAGACAGATTTCTGGGAGATTGTTATTATGTAGGACTGGAAAGCTAGGTTGGAGCCAGGGACTTCTTATTTACACCAACATGCTTCACTTACTGGAAAAGAAAGTTAACCATGTGTGTTATTATTGCTTTTTAAAAAGTTATTATTGCTTATTAATTGCTCTATTTCTCATACTGGACTATAAGTTCCTTGAAAGCATGGACTAGATTCAGTTCTTGCCTGGCAGGAATCTCTATATGCATGTCTTCTAGTCCATAGTTGTTGCTGCTTTTTAGTTGCTCAGTCGTGTCTGACTCTTTGTGACCCCATGGACTGTAGCCCATCAGGCTTCTCTGTCCATGGGATTCTCCAGGCAAGATTACTGGAGTGGGTTGCCATTTCCTTCTCCAGGGGATCTTCCCAACCCAGGATGGAACCCATGTCTCCTGCACAGACAGGTGGATTCTTTACCACTGAGCCACCAGGGAAATCTCCTAGCCCGTAGTTGTTCAGCTGCTAAGTCTTGTGCAACTCTTTGCGACCCCATGGACTGAAGCAGGCCATGCTTCCCTGTCCTTGAAAGCTTCTGGCATTTGCTGAAATTCACTTCCCTTGAGTTGGTGATGCTATCTAACCATCTTATCCTCTGCTGCCTGGTTCTCCTTTTGCCGTCTCTCTTTCCCAGCAACAGGATCTTTTCCAATGAGTCAGCTCTTCCCATCAGGTGGCCAAAGTATTGGAGCTTCAGCTTCAGCATCAGTCCTTCCAATGAATATTTAGGATTGATTTCCTTCAGGATGGGCTGGCTTGATCTCCTTGCAGTCAATCCTAGTCCATAGCCTTGCTCCTTATATAGAGGATCCTTGCTCAAAGCCACTACTGAAGAGACTGCCATGCAAAGAGCTGTTTAGAGCAGCAGTTCTGACCTGGGTCTCTATCAACACCCCTCCCCAGGGAGCAGGAAGGAAGCCAGCCACTCAGATCCATTTCCTCTCTTTGTCTTTGGCATCACCTTGCCTGCTGAGAATGGGGATTTTGTTTGCTCCTCTTTACCCCAAGTCTTAGGGGAGCAGGCTATGCCCATGTTCAGGAGGCCTCTGGTATCCAACACTTTCTGGGGCTGGCTGGAAAAGTCTACTTAATTCTGGGGTGCAATATTAGGAAGCCCACTTGGCCTCATTCTTCAACAGTGGTGTTAAGTATCTATTTTTATATCCATTTGTTTGACACCTCCATCTATTTCTTGGTGGTTTCTGAATTCAGGTAGAAAAGAAGATATGATAGCCCTCTTCAATGCTATCAAAAGAAAGTTTGTGGTGCTGGAAAGAATGAATGCATGATTTACTCACTGAAGCCTAGGGGATTCCAGAGGTATCAGAGTCACCATCCTGTCTCTCAATTGCTCTGTCGAGGACCAGCTATGACCTCGTGCACTTGATAATGGAATCTTACTGTGACGTCCTTTGGGTTACCATTAATAGATCACTTACTCCTTCTTGTTTTGGAATATTTGATTATTTCCTTTTTCTCTTCTTTTATGTAAAGGCTGTTTCTCAATTCCTGGAAATAGCCCCATCACCTTCCACTCTTCCACCTATCATTACCTCTCCTTCCCCACCAACACCACTTCCTACGGCTGTTACCGCAATGACGTCTGGTGCCCATTTCTGAAGCCAGGAATTCTAATAATCCTTGAAGTTAAGAATAAAGGAGTTTATTGTTCCAGCATGCCCATCAGCACAGGGACACACCTGTTAGTTAGAATTCAATGTTTGTTGTTTAGAGATCAAGCCCTTGTGTTCCTACTTCTTCCACATACTACTCACTGGGAGAATGTCATACTTCCTGGATTGAAGATGAAGAACATTCCTTTTCTGTTTTTTAAAACTCACGTTTGACTTGGATTTGTTTATTTTAGAATACATTGCTACTTCTAAAAACTGGACATTGCACTTTATCAAGCACATGCCGACTAACCCAAGAAACTGACCTGCATTTCAAAGCTTGTGTTTGAGGGTTCGAGTAGCTTTTCCAAATTGGATGGCCATCTTTAGTTCCAAAGTTTTTTTAAAAATGATGAAACCCTGTGATCACTAGGAGTAAACTAAGTTGCAAGTTGGGAATATGACTGAAAAAGTGAAAAAAATTAAGAGCTCAGTTTCCACAGATGGAAGTGATTGAGCATCAGCACAGAATTTTTTTTTAAGAGGCAGGTAGAGCCCACTGAAAATGGAAAAACAATTAAAAATATATTGAAAGTAGAAAGAAAAAGAGAAATCATTTCTAATTAATTCTGGTGCCCTGCTCAACCCCAGCCTCTTTGTAATCCTACTGGGAACATCTTTATTGATCTAGGGGTCCTGCAGCAGACTTCTGATGCTTATCTCAGCATAAAAACAGGCTCTTGTGATGAGCAGTGATTTAATTACATGACAATCACCGTTAACAATGCATGGCGAATACCAAAAAAGATACGCAGAGCAAACCTGGCAGTGATAAATGCAAAGAGGTGCCATTGACTTTCAGTCAAGTTTCTGGCTAAAATTCCACTGATACCTCTCTCATAGGAAAGAATGATATTCAGTGACTTGAAATATCTATGAACTGACTTCATTGGTTCCTTTTTAGGTAACAAAAACGAAGTTTAAATTTTAGTGAAATAGATCTAGAGTTAAACTTTTCCACAAAAATATAAGGCTTTAAAAGGCAGATAATTTCTCTTTTCTTAGATCCTCAAGACTCACTTAGTTTTTAAGTCCCCAGTCAGTATTCAAAAATTATGGATGGAACTAGTGGAAATTGAATACATTCTCACAATAAGTACCCATTCAGAATAAAATTTCGAGTGTCTTCAGATACATATACCTTGGCTTTTAGATATGTCAAAGCACGAATTTTAAGTCTAGACATACTGAAAACAAGAAAATACATTCCAGTCTTTGTTACTGTACTCGGTTGGATTAATCAAAGCTAATCAGTAGTTTAGAAAGATTATATCATAATGTTAATTGGTAGTTTGTTTTACAGCATTTCAGCAGGTAAATATGTAAGGGCCAAAACTTTGTGTTTAATCTGGTTTCATAAAATCTTATTAACTGTTTTATATATAGCAGTGTATATGTGTTAATCCCAACTCCCAATTTATGCCTCCCCTTCACCTTTCACTTTCGGTAATCATAAATTTGTTTTTGAAGTCTATGATACAAATAAATTCATTTGTATCATTTTGTAGATTCCACATATAAGTGATATAATATAATATTTGTCTTTATCAGCAAGGACATAGTGGAGAACTCGACTCAATATTCTATAATAACTTATATGGAAAAAGAATCCGAAAAAGAATGGCTATATGTATATGTTTAATTGCATCACTTTGCTATATGCTTGAACTAACATAGCTTTGTAATATAGTCCAATATAAAATAAAAATTAAATTTTAAAAAATCTGATTAATTGAACATGATAGCATGGCTTATCTGTCATGAGAGGTTAATAACGTGAAAGCCTAGTACAGCTGAGAATAAACCTACAGGAGCCGAGAGAGTGGAGGGAGAATCATTTCAGATGGAAGCTGAAGGGAAGCATCTCAGTGAATGGAACACAGCGGTACCAAGGGGGAGAGGCATGCCGGGCAGGGGAGCACATAGCGGGGCATCCGCACCAGTGGAGTGGAGAGGGAATTACTTCGCCTTTGGCATCCTTCAAATAGCTCGGCTTGGAGCTGACAGGGTCTTAAAGGTGCATGGGAAGAGGGTCAAGCAAGAGGGAACTTCACAGGAAGTTTATACAGAGGCACACACCAGCATGATCTCGGTTTATAAACTGGAGGTCTCTTCTTTTGAGAATACTTGACATTTCTAAAGAGAGTTAAGGTAGCACATGTAATAATCAAGGTAGAATAATTAATTCTGGAGCCAGACTGGCGGGATATAAGGTTCGGCTCTGTTTCTTACAAGCCATGTGACTCTGAACACTTTCCTTAACCCTCTGAATTTCTGTTTCCTAATGTGGGGGATAATAATAGAACTATCTCACAGTTCTTTTGAAGACTAATTAATCATCATGTTTAAAATATTTAGACTAGTGCCTGTTAAGTGTTAGCTATTAGTGGCTTTAACATTTACAGTGTGGTATTGGCAAGCCCAGAACAAAGTTTTCCTGATTCTGGAATTTAGGAAGACTCACAGTCTATAATGGAATCTACCTACTTCAACTAAAGCATACTGCGGCCAGGCACCCTCTTCCCAGATTCACAGAGATTTCCTTTCAAGGACATATTAGCAGAGGAAACCCACAGCACTTGCCTAGAACAGTCTCCAATGCTTCATTTCAAACTAAGAAGAATCAAAAATCAATCCATAGACCCATGAGGAAAGCAAGCAATGTGACAGAAGAACTGACATGGAAGAAATAGATGACTCAGGAAGACAGATAAAAACTTAAATTAAAAAAAGAACATTCTACTGTCTTCAGATTTGACAAGATGATTTAAAAAAATAGATGGCTAGGGAAAAAATTCAATTCAGTCTCTCAGTCATGTCCGACTCTTTACAACCCCATGAACTGCAGCACACCAGGCTTCCCTGTCCTTCACCATCTCCCGGAGCTTGATCAAACTCACGTCCATAGAGTTGGTGATACCATCCAACCATCTCATCCTCTGTCATCCTCTTCTCCTCCTGCCTTCAATCTTTCCCAGCATCAGAGTCTTTTCAAATGAGTCAGTTCTTCACATCAGGTGGCCAAAGTATTGGAGTTTCAGCTTTAGCATCAGTCCTTCCAATGAACACTCAGGACTGATCTCCTTTGGATGGACTGGTTGGATCTCCTTGCAGTCCAAGGAACTCTCAAGAGTCTTCTCCAACATCACAGTTCAAAAGCACCAATTCTTCAGTGCTCAACTTTCTTCATAGTCCAACTCTCACATCCATACATGCTGCTGCCGCTGCTAAGTCGCTTCAGTCGTGTTTGACTCTGTGCGACCCCATGGACGGCAGCCCACCAGGCTCCCCTGTCCCTGGGATTCTCCAGGCAAGAACACTGGAATGGGTTGCCATTTCCTTCTCCAATGCATGAAAGTAAAAAGTGAAAGTGAAGTCGCTCAGTTGTGTCTGACTCTTCATGATCCCATGGACTGCAGCCTACCAGGCTCCTCCGTCCATGGGATTTTCCAGGCAAGAGTACTGGAGTGGGTTGCCATTGCCTTCTCAGACATCCATACATGACTACTGGAAAAACCATAGCTTTGACTAGATGGTCCTTTGTTGGCAAAGTAAGGTCTTTGCTTTTTAATATGCTGTCCAGTTTGGTCATAATTTTCCTTCCAAGGAGTAAACATCTTTTAATTTCAAGGCTGCAGTCACCATGTGCACTGATTTTGAACCCCAAAAAATAAAGTCAGCCACTGTTTTCCCATCTATTTGCCATGAAGTGATGGGACCAGATGCCATGATCTCAGTTTTCTGAATGTTGAGCTATAAGTCAACTTTTTCACTCTCCTCCTTCACTTTAGTTCTTCACTTCTGCCATAAGGTGGTGTCACCTGCATTTCTGAGATTATTGATATTTCTCCTGGCAATCTTGATTCCAGCTTGTGCTTCATCCAGCCGAGCATTTCTCATGATGTACTCTGCATATAAGTTAAATAAGTGGGGTGACAATATACAACCTTGCCATACATCTAGGTAAATCTTGTGAAGTCGCTAGGTAGAGATTTCAGAGATTACGAGTAAAAATTCCTTAAAAAACTAAGCTAATGCGAAAGGGAAGAGATTGTCCAGAAAATCTGAATTAGTCAGCTAGGGAGACCAATTCATGTCAGCCGCTGGACTCAATGCCTTTAGAATTCCAAAGGGAGAGTTATTGTGAAACCCAGCACTGACCTGTAACCTTTGGACCCTGGACAAATGTGAAGGCTAAATAAATATATTTTCAGAAGGTAAAGAGCTCAAATACTTTCTCTTCTGCATATTCTTTCTTAGAAAGCATTTCTAGATGTATTTCAGCATAAGAAAGAGAAGGACATGGAGCCCAGGAACCTGTAGGTATGACCCCAGAGAGTTAGGAAGGTTTGACTCTGGTAGGAGGGAGTGGTAGGTGTGGGAAGGCAAGGCACAGTGTGGGTGGGTGGGACAGTGGTGGTTCTAATCCTAATCTTAAATACAGAGGACCCCTCCTCTGTGTTAACACTGACTGAAGTTACCAGAACAAGAAATCCAGGCAAGTAGTTGGAAGGATTAGAGAAAAATGAAGTTCATATATAACCTGGAATTACTTTACAGTGTAGAAATTTACATATTAAACACAGATTATTCTAAATTAGCAAAAAACAGTATCATTTCTAATAATGATTAAAAAACACCTTGCACTTTTCCAAATTGCACAAACAGCTGGCATCTCTCTCTCTTATTCCCTCTCCCCCTGCTCTACTCTTTATCTGCATGAAATTGCCAGTGTTTATCCACACAAAATCCCCACTTTTTAAATTTTAATCCACACAGAAATCCAAGGCACAGTGAAATTATCTGCCTTCAGTTCACACAGCTAGGAAGTTAACTTTTCTCTTGGTCTGACATTAAAAACAAATCCTCCAGGATACTAAGTGTATGCCAACAGTGGACCCTTCATTCATCAAGTACTAAAATGCAAAACTGCACAGACTCACCTTTGTGGCAAATGGTGACTAACGTAGTCCTTCACGTCAGTGTGACAAACCTATTAAAACGTGATAAATTCCTCAGGCGAACGCTTCTCATTAGCCTGAAACTGTTGTCTATTTGCTGAAAAGCATATGTGCATTCCCAAATGTGCACACCTAATACCTCTTCGGCAGACTGAGTTCTCTGCAACTCACTGATATTAATAGAAAACAGACTGACTCAGAGATCAAGGTCAGAAAGAAAAGAAAATCTACTAGTTGCCATTGCTGTTTTTAGGTTTCAGCAGATTCAAATCTGCCTCTGCAACTCACAACTTAATTGGTGTTTCTATTATTATACAATTTCTAGCTTTATGGTTTCTAGTTCTGACATAATCATTTCCTAGTGTGAGTTAGAAGGAATTTGACTTTAAATATACTATTAATTTAAATATACTATCAATAAGATGATCAATTACTTCAATCCAATCATGGCCCAAATCCAGAGATGAAAATTCCCCAAACCAATCAGTTTAAATTTTAGTTTTAAGCTGCTTTTTGACAGCTTGTTCCAAAAGAATTATGTAATTATGATTGCCAACTTGTGATTTTCTGAATTTATAGGAGACAAGTCTAACATGGATAATTGAAACTGAGAATTGGGGAACTATGAACCCAAATGACATCTAATGATTAGTTTCAATGTCCACTTTCATTGAACACTGAGGCAGTATTGTTACATAACCAGACTGGCTAATCCCACGCCAAGAGCTTAAAATAATGCAAACAGTTTATGCCTTGTGCCATTGTTCAGTTTCTGTTCCTAAATATTTCATCCTGTTGCTTTAGTGGAGAAACTGCATTTGGGTCTATTGCAATTTTGCATTCAATATTTCAACAATTAGCATTAGTGATCATGTCAGGAATTAGAGTTTGGAAGTTTGGCTCTTACTCCATCAAGATGAACTTCCTATTCAGGCTCTACTGATGTAGGAGATACATGGGCTCCAGGCTGAACACTTTCCCCCAGGGGACAGAACCTCCAAAATAGCAGAAACTCCATCAAAGCAGGATGATGAAGGAGGCTGGGCCCTGCCCAAGTAAGAGATGAAAAACTACATATTTCTCATTCTTGAAGTTAAGGAGACCTCCCCAACTACACATGTCTAGAAAGGTTCCTCAGAAGTTAGAAAGGGGGAAGGGCATCATTTGTCACTTCATAGTAAGTAAGTGATGTCAACTACCCATGAGCCTCTTTACCAGAATCCATCTTGGATAAGAGATACATGCACGTACATGGGAACTTCCTGAGGTATACCAAAGACGGCCTCAAGACCAGACAAATCAAAATGATTGGCCAAAGAAAACTCAGAAGAAATGCCCCATAAGTCTCTAAGTCCACCTATGTGTCTATCCACACATACTGCACTCTTTTCCTCCTAATAAACACTTCACTGGTTTCATTACTTCCCATGTCTGTGGAAATTTTTTTCTGCAAAGCCAAGGAGCCAGGACCCTGTTGCTGGTCTAGTGGACAGGATTTGGTGCTCTCACCACCATGACCTGGCCTTAATCTCTGACCAAGAACTAGAAGCCTCGCTTCAAGCTGCTGCAGGCCAAGGCCACCTGATTTCACTACCATGTAAAAGAATTTCTTTTCTGCTAAATTGTTAAATTTAGGGCAGATTTATCTCCCTTCCATCCTTTCCCTCTGGAGCTGAGTATTCATTAGTCATGAGGCTCCTTAATGGAATTTTATGATGAAAAATGCTGTTGTTGAGTCACTAAGTCATATCCAACTCTTTTGCGACCCCATGGGCTATAGCCCACCAGGCTCCTCTGTCCATGGGACTTCCCAGGCAAGAATATTGAAGTGGGTAGCCATTTTCTTCCCCAGGGAATCTTCCCGACCCAGAGGTCAAACGTGCATCTCCTGCATTGGCAAGTGGGCTCTTTACCACTGAGCCAATGGGGAAGCCGTATGATGGAGAACACCTTTAAGATAAGTAAATGCCCATGACTCTCTACAGAGCCTTATTATTACTGATAATAGAGTTTTATATTAAAGTTTATTAAAGGGCAGATTCAAGTCAAGAACATGGACTTTCTGATTCCTAGTTTGATGTTCTTTATATCAACTCATGCTGCATTTGGGCCATTATTAAGGATGTTGTTCCATTATACATGGGATGTGGGTTTTCTTCACACACTATTGTTTTTCAGTGATACTCTGAGTAAATTAAGAATGTGTTCATGTGTATATGTGTACATGCATGTGTAAATATACAAGTATGACAGGTATAAGAAATTCTGTTTTGAAAATAAGTATACATGATAGAATCTCCAAGAAAAAAAATAGAAATGTACTCTTACCCAAACTCGTTAATTTAGATTAGAAACCTTAGTGGATATGATAGGCAGATTAATGGCACATCATGAATATCTACATCCTGATGCTTTTGAACTGTGGTGTTGGAGAAGACTCTTGAGAGTCCCTTGGACTGCAAGGAGATCCAACCAGTCCCTCCTAAAGGAGATCGGTCCTGGGTGTTCATTGGTCCTGGGTGATATTGAAGCTGAAACTCCAACACTTTGGCTACCTGATACAAAGAAATGACTCATTTGAAAAGACCCTGATGCTGGGCAAGATTGAGGGTAGGAGGAGAAGGGGATGAGAGAGGATGAGATGGTTGGATGGCATCACTGACTCAATGGACATGGGTTTGGGTGGACTCTGGGAGTTGGTGATGGACAGGGAGGCCTGGTGTGCTGCGATTCATGGGGTTGCAAAGAGTTGGACATGACTGAGTGACTGAACTGAACTGAACATCTCTAGAACCTGCAAATATGTTAGACTACATGGCAAGGAATTTAAGATTGCAAATGTCATTAAGTCACTAATTAACTGGCCTGAAATATGGAGCTTTTCCCAGATTATCCAAGTGGGGCCAAAAAATTTACAAGACTGAGTCCCTAAGAATAGGAGAAAGACTTGGAAAACACATCAAGAAAAGGTGGCAGAGTGAGAAAAACCCTTCCCAACATTGCTAGCTTCAGAGACGGAGGAAGGGGAATTTCCTTGGTGGTCCATTGTTGAAGTCTTCACCTTCCAACACAGGGGGTGTGGATTCAATCCCTGGTCAGGAGCTAAAAACCCCACTTGCCTGGAGGCCAAAAAGTCAAAACATAAAATGGAACCAATATTGTAACAAATTCAATGAAGATTTTAAACTAGGTCCACATTTTAAAAATCTTTAAAAAGAAGGATGGAAGAAGGGGTGCAGGAGCCACAATGCAGGAGTGGCTTTTAGCAGCTGGAAAAGGCAAGGAAAGAATCCATCCCTAGAGGCTCCAGAAGGAACTCAGCCCTGCTGAGCCCTTGACTTTAGCCCAAGTGAGATCATTTCAAACTCCCAGCCTCCAGAACTGTAAGATAAGTTTGTATTACTTTAAGCCACTAAATTTATGGTCATTTGTTACTGCAGTCACAGAAACTAATACAACAGGATTCTCTTCAATGCAATTTGGCTTTTTTAACCTAGAGAGGAGACACTACACTGAAATTAAACCTCACTGAATACTTCAGCTTATCAGTCAGACTCTGATTTTTTAATAATTCCAGGAGACTTTACACTTCCAGACATCCTCACTCTGATATTCTTTTAACTGATGGTAAAGGAAGGGAGAAAATAGTCGGGGTTGTAGCGTTTAGCCAATTTTCATCAAAATGCTTATCTCTCTAAATAGTTGTTTTCCTAATTCAGCTAATGTGTTATGGAACTTCAGTAATGTGTATTTTCTGTTACATATGAGATTTGGATATCTACAACATTAGAATACACAATATGAAAGCAGTTGTTTATCATTTCTTGCATATTTGCATCATCTTCCCTCGTATTATAACAACTGGCTATTATAAAGAAGATGAAAGTGATTCTTTGTTTTCTCAGATTCCTCTTTTCTTTCATTATAACAAGTACTCAAACTTCCTGCTTTTACATAATTTAACGCATGGTGATTAAGTTTACTAGAACTTTACATTTTTTAAAATTGTGAAAACAGGGTAGAGTATTTTGAACAGCCCTCCAATAATTGTTTAGTCATTAAGTCATGTCCGACTCTTTGCAACCCCATGAACTGTAACCCTCCAGGCTCCTCTGTCCACGGGGTTTCCTAGGCAACAATACTGGAATGGATTGTCATTTTCTTCTCCAGTGGATTTTCCTGATTCTGGGATCAAACCCATATCTCCTATGTCCCCTGCATTGGCAGGCAGATTCTTTAACACTCTGCTATCTCTACTCAGAGTATACAAGTCTATTAAGGTATTACGTACACTAGGGAACATGCCAGAAAGGAATTTTTTTTTAATGAGAAAAAGAAATATATAGATATATAGATAGATCTTTACATATATATGTAGCATACATATAGATACACAGATGTATGTATATATGTGGAAGATTACATATTTTTAATCTATAGACAGATATAATTTTCTCAAATCATAAAGACAGGCAGAAAAACTATAATAGTGTAACCAAAACTCACACAAAACATGTCATCCAAACTAGATTATGTGACATCCTCAAGAACCCTAAAATATAAACAAGTGAAGACAAACTACTGATAGTTTCAAAACCTACGTAGACTCAACAGAGGAGGCATGGGTATTTGATGGACCTGACATCAAAAGAACATCCAAATAGATACCCTGAGACGTAGGGCAGGCAATGCAAGGATGGTAGCTGAAACTAGGAAAGATTTTGCATGCTCCAGTTTTGAGGTGAGTACATGATAAACTCTGAGGGAGCTGGAACTGTCTGGGTACTATGAACTCTCCAATCTCAATCTCTCTAATAGAAGAGCTTCCTTCTAGAGCAAAATCTGCTAGTGAGTCAGAACTTCTATGAATGGAAAACAAAATTGAGTGGGACAGAGGGTGAAAGAAAGAGGTTTAGATTCCAGACTTCAGGAGGAGAAGAGGCAGCAGAACTCAAATTGTAGTCACATCTTTTTAATCTCTTTGTGAGGACAATAGCTGCAAAGCTATCCTGACCCATGTCCCCACATAAACACTTCAGGGCAAATAGTTCTAAGCAAAAGTGAACAATAAGATGTCAATTCATATCAACTTGGAAAAATTAGGCATGATGAACCAACCTTATTTCATATTATATGACAAACTAAATTCTGGATTGACTTTAGACTTGAGGGTGAACGTAATTCAATAAAGGTTTTCACTGGCAAACCCAGGAGAAAATCTTCTTGGCTTTGGAGTAGAAAAAAATTTCTTAAGCAAAATACAGAAAGTACAGATAATTTAAAAAACAATAAATTATATGACATCAAAATTTAGAATTTCTATCCATTAAAAGATAACACTGACAAGTCATAAAAGACTGAAAAGGCAAGTCTTAAATGGGAAGAACAATGCTCACAATATATATCTTTGACAAATGATTCATATGCAGACTATGCATAAAGAAATTCCACGAAACAATAAAAGAAAATCAAGATATCTTATTTTAGAAAAAATGGCAAAAGAGTTGAATAGACACTTAACAGAAAAGAATATCTAAATGTCCAGGAATTATATGAAAATTGCCCAACTTCTTTAGGTATCAGGATATGCAAATTAAAACTACAGAGAGCTACAACTGCATACACAGCTGATGGTTAAAACAAAAAGGGTAGAGATACTGTGTTTAAAAGAATATGAACCCACCAGAACTCTCTTACAATGCTGTTTGTAATGCAAACAGGTACACCCACCTTGGGAAATTGGATGTACCTTCTAGAGCTTGATTTGCATATCCTATGACTCAGTAATTTTACTAGGGTATTTCCAACAGAACCTATATTGACTTGATATTACATTTTGAAATACCCCTAGAAAACCCAACATGTAGAGATTTCCAAGGAAAAATAGAAAGTTATCTACAAGGAATAATAAATCAGACTGACATCAAACTTTTCAACAGCAATCTCCATGTCAGTAGAAAACAGATATTTAAATATAATAGTAAAAATCATTCAAGTATTAAAAAATAAAACAAAGAGTAAAAAAAAAAAATGGGTGGATTCTTCTATGACCTGTGAATGAGGAAAACTTCCTTATAAGTCTGAAAACAATATGAAAAAAATAGGTAAAATGACTTTACTAAAAATAAAAACATTAAAACAATTTTTGTGTGTAAATGACAAACTTGGAAAGATATTTTCAACTTATATCACAAATAAAGGGTTAATTATTGCTGTTGTTGTTTATCAGATGCTAAGTCATGTCTGACTCTTTGCAAACCCATGAACTGAAGGGTTAACATTCCTGTGTAATTAACTTCTGATAATATTAGAAAAACACCAACATCTCTATATAAAAACAGGCTAAAGAAATGATCAGACAATTCACAGAAAAATAAATGCAAATAGATATTCAAGGCATGAAAAGCATTTCTCACAATGAGAGAAATGCAAATTAAGACTAAACTAAAATAACATTTCTCACTTGTCAGATTGGAAAAATTCAAATTTGTCAATCTTTTAGGATGATGAAATCTGTATGCAGGTCATATATACCTGAGAAATCTGTATGCACGTCAAGAAGCAGCAGTTAGAACTGGACATGGGACAACAGACTGGTTCCAAATCAGGAAAGGAGAACATCAAGGCTGTATATTGTCACCCTGCTTATTTAACTTATATGCGGAGTACATCATGAGAAATGCTGGGCTGGATGAAGCACAAGCTGGAATCAAGATTGTCAGGAGAAATATCAATAACCTCAGATATGCAGATGACACCACCCTTATGGCAGAAAGTGAAGAAGAACGAAAGAGCCTGTTGATGAAAATGAAAGAGGACAGTTAAAAAGTTGGCTTAAAACTCACCATTCAGAAAATGAAGATCATGGCATCTGGTCCCATCACTTTATGCAAATAAATGGGGAGACAATGGAAACAGTGACAAACTTTATTTTTGGGGGCTCTGAAATCAGGGCAGATGGTGACTGCAGCCATGAAATTAAAAGATGCTTGCTCCTTGGAGGAAAAGCTATGACCAACCTATACAGCTTATTAAAAAACAGAGACATTACTTTGCCAACAAAGTATGGTTTGTACTTTAAAGCTATGGTTTTTCCAGTAGTCATGATGTATGGATATGAGAGTTCGACTATAAAGAAAGCTGAGCACCGAAAAATTGATACTTTTGAACTATGGTGTTGGAGAAGACTCTTGAGAGTCCCTTGGACTGAGAGGAGATCCAACCAGTCCATTCTAAAGGAGATCAGTCCTGAGTGTTCATTGGAAGGACTGATGTTGAAGCTGAAACTCCAATACTTTGGCCACCTGATGCAAAGAGCTGATCCATTGGAAAAGACCCTGATGCTGGGAAAGATTGAAGGCAGGAGGAGAAGGGGACAACAGAGGATGAGATGGTTGGATGGCATCACTGACTCAATGGACATGAGTTTGGGTAAACTCCAGGAGTTAGTGATGGAGAGGGAGGCCTGGCGTGCTGAGGTTCATGGGGTCGCAGAGTCGGACATGACTGAGCAACTGAACTGAACTGAACTAGGATGATGAGACCAGAGAAAACAAGCGTTCTCAAATATTCCTTGGGAGAAGGCAAAATTGAAAAACTGTATAGAAGAATATTTAGCAATAACTAGCCAAATTACATATATATTTATTTTTTTGTCAATTAAACATATAACAATCTATCTGAAAGAAACACTGGTAAAATTATAGATAGATGTGCAGAACAACTCATTGTAGGGTCATCTGTAAAAGCGTAGATGGAGAAAACAAAATAACTATTACTTGCTATATCTGCAGGTGCAAAACAGAAGAGGATAATATTTATATATTGCAATGGAGTTCTTTCCAGAACATGTTTTTCAGTGTAAAAAGTGAGTTGGATGAAAGTGTTTAGTAGAATAATATTTCTCCAAGAAGGAAGGAGAGGAGCATATGTATGTGTCTCTGTGTGCTTATGTTAAAATTTTTTTTAATCCAACAAATGAGATGGAAAGAGAGAAAAAAAAGTTACTTTAGGGGGAAGGTGATAATACTTTATTTTGTAGGTTTGACTTTGGAAGAGAGTAACTATTTTACCGATTATAAAACCAAATTAAATTTTAAAAGCAATCCCTAAAAGAAATAAATTAACTTACATGTGTATCCAATTGGTGGCATAATTCCAGAGAACTATTCTATGTGACTTAAAGACAATAATTTAAAGAACTACAAAAAACTACATAAATAAATAATTACCTGTAATAATATTATTAGCGGTAGTGCTGGTTTTGTTATTCTGAGACTGCTGTGTTGTGGGATAAAGAGCATGCTTAATTTTGTAATGTTCTAATTTACATTAGGTATAATTGAAACCTGGGATTCTCTATAGAGGGAAATAAGACATAGAAGTAAGATTAAAGAATTGAAGTAAAGACCCTGTAGTTGGAAGTATTAGCATCAATTTATCAAGTACTTTATTTGAAAAATTATTTTCTAGTATTGAAAAAGGCTAGAAACAATGAGAAACTCAGTTGTACTGAGCAATTCTAGTATCCAATGTGATGCTTAATTTCATGTCATCTGACTGGGCCACAAGCCACCCAGATATTTGATGAAACATTATTTGGGGTGTGTTTTACTATTTATTTATATTTTTGGCTGTGCTGGGTCTTCATTGCTGTGCACAGGCTTTCTCTAGCTCTGGACAGAGGGGCTACTCTCTAGTTGCGGTGTGTGAGCTTCTCATTGAGGTGGCTTCTTCTATTGAGGAACCCTGGCCCTATGGGGTGCAAACTTCAGTAGTTCTGGCTCCCAGCCTCTAGAGTAGCGGCTCAGAAGTTGTGGTGCACGGGCTGTGTTGCCCCGCAGCAGGTGGAATCTTCCCAGACCAGGGATTGAACCCATGTCCCCTGCATTGGCAGGCAGATTCTTGACCACTGGACCATCATGGATGTCCTATCTTGGGTGTGTCTCTGTAAGAATGTTTTGAGATAAGATTGACATTCAAAAGTGGTAGACTGTATAAAGTAGACTGTCCTCCCTAAAGTGGATGGACTTCATTTAATCAGTTGAAGGCCTGAATAGAAAAATAAAACAAACAAAAACTAACTCTCCCTGAGTAAGGGGCTTCCCTGATAGTTCAGTTGGTAAAGAATCCACCTGCAATGCAGGAGACCCCAGTTGGATTCCTGGATCAGGAAGATTCCCTGGAGAAGGGATAGGCTACTCACTCCAGTATTCTGGTCTAGAGAATTCCATGGACTGTATAGTCCATGGGGTCGCAAAGAGTCGGACACGACTGAGCGAATTTCACTTTCACTTTCCTGAGTAAGAGGATTTTTCCTACTTCAGTGCCTTTGAACTGGAACATGGGCTCTTTTCCTATCTTCAGATTGGACCTGAAACAGTTCTTTCTGGGATTTAAGCCTGCAAGCCTCTGAAGTGGAACTACATTATTGGTCCTCCTGAGTCACCAGCTTGCTCACCCGTGTCACCAGCTGACTCACCCTGAGGATTTGAAACTTATCAGACTCCATAACTGTCTGGACAAATTCTTTATCTTTGCACATGTGCAGCATGTGTGCATGCACACACACACACACACACACACACACACACACACACATGCATCCTATTGGTTCTGTATCTTGAGAATCCTGGCAAGACACTCAGACTGTAGTCCTGAAATACCATTTCCCACTAAAAAAACCCCAGCACTTTTGGAGAAATGACTGATTCTAAGGCCTTAGTAAGGTAGCTGCTGCTGCTGCTAAGTCGTTTCAGTCGTGTCCAACTCTGTGTGACCCCACAGATGGCAGCCTACCAGGCTCCCCCGCCCCTGGGATTCTCCAGGCAAGAACACTGGAGTGGGTTGCCATTTCCTTCTCCAATGCATGAAAATGGAAAGTGAAAGTGAAGTCCCTAAGTCGTGTCCGACTCCTAGCAACCCCACGGATGGCAGCCACTAGGCTCCTCCGTCCATGGGATTCTCCAGGCAAGAGGACTGGAGTGGGGTGCCATTGCCTTCTCCATTAGTAAGGTAGGTGCTGGGTTTAATGTAGTTGATCATATCAGATACCAAGGGAAACTATCAAAAAATATTAAGATCATGTCAAAAAGAATCAGAAGCCAACCTAGATCTCATTGACACTTTGTCTATAAGGATAATAATGGAAATAGAAGGAGAAAAAGTGGAAGCCATGAGAGATTTTATTTTCTTGGCCTCCAAAATCATAGTGGACAGTGACCACAACCATGAAATTAAAAGATGCTTGCTCCTTGGAAGGAAAGCTATGACAATCCTAGACAGCATATTAAAAAGCAGAGACACCATTTTGCTGATGAAGGTCCATCTAGTCAAAGCTATTGTTTTTCTAGTAGTCATGTATGGATGTGAGAGTTGAACTATAAAGAAGGTTGAGCATCAAAGAATTGATGCTTTTGAATTGTAGTACTGGAGAAGACCTGAGAGTCCCTTGGACTGCAAGGAGATCCAACCAGTCCATCCTAAGGGAAATCAGTCCTGAATATTCATTGGAAGGACTGATGTTGAAGCTGAAGCTCCAATACTTTGGCCACCTGATAAGAAGAGCCTATACATTGGAAAATACCCTAATACTGGGAAAGATTGAAGGCAGGAGGAGAAGGGGACAACAGAGGATGAGATACTTCGATGGTATCACCAACTCAATAGACATGAATTTGAGCAAACTCTGGGGGAGATATTGGAGGACAGAGGAGCCTGGTGTGCTAAGAGTTGGGCATGACTTAGCAACTGAACAACAAGAGGAGAATAAAGGGGAAAAACTTGAATTTCCTATAAAAATTTTACTACTGGATAGCCAAATAGGAGAAGAAGGGATTTTGTCACTTGAAGTACAAGCTGATGAATATAGGAGAAACACTAGATGTGAAATATTTCTATATGGCAGCCCTAATAAGTAACAGATTAATTCATTGCTAACATGTTATGGCTCTTGATGGCAAAGTACAGCAACTCTATGAAATGGCGCCAGAAATCATCAAAGCTTATTTTGTGTCTATCAATAGTAATGCTGTCAGCTAGGAAGGTCTGGGAGCTCTCACCTTGGCCTATGGTGAGTCCCCATAGATATTTCCAAGGTGGCGGCTGGACCAGCCCTTGTGATTTTTATTTTGATTGCAAGATGCCTACAGACGTCAGGAACAACCATCAGGGAACTTTGAAATAAACAAGATTTATTACTCACAGGTCCTGGAGGGTACACAGCATGCTTGGGGCCATACAACAAGGTTGTACACAGCATGCTTGGAGCCATACAACAAGGTCATGGGGAAAGAGAGAAAAGAGAGAATGGGCCTTGAAGTTCTGCCTGTAATGGGGTCAAGAGTGCGGTGTCTAGTGTTTTGCAGTTTCACTATTTATTGGTGAATGCAAAACATAAGAGTGGGAATTAAAGTAGAGGGAAGGAAAATCAGAGTCACCAAAAAGGTCAGTTATCTAGGTCAACCAGGACTTTCTAGAAGAAGAACTTCATGGGTAGGGTAGCCTGGCTCTTTACATAATGGTTAGTTGATAATGTGTCTATTCAAGATCCATGTCTTTGAAGTGGGTGCATTTAACATCAGTCACTTACATTACACCTTGTCAATTAAAAAAAAGAACCTAATTGTCAGGCTCTTATACTACAAACTATATCTGGGACCCCATGGATTATACAGTCCATGGAATTCTCCAGGTCAGAATACTGGAGTGGGTAGCATTTCCCTTCTCCAGGGGCCCTTCCCAACCCAGGGATCGATCCCAGGTCTCCTGCATTGCAGATGGACTCTTTGCCAGCTGAGCCTCAAGGGAAGCCCGTATCTGAGAACATCTCTTCCCAATTACCATCTATAGAGAATAGGAGGACAGAGAACAAATTAAATGACACCATGAGGATGCAATCATCTAAATTCAGATGATCAGAAAAGTTATAGAGCAAAAGATCAGTTTCTTTAACAAATTGAGAGAAAGATTACAGATTGGAGACATTAAAGATATAAGTGATTTCAGAGACATATGAACAATGAAATGTATGAACTTACTTGGAATCTGATTCAAACTATAAACAAGAATTTTTATTGCAAAGCAAGTAATACTAATATTATTCTTCATCTTGAACTCCCCAGCCTGCTTGTAGTACCAAAAAAATAATTTCTCTTATTTTCAACTGTAATACTCCACTAAAATATACAGGTTAATTACCATATTAATGTAGTCTGTTGCAAGTTACTTCAGATCTCTTTTGGGGAAAGGCCAGACATTAAGTATTAAGTAAACAATTCAAAATAAACTAGGGTGTAGTCACAAGGTACACATATGTGTAGCTTAATAAATCCTTAGTAAATACTGCCAAAAGTTTTCCAAAGTGATTGAACCAATTTAAACTTCTACTAGCAGAGGTTGATAGGAGCTAGGGAGAAATGGGAAGAGAAGCAAGACATTTGGGGCTCCAGGCTTGGGGAGGATGTGGATTTCAGAACCCCTAGGCAGTGAACCTACTGGGGAGTAGTTTGTACTCGGAAGTTTCTCTCAGATGCCTGAGTACCCGGAGAGGAGGGGAGACAGAAGGGAAGAAACGACAGCTCACACAGGAGGCCCCTCAGGACTTAGGTCCCAGTGGTGTAAAGAACAGCATACACCAGAGGGTCTCACATTTTGCCAGCCCCTCCTCCCCTACAGTATACCAAACATTTGGCAACATCTAGAGACTTGTTTTGGTTTCCCACACCACAGGGCACGTGGAATCTTAGTTCCCAACCAGGGCTTGAACCTGCCCCCCCTGCAGTGGAAGAGCCAAGTCTTAACCACTAGACCACTGGAGACATTTTTGACTGTCAGATTTTAGCAGAGTTGGGACATACTATAGGCAACTCACTGTCAGAAGCCAGGGATGCTGCTAAACATTATGTGTACAATCTGTAACCGAGAAGTATCTGGCCCCAAAGACCAATAGTGCCAAGTCTGAGAACTCCTGCATGTACCCGAGGAACAGTCATGAAAAGAGGCACAGGAGAGGCTTCTGGGGTGCTGGCAATGTCAAGTTTCTTGACCTGGGTGCTGGTTTCATAACGATATTCAATTAGTAAAGATTCATCAAACTGCACCAGTGATACATGCACTTATATATACGTACATACACACATGTGAGCAGGCTCAGTCGCTCAGCTCTGTCCAACTATTTGAGACCCTATGGACTATAGCCCGCCAGGCTACTCTGTCCATGGGATTCTCCAGGCAAGACTACGGAGTGGGTTTCTATTTCCTCCTCCAGATAAGCAAGTATATACATAGGTGTGCATCTTAATTTAATAAAAGTATACAATATGTGCCTGACATTGATGAGCATTTATGTTTGTTATTCAAAACCCCATCATTTGGGTGTTATTATTTCTAATCTAGTAATGAAGAAATTGGGGCCCCAGGAAGATAAATGTGCTGCCCAGAGACATACAGTAAATTACCATAGTACCCAGCTGTGAACTTGAACTTCTTCCTTCCTAGCTCCAGGTCAATGAGGTCACCCAAGCCAATAACAATCAAATGTTAATGAAAGGCAATTGGAGGAAGCAAAGTGGTTTTCATTTCAATATAGTCCAAATCTGGGCTCAACCAGCCCTCTGAGCTCCCCTCACCCCCATTTTAAATTGCCTGTTTTAGGATATGTGAAATATTTGCTGCCTCTGTTGAGAAAATGGACAGCTGTAAAAGAGAGAAAGAGAGCGAGAAACAGATTAAATAAGGTAGCAGTTATATAGCTTATCAGGACGTTGGAAGAGAAGTGCAAAACGATAAAGTTTAAAACTTAATGGCAAGTTTGAAGAGAACGTGTGCCTTGCATTCATGTTCCCATAGGACTATGAATAATCGAAATCCAGGCTGAAATCTAAGGGTTAGGAGAAAAGGGGGCATTAATTATTAAAATGAATGAGACACTATTCATTTGGAAATCTTTCACAGGAACAGTCAATATGAATACTTGATAGAAATGGACAGCTTGACCAAGTTACCATTTATAAGAAACACAGGAAAGAGCTGTCAGGAAACCTTATCCTTCACGTCAATAGTCCTAAAATGACCCAGACAGAGTTTTCACCCCTGCCCCCTCCTCCCAACCTCCTAACCAGGACCTTTCAAAATGGTTCGTGTAAAATCAAGAATTGAAGCACAGATCAAAACCCTAGGCCTAGACAGACCCTGTTAATCATGCAAAATATCATTGTAATTGACTAACACTATGATTTCTAAGTGCTTTGAATATCAATGACCATCAAGAAACAGTAGCTACTGGGATGCCTGTAATGACCCAAGGTTTTAAAAGCAAATTTACTACTATCAATTATGAAGCTTCAACTTGAGGATATTCAGTGAATGGAATTATCTGGAGAAGAGCATGAGGTCTGTTTGCTATTTAAAATCAGTATAAAAGATTCATTAGTATTTAACAAAGCTCCAATTTTAATTTGCTGAAAAAAAAATACAGACTGATTAGTTGAAAACAAACATTTCTTAAGATTGTAATTGTGACAAATGCTCCTGGATCTAGTTTAAAAGAAGTGTCTGATCACTGGACTGAAGGGATCAATGTTACATGCTGACCTGTTCAAACATCTTTATTAATGCTTTGGAAGAGAAAGGAATATTCAGCACAAACATTTCAGATGATTATAAAATGGAATATACATAGTATATTATATATATATATACATATATGTATATATATATATATATAGTACTGTGTCTGACTCTTTGCGACCCCATGGACTGTAGCCTACACAGGCTCCTCCATCCGTGGAATTTTCCAGGCAAGAATACTGGAGTGGGTTGCCATTTCCTCCTGCAGGGGATCTTCCCAGCCCGGGGATTGAACCCAGGTCTCCCGCATTGCATGTAGGCGCTTTACCTTCTGGGCCATCAGCGAAGGTATATATAGTACAGACAATATGAAAAAGAAGAAATAGTAATTTTTACATGATAAGGTATTTTTTTCTACTGAGTCATAAGCCAGGTAACACTTTCTTCGGGTAAAAGTTGCTACACCGAAAGTTGTCAGTAAATATAGTCAAGGGCAAAACTTTCGGAGTTTGAGACGAGAGGAACCTGTGTGCTCTCCCTAAGCAAGCTCAGCTCCATCCAGATGTGATGTGTTGCCAGACTAGAGCCTGACCATGATGTCCAACCCTTTCTCCCATCAGAAGCAGTGCGTCCTGCTTGTTATACCAGATTCTCGTCTATCAGCTTCCAGCTTCTGCCTGGGTGCAGCCCCGCATGCAATGTAAATAACATACAGGTGATTGATTCACGCCTCGACTGGAGAAAAAAAAAAATCTGTGGTCTCCCTTCAGTGCGCCAGGAATGTCCTACTTGTTCTGTTAACTCTTCTTGGCTCGACTGCTTCTCTAAGCTGTGCAGGCCTTTTGGGGATAAAAATGTCCAAACAAAAGCAAACTCACCTCAAGCCTTTGCCGGGCAGATGCACAGTCAGTCAGTTAGGGCAGCTGTTTATTATGCAGTTAAACAAATGATTTCATGTGTTTTTACTATTCCAACCAGCTGTTTTGATCTAATAATGAAAATACATGGGTGATAGAAACTTGTTATTGTTATAAAACAACAACAACCAACTGAAATTTTAGGATTTTTCAGCCTACAAAGACTAACTTAATAAAACATTTCCCAGAGAAAACCTGGATCAGAAGTGAATGAGTCGGATTCTGGCAATGAGCAAGCTACTGATTTTGGGCTCCTAGAAAAACACTGCTGTACCCTGGTTTCAAACCCAGCAAGAGACAAACTTCTAATATTTTGCCTGAAAACACAATGATTGGATTCTTAATTGGAATCTTTGGGTCAATTTTTGGAGATATGTAAAATTTCACAAAAATGTATGACTATATGTGTGTCATGCATGTTGAAGGAGTCCAGAATATACATTTGTGATACACAAATTATTTTGAGCTGAGAGTATTTGAAAATCAACAGATGAAATTTTTTCCTGAACTCCTTTATCTGACTAAAAGCAGAGACTCCCACAAATAACTGAATTGTTTTAAATTCCCTGCCCAAGAGTAACATAGGAAGGTAGACTCTAATCACCAGGGACAATGAGAAGACACCACACCTAGAGGGCCACTGTCACAAAACCATCCTGTTTCCTGTCCCTCTCTTCTACGGAGGACCCATCTATTTTTCCTAAAAGTCACTAGTTTTCCATGTACTATCCCTTCTGCCCCCCTCTGACAAGTCATTTACCTTCCCATTTTACTTGCCTTTCTCCTCCTTCCCTTCACCCCTTAAGGTGGTATTCAAGCCCCAAATTCTTTTTTCTTTTCATATTGTCTTAATTTATTTTTAAATTTATTTTTACTTGGAGGATAATATCTTTACAAGATTGTGTTGATTTCTGCCATGCATCAACATGAATCAGCCCCACACGCCCCTCCTTCTTGGACCTCCCTCCCACCTCCCACCCATCTAGGTTGTCACAGAGCACCAGATTCGAGCTCCCTGCATCAGAAGCAAATTCCCACAGGCTGTCTATTCTACATATTCTACATATGATACTGCATATGTTTCAATTCTACTCTCTCAATTCGTCCTCCCCTCTCCTTCCCTGACTGTGTCCACAAGTCTCTTTATGTCTTAAGCCCCAGACTCTAACTGCCCACTTGGAGTCACATTTCTTTGTGATCTGCCTTATGTGCACACATTGTTAAAATCTGTTCTTTCTCTTGTAAATCTGCTAGGTGAGTTTAATTTGTAGGCCTCCAACTACTGAGCAAAGAAGGTAAAGTTTTCCATTTCAACTATATATATATATATATATGTATATGCATATATCTGTATATACATACACTCTCAACTATATTATTGATTTCTATCTTCTATATATATCTATCAATCATCCATCTCTCTTTCTTCCTGTGGGAGAGAAGACACGTAGCCTTCCTATGGAACCAAAAAAAAAATCCATCATCTTTTTTCTCATAATCTTTAATATATAAAAGAGGAAGAAAATGAATGATTCATATGAGAGATGCCCTAGGATGCCAGGCTCAATGAACCTAAGTATAAACTTAGGTTAAAAATTGGGGGAACACTGGATCCTGTGGTTTTATGGGTCAGTTTGCTTATGTAAAGCAACTTTTTAATGATTCAGCATATGATCAGTTAGAAGCCATTCTTAGTACTCCTGATAATAAAGATTTTTTAAAAATTGATGGTTGATTTAAGGTGAAATTGAATATTCAAAAGCAAAAAGATTAGGTAGGAACTGTCTTCTTTGTGTTTATTGTTCAAAAGGACTCTCAACTCTTAAACAATTTTAAAGGTTTATTGGAATAGGTTCTTTTTATGTTTAAAATATTTTAACAGTGATTGGCCTCAGCTTTTTTCATTGTAAATTAGGGATAAAATTGTCATGCTCCATTGTTTTTCTTTTCTTTTTAGGAAACATGTAGGAAATTACATTAGTCATAAAGTTATAGCTCAGGGAACTTCACAAAATGAACAAAAAGTTCATGTAACGAGAGTTCAAACCAAAACAACTGACCAGTAGCATCATTCTGGAGTCCACTTGGTCACTATACCCATAGCTTCTGACTCTAATGTCACAGAATGTATTTTCCCTGTTTCTGAATGTCATATAAATGAAATCATACATTGCATTCATCTGTGCATGTGTCTTGTTTTGCTCAACAAAATGTGAAATTTATCCATGTTGTTGCACGTAACATTATTATTTATTTCATTTCTCTGTGTATTCCATTGTAGAGTCAGTGACAGATTATGATCAATTCAGAGATTTCATATGCATGTGTGTATATTTATACATACTACATATGTATGCTTGCAGACTGTTTTCACTTATATAAATAGTGCTACTATGGATATTCTCAGGCATGTCTTTTATTAACAGGCACATATCTACTGGTTGTATACCTAAGAGGAAAACTGGGGGAAAGGCCACAGGGTATGCATACAGTTAGCTTTGATAGATACTGCCAAATGGTTTTCCAAAGTGGTTGTACCAGTTTACTTTTCCATCCACCAGCAAGTATGAGAATTTTTTTCACATTCTTAACAACACTTAATATTGACTTTTCCATTTTAGTTATTCTGACTATGTGCACTTGTATCATTTTGTGATTTCAATTTGCATTTGTCTAATAACTGATGATGTTGAGCACCTCTCTATATATTTGCTGGCCATTTAGATAGGCTCATTTATACAGTGCCTGTTCGAGCCTCTTGCCCATTTTTCTACTGGGTTATCTGCCTTTTCATTATAGATCTTTATGTGCTCTGGACAAGAATCCTTTGTCAGATTACAGGTAGAGTTTGCATATATTCTCCCACTTTGTGGCTTATCTTTACACTCAATCATATTTTTTGAGGAAAAGATAATTGTAATGATCAACAGTCTAACAGTATTTTCCCTTTATGATTAGCATCTCATCTCCAGTTGAAGAAATTTTTGCATATCACATAGGTGTGAAAATATTTTCCTACATCTTTTTCTGAAATCTTTATTTTGCCATCCACTTTTGGATCTGCAAACTCATATGGAATTGATTCTTATAAATTGTATAAGGAAGAGATCAAGATTCATTTTGTCCACATGGATGCTAAAATGACCCAGTATCATTTTTCAAAAAGGTCTTTTCCCTATGCACTGCAAATATGTTACCTTTGACATAAATTAAGTCACAGGTTACCAAATATGTGTGGATCTACTCCTCGTCTTTTCAACTTTGACCCATTTGTCTACCTTTGTGCCAATACCACATTGTCTTAGTTACAATAGCTTTGTAATACATCTGGACATCTGCTAGAGTTATTACCTGTAAGATTGCTTTGACTATTCTTGAACTCTCACATTTCTATATACATTTTGTAGTCAGTGAATTAATTCCTGCAAAAAAATCTTCTAATTTTTATCAGGCTTATGTTCAATCTAATCTATTGACATCTTAATATATTGAACTTTTAATCCATAAATCCCTTCATTTGTTTATCTTCCACCTCTCATTAATTTTTTTTTTCAGTGTAAAGGCCTATATATCTTGCATAATTTTACATTTATGTACATAAGGGATTTTGGTCATTTTCTATTCTTGTATCATCTTGTGTTTGGGGATGACGAGTATATCGGCCTCATAAAATGTGTAGAAAAGTGTAATCTTTTTTGTTATTTTCTAAAACAGTTTGCAGAAGATTGGTGGTATTTTTTTTAAACAAGTATTTAGAAGAATATCATAGTTGCTTTTTAAAAATTATTAAATGGGCTATTACATCTAAACCACTTAGAAAGTATCTGGCATTTGATAAGTGCTATAAAATGTTAACAATTCTGATGTGTTTGACCATCCATTTTTCCCCATGTAAATCATTACATTAAAATGCCAGAACAGAATGGCAGGTTTTATACAAGGAGACCGATATAAAGAGGTAATGTGCTTTAAGCCATACTTTAGAAGTCACCCTTGACTTGTATTCAATTATCAATTGACTACTCATAATATTTTCAGAGAATATTCTATTTCAATTTTTCAGCCATTCTTTTGCTATAAAAGTTAGATTAATACTACATAAAGGAGAGGTGGGTTTTGACAGAACATAATTTTAAATTATGAATATAGTCAACTTCAGGGCTTCCCAGGCTCAATGGCGAAGAACCCTCCTGCCAACGCCGGAGATGCATGGTTTGATCATGGGTCTGGAAGATGCCCTGGAGAAGGAAAGGGCAACCCACTCCAGTATTCTTGGCTGGGAAATCCCATGGACAGAAGAGCCTGGGGGGCTACCGTCCATGGGGTCACAAAGGAGTCGGACACAACTTAACAACTAAGCAACAACATGATCAACTTCATCTCATACTCAAGAGGAATTTTTTATAGCTGATGCATATACACTGAGTTCATGACACATGCAATTTTTTTCTTAATACGGTTTTCCTGTAGACCTTCTTTCATTCCCAATCTCTGCTCTCTCTCTCTTTCTTGCAGTGAAACTTTCAGAGTTACCTCCATCCAGTCTCCGTGTCCAGACATCCACACATGTCAACCACTATCTGGTGTTTCCTCTTACTACTCCACTGAAATGACTCATTGCCAAGTTCCTCTCAACTGCCACATCATTTTAAGCTCATTATTCTGTCCTCAATCTACAGGAGCTCAGTGGTATTCAGCACTATGGACCACACCTGCTTTCTGGAAACATGCTCCCACCTTATATTCAATGGCAATGTGCTCACTGCTTACCTATTTAATTTTATTCTATTTACAGTCTTTGCTAACTAATCTATAGATAAAGATTATATATATATGTATATATATGACTATGAGTGTTGAGTTCAATCTCTTGAAGCATGTAACTTCGTTTTCTGTGACTGTTGGTCCTTAAGTGTACCTAAAGTACAGAACATTTCTTCTTTTAGCTCCATATTCATGTATCCAGTCACCTCTTAGACATTCCCATTTGGAGGCTTCTCAAGCATCTCAAATTCAACACTATCTAACACTGGGCTCCTGCAGTTACTTCCCTGGCTGCTCTTATAATTCTTTCTTGCTCAAAGGCAAGCCCATCTTCTTAGATCCAGAGACAAGTGGACTGAGCACTATCGTTGATCTACCTCCTCTCTCCCTCACCCCATAGTTAAGAAACTGTGAAGTCCTGCTCACTTTAATCCCGTAACTTCTCTCCAATTTCACTGATATATTTTTCTTTTTCTGGTACTGTTATTTGAAAGTCCAGCCTACCATCAGCTTATCCACAGCCCTGCAACTGGCTCGTCTCTGGACATTCATAATTACTAATATACCCACTGCAGCCAGAATGCTCTTTTTAAAAGTTGACTCTGAGAATGTAATGCCATGATCCTGCTTAAAAATATCTGTTTAATGTCTGGCTCTACTAAGGGAATGTTCTCTGTTTCATTCAAGTGTATCATCAGCATTCAATATGTTTGTTCAATGATAAAAGAATCAAAAACTGAGCTTAGAAGAGAACCAAGAGAGCTTTGATTCATCTACAAATAAACATTTTCCATTGACATGGAGGTAAGGACTTCTCCAAATATAAGACATTGCTTAATTTAAAAGCTTATAATTAACACAGCCAGAGTTTATAAATAATGTCATAATCTAAGCTGTGCACTTAATGCAAGAAATTATTTCCTGGGATAGACCACTCTCATTTATCCAGCTCAGCCCTCTGAGAATCACACATGAAAGGGCAGAGAAAGAACAGGTCTCTATAACCTGATCTGTTAATCATGTATTTTCTAAGTGTCTATTAGGTGCCAGGTAGGATGGGCTACCAAGAAGAGGAAGGCGGGAGTTAATTATGGTAATTATGAGTCATGGCAGAATACAGCAGATGCCAGAAACATGTAAGATGAGGGGGTGTGAACAAGAACAGTGGACTCCAACACAGCCAAGAAACTAATAATAAAGCATATGTGGGCAGGGGACTTTTGAATGTTTTGAAGGCAGGCAGAATTAATCTGGGTAGAAACTGGGGAGAAAGCATTTCAAGGGAAAATCATAGTCTGAATGAAGAGTGACCTGGTGTAAAGTAATTGTCACAGTTACCTTGACTTGGGAGAGGTTAGAGAGGCCTCAGATTGAGCAGAGGCTTGGGTGGTTGTGATCAGAAATGGATAAGATGACTTTCCAACACTGGATCTACCAGATTGCACAGGTTGGGAGACAGGAAAAAGGCATGAGGACTGAAAAAGAAAAAGAGGCCAAGGAAGATGCCCTGGAGAAGGAAATGGCAACCCACTCCAGTATACTTGCCTGGAAAATCCCATGGACAGAGGAGCCCGGAGAAGGGGTCCACGGGCTTGCAAAAGAGTCGAATACAACTTAGACCTCAACAACAAGGGGCCTCCCAACCTTAAGATGCCTGTGCCAGTAAGGGAAATAACAAAGCTAGTAGGAAGTTGTGGAGTTCGGGGTCCTGAACACAGGAATAATGCTAAATTCCTGACCTGCTGAGGAAGAGATGCCTGTAAGACATCCAGGCTGGGTAGGGGATGGGCTTGAGAAGAGAACCAGGAGAGTTTGTTCCGGCTTTCAACATTCCTACTAAATTATGTTTAATTATCACATGACAAGACCATACCCCATAAATCTTATCTACAAAGCATCCCCAAATCTTTCATATGGCATTTGACAACTTGTATGAATCTTAACATTTCACTTGCAGATAACATTCATTTTTAACATCCCATGACTACTTACTCAATTAACAATTGTTTTCCATACAAAGTTATTAAAGGTTGATTCTGTCCTTGCTTTTGCATCTCAGCTGCTATTTGTGTCCTAAACTCAATGCTGAAAATTCCAATCGGACTACAGAAGAAATAAGCCTAACTAATGACGCCTTCTTTTCGGGCGAATTATTTCATTTTGAGTTTCTATAGAAAAGAGCAACAATAAAGTATTGGTTCCACTTGTGAATAAATAAGGGGTTATTTTGCTGCTGAAAGTTTTCATTCAAATGACTGATCAGATCTCACGTGTCTGTTTAAAAATGTCTGACTTAGGTCATTACAAAATGACAGACTGTGATAAACTGGATGGTAGTTGGGAGTGAGACAATGAGGCATTGTTTACACAGAAGATTGAGTAACTGGTTTAACAAAAGAGGTTCTTGGGTATCTATTGTATGTACAACTCAGAGATTTACTGGAGCTTTTATAATTTCTGCAAGGTTCTTTTTCAGCCAGCTTCATTAACTTGAAGTAAATCAAATCATGCAGAAATCTGGCTCAGCGAGAAAGCAACCCAGGAAGATAGAATATGAAGAAAAACAGACACAGGATGATAAGGTTTAGACTCTTTGGCATTTTTCATAAACATTTTGTTTGAAGATTATTAAATTACAACCCAGAGAGAGAGAGAAAAAAAAAAAACCCAGTAAAACTCACTATTGAATCAGATCTTTTTACTTCAATTTTTCTTTACAATACATACATATATATATATATATATACATATAAAACTGCACATACAAAGTATGTGTCAACAAAATATGGTTTTTACAACTTAAATATAATTTGAACAGAAAGATATTTGCATACATTTTATATATGCACAAAAATTGGGATATTTACTTGGAGGAGGTTACAGTGAAATGGGACAGTATGGTATACTCAAAAAGACTTTGGGGATTGTACCTTTCTAGGAATAGGGTTCTGAGATACATGTTTTTATTATGTGTAGCTTATTTTGCTTAGGAACAAAAGAGCCATGTGGATTGTTACAGCATTTTTACTTTCTTAAAAGTGCAGGCAAGTGAAGGGATTATGACATTCAGATAAGCAGCCACATTCATTGGCCCCTTGCTCCTCAGTCTTTCTAAATACTCTCAGAATTCACTCATTCACCCCCTCCCCCTCTTTCTCAAGCTATACTACTGAGATTATATTTGGGAAATTAGCAAAAAGTAACATCAGAAGAAATGGCTATTTGAAGCACCCAAATATTTTCACTGAGTCCTTCACGTTTTGGGTGAATGTTCTCTCAGAACATTCTAGAGCATCCATTGCCAGCAATGGACCAGGAGGCAGGCTGGCATCCAGCACCAAGCAGCTTACTGAAATTTTACATCTAGGTCTTTAGTTGTTATGGCTGAAAGATCCCCAAAGAACTGGGATGATCCAGGTAATAATTAAAAAAAAAATCTATTTATAATATACATTATTTGGGTAGATGGTGGCTATCAAGGACTTGTTAACTCAGAGGGGGAAACAAAAAAAAACAATCATCTGAAAGGAGGGTGAGGGTGCAAGTGAACGTCACTGAATCTTGATGCGAAACTGTCAGAGATGCGAAAACACGTTCAAAGTCACGCTGGCATCTAAGTGGCCTCCTGGCTGTTCTCAAGGAGGGTGCTGAGACCCCTGGACGCTTGCTTTAATGTCCTGTTGGAAGAAGGGATGTTGGTCTTTTACAGTCTATGGAGTGTTTTCTTTCGCTGGGCTGACTCCAGACGCAAGTCGATCACCCCTGCACACGGATGCGCCCATGGGCACGTGCATCTATGCCGTGAAGACGGGAGGGTAAAGACAGGGCTCCACACGGCATGCATCTCAGAAAGACACCACGGCTGCCACCGAACGACAGAGAACCCGGTCTCATCCGTCCAACAGGCCATCGGCTGCTGGCGTCCAAAGTCAGCGTGTGTCCTAGAGCGCGTTGCGCTTCTTCCGAACGGGGCTCTGGCTACTGCCCGGCTTCAACTCCGCATACTGCACCTGTGAAAACAGACAGACGTGGCGCTGGCGGTTAGGTAACCCTAGCTCACCACAGTGTGTTAATGGCTCCCCGAGGACACGGCACGGCAAAGGCAGGAAGGTTCAAAGGTAATGAATCATTTTCTAAACACAGGAACATGGAGGGATTAATTGCAGGAAGGATTTGAAGAGTCATGCATCATTTCTTGAAACCAAAATATTAAAAGCAGATTTTTCTAATGAGATGCATGGGTTTCTACCTGCTCTCGGGGCACTGCTAGATTTCAGTTGTGTGTGTGCCCGTGTTTGACCAGGAAAGAGCTTAATAATGGCCCTTTGGGAATGTTTATCTTAGTATATGATACAGCAACTTACTACGAATTATTCATTTCGAAGTATCTAAAATCTTGGGGGAAAAAAACTTCTGCCAATTATATCCATTTCTTTTGCCAGAGAGGGAAAGAATGTTGAAATGGATACCAGCCCCAGACTAATAAAGATTTCTCTTCAAAATGGATTTCATTTACTGTATAATGGCTAAAACATCTGCGACAAACACGAGCACGTGGGGAGTCCCCAGTGGCAAACTGCCTATTGTGTTATTACCAAGTGTTCTTGGAGATACACGCAGATCTCACTAGCTTCCTGGGCATCTCTCTCGAATGCTCTTTTGTTGCATCCTCAGTCTTCATGCCAGCGCCAACTGGATGACCTCGCTGAGGGTTGGTCCCCAAACTGTGCACAGACAGTCCTTAGGGGGGCCTTGCTGGGAATTTCCTTTCTTCAAGGATGCAGGCACAAATGCACATTGTGACTCAAGTGATGGTACGTTGCAATCACATTGCTTTGGTGCGTGGGCTTGGATAGGCTGACTGTGGAATGGCTTTGTGCAAAGTATTGTATTACAGACCACATGTGCTCACTATTTTGAGTATTTGTGCCAAATTCCCCAGGGACATCCTACCCCATCACATAAGCTGAGCTACACTTGGTGGAAAGCAGATATGTGAAAAAGGCACGCTTCCCTTAGAGCTGTTTTGTGAAGGTCCCCAAGGGGATGATATGCCTGTCAATCTTCAAGGCAAAACAAACAGAGGCCAAGTTACTATTTTACAGTCCTATAATGCAATGTTAACCAGTAAATTCATATTAATAGAATATATTTTAATAGATAATTATATCATTAAATGAAGGCTAAAGGAAAAAAAGCAACACAGGGTCTATTTTAATCTCTAGGATTCAGAATGAAGGGGAAAGAAGCACCTGTCAACCCTACATCTCTGCACTCCACCCAGAGGTGCTGGGAAATGAATTACGGTACACTGGCCTGAGGATGAAATTAATGTTTGATTTGGGATTCTCTCACATAATTGCGTCTTTGATCGTCCTGATGATGTTTCATGCCACTGTCTCCCCAACTATCTATTCTATGACCTGTTCTCCTTTAGAGAGATCTTTACCTTTGCCTGCCCTCCCCTCCTCTGGGTTTACACCAGCCTGATCAGCGGGGGCCTGAATTAGGCTGCTCTAAACTTTCTGGTGCTATTGCCTTGCTTAATCTCTACGTATCCACAGAAACGGGACACTGCTGGACTAAGGGACCGTTACCTGTGAGTAATACTTCTGATTAATCTCAAATGATCGCACGCCATCTCTGCCTTTATGTGCATTAGAGTAAGTGGGAGCTGTCCTCAGAATCTCTTAAGTCTTCAGACAGAAGGGGAGAGGGGGGAGGCCCGGGAGATAATCGGGGCAAACAAGGATCAAAAGAATAATCCTCTTGTCCCCTACTTCCTGGAGAACGCCTGCCATCGGGAAGAGGAGGAAAATGGGCAGGCCTCCCCCCGGCTCTGGATTTCCTGTGTTCCCACTTGCTGAGCCTATCTGACCCTCTTTGGGGAGGCAAGCAGTCAGAAAAAGGACAAACCTCTCTGCACTGCAGCCTCGCAGCGTGAGTTCCAGATCATTCTTAAGTAGTCTTTTTCAGGATAATTTTCCCCCATCATCTCATGCTTTGGACAAAGGTTTTGATGGCCACCTCTCTGCCAGCCAGGCCTCTTGAAGGATTTCTGATTCATTATCTCAGTGACTCACACAAGCACAGCCCCCTGCCCCTCTGGCTCGGGGGTTGGTGGGGGCAGGCCAGACTTTGGGGTTGGGGCCCCGGTTGGTGGTGACCATTCATTACGTACCTTTTGAACATCAGATGGTACCCTGGAGAGGAAGTCCAGAAGCTCATTATTGTCGATGGCATAGGGGTTTCGAAGCTTCTTAGTGAATTTGTTTATGCCTGGAAAACAGACATACCAGGAGATCTTTTTGTCTGTTGATCTCTCTCTCCATTTGTCTACCCATCTTTAAAAACTCACCTGACTGGGGGAGGAGAAGCATTCACAAGTAAAAATTAGTGTGAAAATAATCACTGGATCTCAAGTCATGTACCCGTTGCTGTCATGTGGAATCATTCAGAAATGTCTTTTCTTGGAGGGAGAAAGGGGGGGATCGTTGGAGAGGGGCTGTGCCTTCCTCAGCTGTGAAAATCCTATTAGAGTCCCAGCAGCAGGGTGGCAGAAACACACACTAAAACTGTGGATCTCATTGGTTTTTTTGGACGACGCTGATTAACAGCCTCCTCGCCTAGGAAAACGAATGTCCCAGATGGGAAAAGGCCTTCATTAGCCCAAACAAGTCTCTGCTTGGGAGCTGAGGACCAAAGGCAGCAGTGGAGCTGGAGGGTGGGAGCTTTTTTTTTTTTGTTGTTGTTGTTAAAAAGAACCCGCAAGAAATCTATCTCCCCCCTTCCAACTCATTTTCACAGGTTTTCCTTCTCTCGCTGCAGAACAGAACTTGAATGTTGGTCGTACTTTGATGCTGCAGAAAACTGTGAAAAGTTATTATTGGAAAATTATCTTACTCTGGTTGCTAGCTTAATTTATGGACTACAGCGCTGGTGTGTGGGTTTGGCTAGGCCATGGAGTCGTGCTGATTCAGGACATCGGTAATTAGAAGGGGGTGAGACATTTAAATCACCGACTCAATGGACATGAGTTTGGGTAAACCCCGGGAGTTGGTGATGGACAGGGAGGCCTGGTGTGCTGCGGTCCATGGGGTCGCAAGGAGTCGGACACGACTGAGCGACTGAACTGAGACGATTAAGCTGGCCTTGGTAGGGGCACATGGGCGCGTCCAGGACAAGCTCTGCCCAGAGTTCCCTCCCCAGAGGGAGGCACCTCTCCACCACCTTGGTCTTCTATTCTGTTCCTCAGAGCTCTTTCGAGGGGCAGGGCTGTGACTAAATAGCCAGAGCTCACAAACTGTGATCTGTTCACCAAATGTCAACTGCATTTCGTGCTTTGTTCTAGAAGCAGAAAGACAAGGTGGCCTCCTGAAGTCTGGCTACAGAGCGCTTGCTTATCAAGGACCATAACTAGGTCCTCGTCAACCCCCACAATGCTGAGTGCTCACTGTGTGTTCTCCCAGTAGCGCTGATGCCCAAGTCAAGGTAAGATGTACCTATTCAACAGTCCACAACACAGAAAAGGTTTGATGTTTTTCTTCTTTCATTAAATATTACTTCGCTTTCATCTAAGAACTGGACTTTCTGCGTGCCACTATACCTGACACAATGCCAAAGTCCTGGTGGTTTCTTTAAGAGGGTCAGATTTACATCTACTTGGCAAATGGAAGCCAGACATGTTCCTAAGTCAAGGGTGGCTTGTTGACTGGGCTGGGGAAGACTTCCTGCAAATAACCCCCTTTTTCTCAAGTCAAAGCCTCTCTGTGCCTTCCCTTTTTCTCTGCCCCCACAGCCAGCTTCATGTTTCTAGCTAAAATTTCCCCCACTGTTCCTTTAAAACACTCTCCACTGTGTTATTCTAAAGACATTTAATTGTAGCATGGGCTTCTTGGCAAAAGAAAACAGACAAGGCAAAATGACGAAGGGAGACAAAGACGTATTGAGAAGAGATATATCTTCTATTGTTAATTATATATAGTGTGAGCATCTGGAGTCTTTACAATGAACAGCCAGGCAGGGATAATATCACTGCTGATCAAAACACTGCATTCTTAGTCCCTGAGAAGATTATAAACCTGCCCAGTAGCTCAAATGCACCAACAAGGGCAGAAGGAAGTCCACAAAGCACTTCGACAGTCTCTGTTTGAAAAACTTCATTAGGCTGAAAATTATACGGAACTCAGACTGCATGCTACAAAACCACACCTTATCTTTTTAAGGTGTCACAGGCTCAAATGTCAGTAATTCTACCGTATTGTCTACTGTGTGAAAGTGAGTGTCAGCACGGCAGCAGAGATCACTTGGTCATCTCTGAAGAGCAACGGGGCAAGTAAGAAGGGTGTGGGGAAAGACGTAGCTGGGTCTCAGTCTGGCTTCACCGTGTATTATTAGCTGCGTGGTTTCATACACTTTACTTAATCTGTGTCTTAGATTTCTTATATTAAATTTTGAATAATAGAGGCCTGCCTTACATAGCTCCATGGGTTGAAAGGAGAATCACAAAGCATTCTAAAATCTGGAGTTTCACCACAAGGAAGAGGGCTACCATCATTACGGTATATGTCAATAAGCCACGAAAATAAAGAAGGTGGTGATGGCAGAGTATTTACACTGGCAGCATGCTATCACACACCCAGTTTGGAAGTTGTGTCTTTCTCCTGTAGCAGGTACCTTTAGATTCTTTTACTCTAAACAATACAAATAGAGCATATATGCTGTGAATTTTTATTCTGTTTTCTTTTAGACAAAGAAAGTGGAATTTAAATCCAGGGATTAACATGTGGGAAAAACATTATCATTTAATGATCATAGAATAGATCAGTAGATTGGAAAGATCCCTCCAGTTTAAAAAAAAAAAAAAAAAAAAAAGGAGAATGAGAGGAAGAACTGCATGGCTGCTTTGCACATGTGGTCAGCAGGGAATAACCTCGGGAACTGAGTCACATACAACCTTGTATGAGTGGCCGGCATGTGACCTGACTGCAGCATGCCGGTGGGGGTGGGGGGGTGAGGTGGGGCAGAGGGTCCCTGCATGCTCCTCTGTCAGACTCTCAGAGTCTTACATGTAAGATCATTGTGCTATCAAATGGAGACACAGAGTTAAATAAGTCATAATTTCTTTTAAGATGCTCAAAATCTGGCTTGGGGAGTTCTTAATCTACATGAGGAAACCTGAAGTGGCTCAGATCAGAACTGAAAACTATATTTAGAGCATCTATGATGAAGAACAGAATGGAAGGAATATGGGAAACCTTCCAAAAGATACAGAAAACCTACATGGGATCTAATCCTCAAAGGTGCCTTGCCTTCTAGAAATACATACAACAAATAAATTACTGAAATTCAGTACCGAAAATTTACAGTTTCCTAGAGAAAATTCTAGATATCCCTCTAAAACTACTTTTAATTTTCAAAAACTATACTGCCAAATAAGAGAGGTGGCAGGCTCAAAAAAACGCCATCTATGAGATCATAGGTATTAAACTTGCAGACTTATCCACTCATAAAATATTTGCAAAGTACTCATGAAAGATCTATTACCTTTGTGTACCTTCACTAGGAATTACATGGGAAAGAGGACAGAAAGTATCTTGCCCTTTAAAACCTTACAGTGAAGTTGGTGAATCAAGGAATATATCCCATGGTCACCATGAAATTAGGCTATTTTCATAGGTTTATGTTAAATAATTGTGCTACTTAAGAAATATTTATATAAAAATATTATTTGGATGTAAAGAATGCAGAAATAGAGTGGAATATGTATGTAACTCTGGAGGAACATAGAGTTAAATAATTTTGTTCCAAAAGGTTAAAAACAGTGAACAAAAATTTTGAAGATTTTTATCTACCAATTTTAGGGCTCAGTGAAAATGAGTAAGTAACTTAGAATAAGAAAGTCTTTCTTTTTTTGTAATCCTTCAACTGTGCATTTAAAACATGAATCATATTCAAAGAGTAAAAGATCTTGCCTCATATTAAGTGGGCTGCTCACAATGAATGTCAAAATAAATACAAACTTGTATATTATATAATATAGGTACATTCAACATATTTGTGATCACACTATACATGGATACAAAATATCCTTATTAAAAACATAATGTAATATCACAATATAGGCTTCCTTGGTGGCTCAGAGTTAAAGAATCTGTCTGCCAATCCAGGAGACGCTAGTTTGATCCCTGGGTCAGGAAGATCCCCTGGAGAAGGGAATGGTTAGTTACCAACTCTAGTATTCTTGCCTGGGAAATCCCAAGGACAGAGGAGCCAGGCAGGCTACAGTCCATGGGGTTGCAAAAGAGTCAGACACATAACTTATTGACTAAACAACAAAAATCATAATGTAAATGTATCATAAAAATACATCATAATGTAATATAATTTAATATCATCATATAATCATTTTCCCCCAAAACATAATTTTTACTGTGTACCTTGGGTAAATTTACCATAATGTGCTTAAATCATTTCTCTACTATTGAACATTTTTGATTATTTTAAATTAATTTACTACTACAAACAGTTTGACAATGAACATAATTTTTTTTTTCATTTCCATCCTGAAAAAAATAAAGAAATAGCCTTCTGAGCCTTAATAAGATTAAAGGGAACAACAGAAATTCAAGACGTATAAAGTTTCCTTCTACACGCTAAATTCTCTGCCAAGAATATGATCATGTAAGAGATGTGCAAAGGAAAGCCCTGGGTCTGTGCTAGCTAATAACTAACTTGTCTTGCAAAATAATAAGTCCTAATAGGAGGGCAGAATATATTCCATGATAGTACAGCAGGTTTTAGATAATGAGAAGAGGCAAGAGATGATGTGATGGTCACGGCTTTTGACTACATTATCTACGGTAAACTCAACAATAAACTATAAACCTCTGTCTAGAATCTAAAACTAATGAATGAGACAATATAAAGCTCAAAGGATTACTTTCAGTCCAGGAGAGCATCACAAACTTCATGCTATTTCATAATTTCATCCATAAGCTGAACAATAAATAGAACAATGTCTCATTAAATAGATGCAAGAAGTTGATGTTGAAAGCTGTCAAGAACTTGGAGGATAAAACTAGAGGTCAAAGGGGTTAGGAGTAAATTGAAAGAGGGACTGGAATCCCGAAATGGACAACCTAAGGAAGAAATACAATATAGTCTTCTTCTAGGGTGAGGTGCAGGAAAGCATTCTCTACCAGAAGGATGAAGAAATAATGGGCAATGGTGTTTACCAAGCTGACCATCATCTTAAAGACCATCGTCTTACATCATCTTAAAAATGAGGAAAACACTGGCCAAATGACTGTAATTTTGGATCGAATTCTCATTAGGGACAGATCAAAAAGAGTTTCAAGATCTTTATTTTAAATGTGGAGAGTAAATGGACTGAGAAACTAGTACCAAAAAAAAAGCAAGAAAGAATGAGATTATTCAGTCTATACAGATAACATTCAGTGTATGAGTATTCAAGAAAAATGCTTCTTATAAAATACATATTCCTTCTTAATCAATGGGCCCCTGAAAAGCTCCATGTTCCCTTTCCTAAGGGTCAAATATGGGCCAATGTGCTAAAACAGAGGAACGAAAACTAAGCATGGATATGAGATCTTTCTCAAATAGTGAGCATCGCCTAGTATTAAAATGGAACCCTGAAGAGGAAGTTAGAAAATCTTTTCCTTTTCTTGGGCTTGTTACAAAGGAGAGAAACTTTATGTGATAGAATTTTCACTCACAGAGAATTTTCATTCACAGAGAATGAAGGGATTATGCTCTATTTCTGAAATGTTATGAGTTATTCTATTTTTCCTGTGACTTTTCCCATTTCTGCATGTCCAGGTTTGGCCTTTCTCATCAGCAGGATTCTACCTTTGTGGGTTCTCTTTGGAAATGGTCTATCTACAATTAGTGGTTTTAGAAATATTTTATAGCTCCCCCTCACCCCAGCATTTCAGGCTTTCAGCTTTTGCTTAAAGAGGAATGCACCTCAACACACGTATCTGTAGCTTCCCTGAACCTTTTCACACCTGCAGATCCCTAGAGATGACTATGGTTAAGAACTGAGAAGTGGTCACAGGAGCCAAGCCATGGAAAACCAGAAGTGAGAGATTCTTCCAGAAGAGGGGTAACTACTTAGTTAATTAACTGCAATGCACTCTCCTTATATTAACCCAGTGCCCATTCAGCAACAGACACAAATATCCACAAAGCTGCTTGCAATTTTTCCAGTTTCCAAGCTTGAGTAGTAAGTCAAGTCCTGAAATTTATTTCCAGCGTGCCATTTTTGTTTCTACTCTTTAAAAAGCAGCTGAACTTTATATAGGCTTACCATTTCCCCTGGTAAATAATACCTTTCCCTTTCCTGTGAGGCACTGGTTAGGTGGTTACTGTGGGCCACTCCCTTTCACCTCACTGCTTCTGGTTTTAAATATTGGGTTAGGTTATTTTTTTCCCTTCCAGGGGAGATGAAATGTCAGGAGCAGCCTAGCAGTGGCTAGATCTACTTTTATATAACACACAGGGCAAGATGCAGGTGTTTGCTCTTTGAATAACAGCGTTTCCTGAAAGTTACTGGGCCACACCAGTATATTATTCAGGAGTATTTATGACTCTAGAAGCCCAAAGGGAAATAGCATGCACAATCACATTTTTATTTGATTGCAATTATGCAAGAGGCCTATAAGTATCTATGCTGACCGTTCATGCCACTGGCCTTTTCAGGGAGGTCCTGGAAGTTTTTGACCCCCAAATGCTTTTCTTAATCTCGTTTAATTGCCAACAAAAGCACATTTAAAGTTTATAGCTGCACTTAAAAATGAGTAATTGGTTCTTACCTGGAATTGATTGCTAGCAAAAGGACCGTGCCAAACTTACCCCAGATTAAAATGATGTACCGGAGTGGAATGAAATACAATGTGATGGTGGCAACTGCCAGTATCAAACAGGCCAGGAATGAAAGGAATGGGACCGTCCAGTTAAATGTGCTGTAGACAAACCACATACATGTCATTTTCTCTGATGGTAAAGAAAAGCAGTAGATTCATTTTGCCATGTTTTTATTTCTCAGTTATACACATGAAAAAAAGGTCTATTGGAGAAGTTGCTTCTCAAAACTGGGATATAAAAGTCTGCCAGAATGATTGGACACTGGAAAACGGTTTTGAGGTGAAGGTCACAGTCCAATTGCCATTCAGCTCATCTGGATCTTGGTGACTCTGCCTTCCTGGAACCGACAGTACTTAAGAGAAAACTCTGACTCTCAAAAGTGATTAAACATTGCAATATTGTCATGTGGCTCTGTGAACGCAGAGCTTCAAAATGAAAGGTGAGTTAGGTCACTTCAAAGTCAATATTTCTCTCTCAATTAACACATGCTTGCCAGTAAATATTTAGAGACGGGAGGCTATTACTACAGTGCTCTTGTGTTTTTCTAATAACTTATATTTAGAATTTCCAGACTCGTTGACTCCAGAAGGGTAATGATGCCCTGAAATGGGCTACGGAGCTTCTGGCTATAAACCATCACACCACCAACCCACCGATAACACAGGGAACGTTGCCGCATATCATTTTCATGGGACCCTGGCTCCTTTTGTCCTGTCTATTGCCTGTTTTGACTTGAGATCTAGAATATGAGATGTGGGACTGAATGTACTGTGGAAATCCTTGCAGAATCCTAGAAAGTAGTCATTAAATGCAGTGCCTTGATGAGAGCTCATGAGTGTCTAGAGTATTCTTCCAGGCATCTTCACTTAATATGTCTATTGACCCTTTGCCCTGGGCTAGGAATAAAAGAGATGAAAGATTTATTTCTGTTGTCTTTTTTTTGGGGGGGGGCATATCAGGGGATTTGGGCATAGCAGCTTATAATAGTTATTGGGCACTTAGTAGGTGCCACTGTCCTAAGATATATATATACACAGAGAGAGAGATTGTAATGCTTAACAATAATTCTTTCAAGTATGGATTATCTCCCTCTTACAGATGAGCAAATCGAGGCTGAAGTAAGGGTTTGGGGATTAACATATACAAAATACTATAAATAAAACAAGGAAACAAAGACTTACTATATAGCACAGTATATAGCACACTATATACTCAGTATATTAACCTATAATGGAAAAGAATCTGAAAAAATCCATATATATACAGACATATATATGCATGCATAACATTGTAAATTAACTATACTCAATAAAAAATAGAAAAATATAGGAGAAATCAACTCACGCCTCAATCTCTTGTTAAAGATTGCCTATGGGGAGATACAATACTACATATGCATGTGTGTGTGTTTGCTATCTCATGTCTTTAAATTATAAGCAAGGTTGAACACATTTTAAAATGATTGTTGGTCATTTTGATTCTCAGTGATATTCAGCTTATATCCTTGCCAGGGGCAACTATTTAAGAAAGTACTTAAGAAAATTTACAAGCAAACTGGCATGGATTTGAGTTCAGGCTCTATCTCTGAAAAGCTGAGAAAGACAGGAAAGTCTTTCAATCTGAACAATAACTTCTTCTCCACAGAATGGGAATAATAATACCCACAGCATAGAGTTTTGCTAGAATTAAACGGGAACTGGCATTTAAAATACTTAGCTCTTCATGTACATTACCGTATGTAAAACAGACAGCTAGTGGGCAGTTGCGGTGTAATGCAGGGAGCTCAGCCCCAGCACTCTGTGATAATCTAGAGGGTGCGATGAGGTCGGGGGTAGGAGGGAGGTCCAAGGGAGGGGACATAAGTGTACCTATGGCTGATTCACGTTGTTGTGTAGCAGAAACCAACACAACACTGTAAACTGATTATCCTCCAATTAAAAACAAGTTTTAAAAAAATAGCTCTGGTAACACATGAAAGATAGCTTAGTATTCAAATAAAATTTTTACCTTAAGTTTATAAAAAAATAGTTAACTCTATTTCTTGCATATTTTAACCACAAACAAAGAAGTTGCTACTTATCTGTTTTCCCTAGAACTTTGTTGCTGGATATTTTCCTCAAATAAAATCTCTTTGGAAACTTAAGAAATCAGTTCTTTGTCATATTTATTGCAAACACTTTCAGTTTGTTACCTTGTCTTTTAAAAAACCTTGTTTATAGTTTTTAAAGATAAAAATTATAGATTTTATACTACCAAGCTCATCAAAACTTTTGCATATATGTAGGTTCATTCCTGACTATTCTCTTCCATAGTAGAACTTCTTAGGAGGCAACTTCACAATCCTTGTGAAAATGTTATGGAATCCATAATTGCCCCTTTATGCCAGGGCAAGAAATTTAAAATATCTTTGCACGAGGATGCAGAGATGGTACATTAATGTCTGATGCAGTATGATTTGTAAGTAGTTAAAAAAGAAAATAGCCTCAGTATTAAATAATATCTAAATAAAATCATAGACAAATAGTTTTAGTACCTTGAAAAAAAAAAAAAAGGGAAAGTTACCACTAAACTGACTTAAAAATAAGAAAACAATAGAGTGTAAAAGATAAAGTATTGCAAGAATTCTGGAGGTTACCAACTTCCAAAGTCAATTTCACTCTAATAATTTCTGCCAGATATTAAAATTTTGAACTTCTATATCTGTTAACTGCATGGGGGGGCAGAAGATAACATGTAGCCTAGGGTTTCCACAAAATAAGATTCAAGTAGAAGAACACTGCATAAAACTTATATATTCAAGGTAAGGATGAATTGAGAGAGACAAGTAGAAAGACAGAGTGGAAAAGGATGAAAAGAAGGGAAAACAAATCTACCACATACAAATAGATGCAAAGAATTCTCTGTGTCATGATGCTGGTACCAGGATTTATCATCCAAGTTTATACTACCAGTATACTTTAAAAAAACCTCAGCAAAAATTTAATTAAAAAAAGAGATTCCAGGTTGAATCACCCCAAAGTGACTACAGCAGTAATCTTCTCTAAGGAAATGCATTATCAACCCATATATCTGAGTATACTCACACACACACACACATGGAATGTGAGCTCATAGTTAAAGCAGTAAAATATAAATGGATACGTAGCATCATGAGTAAGTGAGTAAAAGCTATCAGAAGTAATAGCAAAACCCCAAACTGAAGACCTCACATACTGAAAGCAAACATAACACATTAAATAATAATGCTTAATACCTTAGAAGTCATAAAACAAAGGCTTAAAAATACGGTCAAGGATGAGATTGTAAAAAATAACCAAGAAGATTTGAAAACAAAGCAAGTAAAACTTTAAAAAGAAACACAGTGATTAAAGTTAAGACCTATGTGTATGGAAATACAAAAAACCTCGAATAGCCAAAGTAATCTTGAGAAAGAAGAATGGAACTGGAGGAATCAACCTGCCTGACTTCAGGCTCTACTACGAAGCCACAGTCATCAAGACAGTATGGTACTGGCACAAAGACAGAAATATAGATCAATGGAACAAAATAGAAAACCCAGAGATAAATCCATGCACCTATGGACACCTTATCTTTGACAAAGGAGGCAAGAATATACAATGGAGAAAAGACAATCTCTTTAACAAGTGGTGCTGGGAAAACTGGTCAACCACTTGTAAAAGAATGAAACTAGAACACCATACACAAAAATAAACTCAAAATGGGTTAAAGATCTAAATGTAAGACCAGAAACTATAAAACTCCTAGAGGAGAACATAGGTAAAACACTCTCCAACATAAATCACAGCAGGATCCTCTATGACCCACCTCCCAGAATATTGGAAATAAAAGCAAAAATAAACAAATGGGACCTAATGAAACTGAAAAGCTTTTGCACAACAAAGGAAACTATAAGCAAGGTGAAAAGACAGCCCTCAGATGGGGAGAAAATAATAGCAAACGAAGCAACAGACAAAGGATTAATCTCAAAAATATACAAGCAACTCCTCCAGCTCAACTCCAGAAAAATAAATGACCCAATCAAAAAATGGGCCAAAGAACTAAACAGACATTTCTCCAAAGAAGACATACAGATGGCTAACAAACACATGAAAAGATGCTCAACATCACTCATTATCAGAGAAATGCAAATCAAAACCACAACGAGGTACCATTACACACCAGTCAGGATAGCTGCTATCCAAAAGTCTACAAGCAATAAATGCTGGAGAGGGTGTGGAGAAAAAGGAACCCTCTTACACTGTTGGTGGGAATGCAAACTAGTACAACCGCTATGGAAAACAGTGTGGAGATTTCTTAAAAAACTGGAAATAGAACTGCCATATGACCCAGCAATCCCACTTCTGGGCATACACACCGAGGAAACCAGATCTGAAAGAGACACGTGCACCCCAATGTTCATCGCAGCACTGTTTATAATAGCCAGGACATGGAAGCAACCTAGATGCCCATCAGCAGATGAATGGATAAGGAAGCTGTGGTACATATACACCATGGAATATTACTCAGCCATTAAAAAGAATTCATTTGAATCAGTTCTAGTGAGATGGATGAAACTGGAGCCCATTATACAGAGTGAAGTAAGCCAGAAAGATAAAGACCATTACAGTATACTAACACATATATATGGAATTTAGAAAGATGGTACTGATAACCCTATATGCGAAACAGAAAAAGAGACACAGATGTACAGAACAGACTTTTGGACTCTGTGGGAGAAGGCGAGGGTGAGATGTTTCGAGAGAACAGCATTGAAACATGTATATTATCTAGGGTGAAACAGATCACCAGCCCAGGCTGGATGCATGAGACAAGTGCTCAGGCCTGGTGCACTGGGAAGACCCAGAAGGATTGGGTAGAGAGGGAGGCGGGAGGGGGGATCAGGATGGGGAATACATGTAAATCCATGGCTGATTCATGTCAATGTATGACAAAAACCACTACAATAAAGTAATTAGCCTCCAACTAATACAAATAAATGGAAAAAAAAAATAAAGTTAAGACCTCCATGCATGGATTAAACAGGATTTTAAATACCACAGAAAATAGAGTTGTGCAGGACAGCCCAAAAAGGACTTAAAAGGCATCACAAAGAGTAGAAAGATAGATGTCAAAAAGGAGAGATACAGAACATAGACTAAGAGGGCTCCTGAACTGACTGGGAAGATGCTAAAGGTAATAGTGAATATCAGACTGCGGAATGGCAAAAAGGTGCTCAGTTAGGTCTCTATTTTCTGACCATAAAACAATACAGTTAAAAGCCAGGAGCAAAAAGATAGGTGGAAAACCTTCATATACTTGGAAATTAAGCAATATACTTCACGTCAAGGAACAAATAAAAACAGTAATTAGAAAACAAGTTTTTACTAAATGTGAATTAATAATGAATATCAGTGCCAAAATGTTTGGCATAGAGCTAAGCACCTAGGAAAGTGTAGGCACTGTAAATGCTTATGTTAGGAAAACAGACTGAAAATAAATGATCGAACAATCCATCTTAAAAAGTTAAAATAAGAATAGTAAATTAATCTCAAAGAAAGTAGAAGGAAGAAAGTAATAAAGATAAGAGTGGCAATTAATGGAAAAGAAAACAGGCAACAGGGAGATTAACAAAGGGAATGACAGTTCTTGTTAAAGAATAATATAATTGATAAACGACTGTCAAGAAGAAGGGAAAACACAATTTTAAACATAAAGAAGTGGACAATGCTAGATTCTACCGTCATTGACGATAAGAGGATTTTTTTTTATATAAACAACTTTATGTCAAAAAGTAGAAAATTTAAAATGGACACACTCTTAGAAAATGATACACAAACAGATATGAGAAGAAACAGAATAGCTGAACAGACCTATATATACCAAAGAAACTGAATATTTGATTAAAATTTTTCCTGAAAGAAAACTTCAGACCCAGAGACTTAACCAGAAAATTCTATAAAATCTTAAAGGAAGTAATGACACAAGGTTTACACAAACTTCAGATAATGAGAGAGAATACTGCCCACTTATTGTATGAGTAGAGAATAACCTTCACACTATAAGAAATTTTCAGGAACTATATATCCAATCTCACTGATGATTAAAGCTGCAAAAATTTTAAGTAAAAAAATTGTAAATAAAATCCCAGCATATATAAGAGACTGGATAACATGATGAAGCTGCTTTCATTACAGAAATGTAAGATTGGCTTAATATTTGAAAACCAACAATAATAATGCACATTAACAAAAATAGAAGAACACAAAAACAACCAAAAGATGATCTCAATGAACATAAACAAAAGTTTGACAAAACTCAACCTACATTCATGATAAAAACATCTCAGCAAAATAGGAATAAACAGTAAATTCCTGAAGCTTATAAAGCATCTTTACAAAAAACAACATCACTAAGAGCAAAATGTTGAAAGCTTTCTCTCTGAAAAAGACAAGAGTATGAGAAAAGAATGTTTGCTAATACCACTTCTGTTCAACATTGTATTGGTGTTACTAGCCAAGACATGGAAGCAACCCAGATGCCCATCAGCAGACGAATGGATGAGGAAGCTGTGGTACATATACACCATGGAATATTACTCAGCCATTAAAAAGAATTCATTTGAATCAGTTCTAATGAGATGGATGAAACTGGAGCCCATTATACAGAGCCAAGTAAGCCAGAAAGATAAAGACCATTACAGTATACTAATACATATATATGGACTTTAGAAAGATGGTAATGATAACCCTATATGCAAAACAGAAAAAGAGACTCAGATGTATAGAACAGACTTGTGGACTCTGGGAGAAGGCGAGGGTGGGATGTTTCAAGAGAACAACATTGAAACATGTATATTATCTAGGGTGAAACAGATCACCAGCCCAGGTTGGGTGCATGAGACAAGTGCTTGGGCCTGGTGCACTGGGAAGACCCAGAGGGATCGGGTGGAGAGGGAGGTGGGAGGGGGGACTGGGATGGGGAATACATGTAAATCCATGGCTAATTCATTTCAATGTATGACAAAAACTACTGTAATGATGTAAAGTAATTAGCCTCCAACTAATAAAAATAAATGGAAAAAAAAATAAAAAAATTAAAAAAAAAAGCAAGAAAACAAAGTAAAATGTATAAGGACTGAAAAATAAGAAAGAAAAAAAAATATTCCTAGACAATATGTTTATATAATACAACACCCAGAATAATAATCTTCATATAAAAATTAAGATAACTAAGTTTATCAAGGTTGATAGATACAAAGTCAATGTTGGAAAACAAATTTCACTTTTCTATCCTGTAACAAACAGGTAGATATAAAACCTGAAAAAAAGAGGCCATTTAAAATAACTGAAACATATCAAGTACTTCAGACTATATCTCACAAAAATGTGTCAAATATTTATATATAAAACTCTTAAAGTAATATTAAGATAAATTAAAGATAACCCAAATAGATGAAAGAATATGTTACACTCATATATTAAAAATAAATTTTATCAAGATGTTAATTTTTCCCAATTAATGCAATCATTATAAAGATCTCATTGATCATTTGCTCATGTGCAAGTATGGTGTGTCATATATATTTATCTACTGGATGCTAAAAATGAAGTTATGTACCAGACACATTTGCACACACCATGTCAGATTTGCCCTGCCAACATCCAAGTCAGTGAAGTCATGTATTTTTTTCCTAAGCAACCGACAGTTTTAGTAGTAAAATGCTTAAATGTTTCACAGGTTTTAAAAAGCTTAATACACAGAGGAAGAAAGTGAAAGAAATTTTACCAATATTCATAATCATGAAAATTTTTAAGTGATTACTACAGGCCATCCACTAGTTTAAACACATTACAGGCACTAATTCATCTAATTCTTCCAGAAATGTTATGAATAGCAATTACTGGTATGCCCATTCTACAGATGAGAACTTGAGTCAGGAGAGGTAGTAACTGGCCACAAATCACTTCCAGTCTAAGTGACAGAAATGGGATTTGAATCCAGAGAGTTGCTTCAAGAGCCTACACTTGGACTTCCCTAGTGGTGCAGTGGATAATCCCCCTGCCAATGCTGGGGACATGGGTTCAATTCCTGGTCTGAGAAGATTCCACATGCCATGGAGCGACTAAGCCCTTGTATAATTACAACGCCTTTGCACAATTACTAATCCTGTGCTCTCGGGCCTGAGAGCCCCAACTACTGAAGTCTGCATGTCTAGAACCTGTGCTTCACAAAAGAAGCCACCACAATGAGAATCCCACGTACCACAATGAAGGGTAGCCTCTGCTCACTGCAACTAGAGAAAGGCTGAACAAGGCACTGAAGATCAGCACAGCCATAAATAAATATTGTAAAAAAGAACCTACACTCACTGCTTGTATAGTAGACATTTCAGAGAATATAAGAAGGTCACTTTACTCATTTAATCCACTCAATATTCCTGCTTATAATACTGAGGACTTAATTCAAAGATATTATATACTGGCTTTGCTGTTGAGTCGCTAAGTCATGTCCGACTCTTTGTGATCCCCTGGACCACAATACACCAGGCTCCCCTGTCTTTCAAGGAGTTTGGACAAATTCTCAGAAGTTTTTTCTTCCAGAGTTTGCTCAAATTCATGTCCATTGAGTCAGTGATGCTATGTAACCATCTCATTCTCTGCCACTCCTTTTTCCTTTTGCTTTCATTCTTTCCCAGCATCAGGGTCTTTTCCAGTGAGTCAACTTTTTGCATCAGGTGGCCAAAGTACTGGAGCTTCAGCTTCAGCATCAGTCCTTCCAATGAATACTCAGGGTTGATTTCTGTTTGGATGGACTAGTTTTATCTCCCTGCTGTCCAAGGACTCTCAAGAGTTTTCTCCAACATCACAGCTCAAAAGCTTCAGTGCTGAGCCTTCTTTATGGTCCCACTCTCACATCCATACATGACTCCTGGAAACACCATAGCTTTGACTATATGGATCTCTGTCTGCAAAGTGATGTCTTGGCTTCTCAATACACTGTCTAGGTTGTCATAGCTTTCCTTCCAAGGAGCAAGCATCTTTTAATGTCATGGTTTCAGTCACTGTCTGCAGAGATTCTAGAGTCCAGGAAATAAAATTTTTCATGGCTTCCCCCTTTTCTCCTTCTATTGGTCATAAAGTTATGGGACCAGATGCCATGATCTTAGCTTTTTCAGTGTTGAGTAGCACTATATAGTTTGATGTGATCCACACAGTCAAAGGCTTTGGCATAATCAATAAAGCAGAAGTAGATGTTTTTCTGGAATTCTCTTGCTTTTTCTATGATCCAACAGATGTTGGCAATTTGATCTCTGGTTCCTCTGCCTTTTCTAAATCCAGCTTGAATGTCTGGAAGTTTACATACTGTTGAAGCTTGGCTTGGAGAACTTTGAAACACAGAAAATATCTACTTCTGCTTTATTGATTACACCAAAGCCTTTGACTGTGTGGATCATAACAAACTGTTGAAAATTCTTAAAGATGTGGGAATACCAGACCACCTGACCTGCCTCCTGAGAAATCTATATGCAGGTCAAGAAGCAACAGTTAGAACTGGACATGGAACAACAGACTGGTTCCATATTGGCAAAGGAGTATGACAAGGCTGTATATTGTCACCTTGCTTATTTAACTTATATAGAGAGTACCTCATGCAAAATGCCGGGCTGGATGAAGCACAAGCTGGAATCAAGACTGCTGGGAGAAATATCAATAACCTCAGATATGCAGATGACACCACCCTTATGGCAGAAAGTGAAGAAGAATTAAAGAGTCTCTTGATGAAAGTGAAAGAGGAGAGTTAAAAAGTTGGCTTAAAACTCAACATTCAGAAAATGAAGATCATGACCTCCAGTCCCATCACTTCATAGCAAATAGACAGGGAAACAATGGAAACAGAGACTTTATTTTTGGGGGCTTCAGAATTACTGCAGATGGTGACTGGAGCCATGAAATTAAAAGATGCTTGCTCCTTGGAAGAAAAGCTATGACCAACCTAGACAGCATATTAAAAAGCAGAGACATTACTTTGCCAACAAAAGTCCATCTAGTCAAAGCTATGGTTTTTCTAGTAGTTATGTAGGCATGTGACAGTTGGACTATAAAGAAAGCTGAGCACTGAAGAATTGATGCTTTTGAACTGTGGTGTGGCGAAGACTCTTGAGAGTCCCTTGGACTGCAAGGAGATCCAACCAGTCCATCCTAAAGGAAATCAGTCCTGGATATTCATTGGAAGGACTGATGCTGAAGCTGAAACTCCAATACTTCGGCCACCTGATGCAAAGAACTGACTCATTGGAAAAGACCCTGATGCTGGGAAAGATTGAAGGCAGAAGGACAAGGGGACGATAGAGGATGAGATGGCTGGATGGCATCACCGACTCAATGGACATGAGTTTGAGCAAACTCCGGGAGCTGGCAATGGACAGGGAGGCCTGGCATGCTGCATTCCACGGGGTCACAAAGAGTCGGACACGACTGAGCGACTGAACTGAACTGAGCAGTATAGAGTAGCACTAATCCTCAAAACCTCACTAGACTCTTCACTCCATTTACCATGGAAATAGATTGTAGTGGTGGTCTTTCAAAGAACACCCAAGGCTGAAGAACTCTGGTAAGTCACAGCTTTGTATCTCCAAATCAAACAGTCTGTTAAGCATTTCCATGGACTTCGATGGATTTCCCGAATTGGGAGCTCTCCATTAAATCCTAAGGGAATCTCTGACTCAAACATTTCAATTAATGAAAACATGCAAGGAATCCCCTTCATTCATTCAACTCTTCAGGTTCACTAACATATCCTAAGAATATCTTTGACAAAATTTCAAAACAAAACCCACAAATAACTGTCTCAACATCCGGGAAGCTGAGTACAACTCCATTCTAGCGTTCCTCCCCCAACTGGGTACCCCACTGGTTGACCTTTGTGTCAACAGATTCATTATTTTCTTCATTTCTTAGGCATGGAAAAATGAAGTCCTTTGACTCTTCTATCCATGGAAACAGAGACATGGGTCATACAAGCCTGCAGACTGTTCTTTTGTGATTTACCTCAGAGGATGCTTTCCTTCATGGTTTTCGCCCCAGTTTGTGAACTCTCTCCCCACAACTGGCCTTCTGCCCTCACCCTGGTCATTCTGCCTTCATTTTCTGTCCCTTCCAACATGTAACTTTAAATATTTATTTGGCTGTGCTGAGTCTTAGTTGCAGCATATGGGATCTAGTTACCAGATGAGGGGTTGAATCCAGGCCTCCTGTATTGAAAAAGCAGAGTCTTAGACAACAGGCTGCAAAGGCAGTCTCTCAACATGTAACTTTAGATTAAACATAAGACACATCAATCTGTGCCTGTGCTCACCTTCATCCAAACTTCACTTATCCTGCTTTCTCCTCTTTCAATATTTCACAGCATGACTTCAGAGTCAGAGAACTTCTTCCTAAGAACGTGCCTTCTAAGCCTTACTCCAGAACATCTGCAAGGATGTTCTCCCCTGTCCTAGGTCTACCTTAATCTCACTATATTCTCTGCAGAGAGGAGATTTCCCTAACCACTCAAGGATACTAGTGTTGTAGCCAACACTTCATAGCAGTAGGACAAATAATATACATTACTCTTCTGACCCATCCTGTTTGCTGCTTGGGATAATACAAATGCCACATGCTAAGCAAATATTAGCCTGATGTATACATACATTTGAAATCTGTATACAGTGAGAAGGTAATTGGAGAATGTAGAGAAAAGAAAATACTATTTGCTCCAAATGAATACAAAGTCATCACGGTCTTCTCTGCCAGTAAAAAGGGAAGCCTTGCTCTGAGAGATTTAAGCATGCTTATTTATTCTCTAGTTGCCAAAAGTTGGGCAAAAGTTTTCCTGGTCCTTATGCACTGACTTACAATGGAATTCCAACAGAGTTACACATGATGTTGCACTTGAATGCCCAGCGGGAACCTTAAGGTCACTGCAATAATGAATGGCTGAAGAATTAATAGGAGTTGAGCCTCATGCGCCTTCCTGTGTCACAGCTGGGCAGAACAGTGCTCTGTTCATGGCTGAAAATACGTCTCGAGACATGGCCGCCACAGCTGTGCTGGGCACGGCCGCCGTCAAAAGGCACTGCAGAGCTGGGGGCCTGCTTAAATCACTCTGCCCTCTTCTCATCAGACACATTTCCTTGACCATTATCAACTGCACAACAGTCACATTTGTCTATTAACAGACATGCAAGCACGGAGACAGTCTTACCAAAGGACACGGCCTTCCGTCCTCAGCCTTGCCCCCACTCCACATCCTCTTATCTTCTTTCCTGCCAGGACGTCCCTTGCTCACTTTTTTTTCATTGACTTTCTGCATCCACTCAAGGTCCGTGTGACCTGCCTCACCTCCAGGAACTGCCACATCCGTCCCCGGTGGCACAGACATGCTAACTCCCCTCCGCCTCCCTCCATCGAGCACAGTCTTCGGCTTTGAGCCGAAGTCATAGGCTTTGAGCCTGTGCGCAAAGCCACCCACCCACTGAAGCCCCCATTCATCAGCTCTATGGCCAGCTGGCTCTTCCCATCCTTAGAGATGCTGGTAAGTTGTTGCCTCTTCAGAACTTTCCTCTGCCTCTCTCTCTCTCTCTTCCCACCCTACATCCTTCCGGGGATGTAGTACCCATCTCCACATCCCACCTAGCCTCTATCTAGCATCAATGTTAGTTTAGCTGTCTTATTTGTATTCTTTCCCTTCATTGGAAAATAGCTTCCTACACAGAAGAAAGTGGGGAGTACCAAGACATAGGGAGAGGATTAAAAGGTACAATCTACCATGTTTAAAATAAAGAAGTTACAGGGATATATAGGTACAACACAGGGAATATACTCAATATTTTATAATAACCTTAAATGGAATGTAATCTATAAAAACTTTATTATTCTGTACATCTGAAACTAATATACTAATGTAATAAGCTATACCACAATAGAAAAATAAACAAAACATAAAGGCAAAAACACACACACACACAAAAACCAGATACCCAGAGGATAATGACATTATAGTGTAAAGTGAGGCAGGCAGGTTCAAATCCAAGCTCCACGGCTTATTCATTGTGTGATCTGGGCTTCATGTTTAGTCATTCTGTGTTTCAGTTTCCTCATCTGTAAAATGGGGATACTAACAATCCTTACTCTGCAGGGTTATTGGAATCATTTGATCCAATTTCTTTAAAAAACTCCTTAAAGAAGTTGCTACATGTCAAAGACCTAGAACAGTGTCTGGCCAGCACATGACATTAGTTGGTTTCTATTGTCATTGTTATTTTGGATGCATTTCTTATTCTTAAACCAAGTCAGTGCCTGAGATTCAAACACTGATAGTTGATTGAGTGAATGAAAAATTACAACGCCCTCTTCATCACTTCACCATTTTTTACTGTCACTTATATTTTTGCTAGGCAATTTTGAGGGTACATTCAGGAGTCATTTTTCAATTTATATGAAACCTAGAGAGATAAAGCAGACAGATATCAATATACATGATCAAAAATCCTACTGCTCCTTTATTTTTCTCGACACTGCTCATGAAAATAACAACATGTAAATTCAGTAAAAACTCACTAAACTTGTTTAAGGATAACTTTTAACCTTCCTTTTAAGCAAAAGAGACATGTTTTCTATGCCAATAATAAATGGATGTTCAAGGGCAATTTGTTATAATAAGTGACTGAGGAAGAAAATCAGTAACCACAGAAAGTTCCACATTAGCTGTTTATATTTCCTGATGTTAACCACTGCTTATTGATTTCCCTACATCTTCACAGACAAAATTTCACTTGGCTTTTAGTACTAATTTTAATCTCTTCTTTACCCATGTAATTTCTAAAAATTATTTCCTTTATGCAAAGAAACTAGAATGGCCAATAAAATAAGAACAGTAGCTGTTTTTTAGAAAGGACAATGTGGCCCAACTCAACTCTGGATTTAAAGTGGGGAGCAGTCACTTACAATTAAGAAAACCTCCTCTGTTCATGGGTATCAAATGAAGACCAAGGTACACAGAGTTGACAATGTGTAAAACAATGTAAGCAGAAAATAAAAACATGAATCACAGAGAGGCTTTCTCAGTTGAGACTCCATTAGAGAATTAAATCTATGTTTTAACCTATAGTTTATCACTTAAACCAGAATGTTTTGAGAATAAAAAAAGGCACTATTAATAATTATGCTCAGATAACTAGTATAAATTGCATCATGTGATCCACCCTTGTGAAGCTGACAAACCTAAAGAACCAACCAACCAAAGTTAAAAGGCCCAAGACGGTTGTTTCCGTTTTTTGTTTGGTTTTGTATTTTCTGATCCTACCCTCCCCAAGACCCTCCCCCTTGCATGTCCAAGAGCATGGCAATTTTACTCCAAACACAGTAGTACAAATGTAGAACTTACTTCTTAATTCTTTCTCCAAAAGAGGCTAACTCCTCCAAGATGTTTTGAACAGTTGAGACAATATCCTGAACCATGTAGATTCTTTCAATTAAGCCCTTCTTCTCAGATTCCTAAGAAACATAAAAGATTGAACTCAGTTACTTCATTTTTATTGGTCTGCTATAGAAATCATCATGCCAGTATTATCATAACATGGCTATTAGCAAGAGTGACTTAAGGAGATAAATTTACATTTTTTACAATTTACTTATCGGCTCCCCAAATTCCTGACTACTCATGAGATGCGACCACTTGTCGTGTGCAAGCATGTTACCATCTCAATATCATGAGCTGATGAAGGAGAACTCCAGAGAACAAAGAACCTCACTTCCCTGCAGAGTCGCTGCTTCTCCCAGAGAATTCTGTAACTTCTTTCACTGGCCGATCCTGGGTTGCTCTGTCTTCACAAGGTTAGCTTACTTACCCTTCTTCTGATAGTTCAGAAAGGCTTCCAGCAGGTAGCAATAGGGCATGCTGGACATCCAGATGATATTCAGTTGTCTAAGAATATTATCCTTACTTTGCTTAAAGAAAACTTAAAATGTGTTTTCCCACATTAGGCTGTTGTTGTTCAGTCGCTAAGCTGTATCTGACTCTTTGGGACCCGATGGAATACAGCACATCAGGCTCCTCTGTCCTTCACTATCTCCCGGAGTCTGCTCAAATTCATCTACACTGAGACAGTGATGCTACCTAAGCATCTCATCCTCTGCCGTCCCCTTGTCCTTTTGCCTCAATCTTTCCCAGCATCAGAGTCTTTTCCACTGAGTCAACTCTTTGCATTAGGTGGCCAAAATATTGGAGCTTCACCTTCAGCATTAATATTCAGGGTTGATTTCCTTTAAGACAGAATGGTTTGATCTCCTTGCAGTCCTAGGGACTCTCAGGAGTCTTCTCCAGCACCACAATTTGAAAGCATCAATTCTTTGGCACTCAGTCTTCTTTATGGTCCAACTTTCACACCCGTACAGGACTACTGGAAAAAACATAGCTTCGACTATACAGACCTTTGTTGGCAGAGTGATGTCTCTGCTTTTCATATGCTGCCTAGGTTTGTCATAACGTTCCTTCCAAGGAGTCTTCCAAGGAGTCTTTCAATTTCATGGCTGCAATTACCATCAGCAGTGATTTTGGAGTGCAAGAAAATTAAGTCTGTCACTGCTTCCACTTTTTCCCCTTCTATTTGCTGTGAAGGGATGGGACTGGATGCCATGATCTAACCATGTTAGGTAGCTGATGCTTATAAAACTAATCTAGAAATCACTCACATGCTGGATAAAAGATGATTCCCTAAAGAAGGGCATTTTCACACTATATCTTATATTCTGATACCATATTCTAGCTCCGTTATGAACTCTATTGTAACTGGGATTTAGTTACTAACTTCTTAGCTCAGGCCAAGCTGAGCCAGTATAGCTGTTACATCTAATATATAATACCTAAAACCTCAAATAAACCTAACAAAACTTATTTTTTCTACCTAAAATTTTACTTGGGTTAGAATTATACTAAATTATCTTCTAAATCCAAGAGATCATTTCTGTAATAATCTTCTTTGCAACAAAAGAAAAAAAAATTCATTCTCATCTTGTATTCTCTGTTCCATCAAACTGGACCCACGGATGGAGGAAGGAAAACATACTACCTCATAGCGATTTCAGTGACTGGTAAAAGCATCAATATGACAGAAATGTCAAAAAGCAGAAATTTCCCTTGTTGTTTATGGAGTTACTGGCAGAAACAAAGAGATGGGCTGAGGTTAGGATGTACCATTTCTATCTCCTTTATAGTAAGGGTGCTGGGATGGTCTGAATAACGTCTCACCATCTGTTCTGCACCCATTTATCCAATGATCCTGTACAGTAGGAGGTCATACTCATTGCTTCCTCTTGCAAGTCAAACTTGCAAGACATTTTTACTTTTTTCACTCCAATTTTCAATTTCCTACTTCCCTTACTCTTTCTAACTCTAATTCTTCAAGTGGTTTTGTATTAAAAACTGGATATACTGCCAGAACGACTTAATTCATGTTCAACAATCCACCAACATCTATTAATGGGCACAGTGGTGAAAACCCATCTCTGTCTGCTGCAGAAATATTCATGTTTATAAAGGAGGATTTGAAAGCACCAGGGAATTTGACCCAAAGGGCAAAAGTGGCTTCCTCTTTTCAACAGCATAGAGTTTAGGTCAAAACAATTTTTTGGAAAATGACTCAAATTTCCATGTGGCTCTATTTCATAACAATGTCCTACTTTAGTTGACTGATTTTTTTTTTTCCTCCTGAAACACCCCAAATGCAGAGATTCTGGTTGTGATGAAAAGCCTGGGTTAGTACATCAAAATAATAAATGATTCTCACAAGATTCTCTCACTTTTTAACGAATTTGATGTTTCAGTTTGAATAATCAGTATTTAAAGACTAAGCTAAAAATTTCACTGTATCTAGGGTAACAAGATAATTTATGAACCATAAATGTATACTTTTAAGAGTGAAAGTAAACAGAACTATGTAATATTTGAAGTATTTATCAACTGACAACTTGGTTTATTGTATTAGTGGATCTATAAAATTATTTCATTGTCATTTTCATAATGACATTGTCTCAAGATAAAAACATATACTTTACATATATTAGAACAAAGAAACTTGCCCATACTATGTGAATTGTAAAATGATACATAAGAATGATTATTCATTCCATATATTCATATATTTAATTGGTTTTCTAGTTATAGTTGTTGATAGTCCCATGTCAAGCTTACTTTTCCACAAAAGTAATATTATCTTTAATGTCATCTTTTCACTTCCATTTCATAAAATTGTTCTTACCTATCTTCAGAGTTGCACCTAATCATTGTTAAATTGATACATTAAATTGACTCTACTGCAGACCATAATTTTAATTACAAAAATACTTTCTCTCCAGGGACTGAGGTACTTTGAAAATTCACAACAAAAATGTGATACATGAAGAATATTCTCGATTCTGTTTTTTAAATATTAAAATCTGTATATATTTCAGCCCAAATAATTTCAAAGGCACTATATTCATTCATACGAACTTTATCAAACTTTTTTCAAGATAAAACTTTAAGTTGTATGTATAATTTTTCAAATTCTTCTAAAGTTGAAATTCTTCAAATTTATGCTGAAAAGTAAGTGGCTTCTCAATTTCCTTCCATTCCTGGGTAGAATTTATATTTATCCTATTAAAGATCAAAAGTTTTTTTAATCCCACCAACTGAGATAATCCAAAGTGTAACTTGTGAATTTAAACACCAAATCACGCATAGGATCTGACCTCACAGATTACTTTGTGTTGAATATCCGTTGCTTTTGCAAAGAAAAAATTGTTATTTTTGCCAGTTCTTTTAAAAAGCTTTCAAAGATGAGGTAATTAGAATTTTCAGTTATCAAAAATTTTGATTAAAAAATTTCCAACTGACATGACCAAAATGCAACAAACACTGAAAAGATTTCTTTTTTTCCCCACAAGAGTTCAATAGCTTTGGAGAATGTTTAAGTTGACTGAGAGTTCAAAGGTTTCAAACACTCTTAAAATCAGACTGATGGATGGATGACTGGCAGCAAAAAGAAAGTGCACACAGACATGCTGAATGAAATATATTTTTATATCTGACATATCTTTGCCATGAAAACTTTGCTGTTGCTATCCCAACTCTGTGTATATAAAATATTTATAAATGTGGACACTACAGCTGCTAATTCAATTGGTTGTGCATTATCACTTGTCTGTATGCAACCATGGATAATAGGGTACCATGATCTACCACTTGTAAATTTCTGCTTCAAAGATCCATTCAACTTACATGAGTATCTTATTAGCCATGGTGCTGTGCTTCATCAAAATTTGCATTCATATTATCACTACAAAAGTAAATAACCTTCAATGCTACATGTTTCAAATAAATTTACAATAGCATTCCTAATGTCAGAGACTTCATTTTTTGTAAAACTAACTTGTAAAGCTCTATTTTGATTCCATACAGTGGATGTAAAAATATAACATTTCAGGTTGCCACAGCAGGGTACTGGAAAAGTTTTCAATTAGCAGTAATCACCCCTCAGATAAACCTCATTGGCTACAATATTGCCACTGTGCAAAGCTACAACAGATTTCAGAATTAACTTACTTGATATTGTTTGAGTCATTTGATGGCCTGCTGATAAGACTGGCATCATTTGACTCTTCACAAGGTTTTTGATACATTGATGCTACTGAAGTGAACATATTAACATGTACCTTGCCCTTTCTCATACATGCATAATGAAACTTTGGGATGGAAGATGAGATAAGTGTGGAAGAACAGTCATTTGATCCAAACGAAAACTCATGCTGCACACAAGGGTGTGTAAACACATCTTTTGGGCTGTGTAATTTAAAACCATGTTTCCAGAAGTGGTCTTCTAAAAATAACTATTGACAGTTGAAGGCTCTTCAGCAGGTTTGCAACTTAAGCTTACATGTATCAGTGATGTGATCTTGGTCCCAGCGGTAGACAGGAAACGTGAATGTTAGTTCATTAACAATTATCTTAAAAAATGGATTATCAGTACTTGATTATTCATTATTCATATTATTCATCAAACATGCAACTCTTTATTATTATTTACTCACTGAAAAAGCATTATCAAGAAGTAAAACAACATGCAAATTTACCAAAATAAAGAGTGAAATAAAACATTATAGTAAAAATGTGCAGACTATTTTTTATTCCCCTATCTATAGGACTAGTTAAATTCTGTATGTATTTACTATATATCAGTGCTATAGTTGCTATCGTTTCCCATCTTTCTCATCACTGGGCACTCTGACCTATTTGCTTGGACATTTTATGCATCTGACTGGCCCTGGCAATGACCTTACCACCAGAGGCTGGTACACTGGGGTCATCACATGCTTCTCCACAATTGCCTAAGAGCACTTTGTCTTTTCAGGGAGCATCCAAAAGCCTTCCTTTAAAGCTAAGTTTTATTTAGAAAGAATCAGGAAAATAGATGGGTGCCTATCAGTGAGAACGCTCCTCATGTTCAGCTGGTCAGCCGGGCCTGACTCTGTGTGACCCCATGGACTGCAGCCCGCCAGGCTCCTCCGTCCATGGACTTCCCAGGCAAGAATACTGGAGTGGGTTGCCATTTCCTCCTCCAGGGGGTCTTCCCAGCCCAGGGATCGAACCCATGTCTCCTGCATTACAGGAAGATTCTTTACCTGCTGAGCCGTCGGGGAAGCCCAAGAACCCTTGTAACTGACATCTATTTCCTAGGCTGCTAGAAAGACTACAGCAGAGACTGAAAGCACAAACTGAAAGCACGAGCGGCTTGTCCTAGCTTATTTTTACGGAAACAGTAAATATGATGCTTAGTTTTTTTTTTTAAAAATGGGGACTATAAAAACAGTAAATGGAAATATTTGGGCAAGTAGGAGCACGTGATGAACCTAAATCAGTTTTACCTAAAATTCATTAGCACAGGAAGGGACCAATTGTGTCCAAAGTATTCTTGGACAGGGAGAAAAAGGCTTTTTCTTTTGTATAAGTTTCTACCCCCTCCTTGGAATCTCTGCACATAGCACACACTAGCCATATATGAGAGGGAAAAATTCAGCTGAGGGCAGGTACTCTGAGGATTAGTGGTAAATGACATTTTTGTTCTCTTAGTGGCTTTAATTGCCTTTGGGTAATGAATCTGTGTATTCAACAAGGCATGGTAGCTTCTATGCTACAAGATGATATTTACATTTTCATATCTTGAATGCTTCATTAACACTGGAAGAAATGGGTCTTCTCTGCTGGCCCAGTGGCTAAGAAATCATCTACCAATGCAGGGGAGATGGGTTCCATTCCTGGTCCAGGAAGATTCCACGTGTGCATTCCATGGGGCAACAAGACCTGTGCTGTGTAACTAACTACTGAAATCTACATGCCCTAGGGCCCATGTCCTGCAACAAGAGAAGCCACTGCAATGAGAAGACCATGCACCACAGCTAGCCGCAACTAGAGGAAGGCTGTGCACAGTGATGAAGACCCAGAGTAGTCAAAAACAAATAAGCAAAATTAAAAAAAAAATTAGAAGAGCCTCCTGTTCCGCTATGCCCTGCTTGAATTGGTGGATCAATAGATAAGACCAGACTACTTCAACTAGTGCTCTCAGTACCAACAACCATGGTGGGTACATCTTAGTGCTGAGACAGTGCGTATTTGATGGAGAAATGAATGGATGAAGAGGAAGAACAGAGGAAATCAGGTTTATATTAGTATCAAAAGATCATTTGCATCAACCCAGGAAATAAGTGCTTAGGGTTAAAAAGAAGATTTCAGGCCTTCCACTTATACTCCTGGTCTCCATGAGACCTTTCCAGGGGCTGCCAGTTCACAACAATGACTGTCTTGTTCTCTCAGTTTGCATCACACCTCTATCCTTTTCATCACCCTACCAGCAAACGTTCTTTTCACTCTCTATACTGCAAAGGTTACCTTTAAAGGCAATGTACTCAAGTATGGATGTGAGAATCAGACCACAAAGAAGGCCGAGTGCCCAAAAACTGACACTTTCAAACTATGGTGCTGGAGAAGATATTTGAGAGTCCCTTGGACAGCATGGAGATCAAACCAGTCAATCCTAAAGGAAATAAACCTTGAATATTCATTGGAAGGATTGATACTGAAGCTGAAGCTCCAATACTTTGGCCACCTGAGGTGAAGAGCCAACTCACTGGAAAAGATCCTGATGCTGGGAATGATTGAGGGCGGGAGAAGAAGGGGACGACAGAGGATGACATGGTTGGATGGCATCACTGACTGGATGGACATGAGTTTGAGAAAATTCTGGGAGACACTGAAGGCAGGGAAGCCTGGCGTGCTGCAGTCCATGGGGTCAAAAAGAGTTGGACACAACTTAGTGACTGAAAAACAACTACTCTTGATGGGAATTTTCTCTAATTATATCTACTGGTATACCAATGGATATGTTATATGGTCTTTGATATTAGCATTTCCATTAATAGGAAACCAAGGTCTAAAGAGGTTAGGTGATGTGTCTGTGTCCACATATATGTGGCGGCGGATTCCAGCCCAGGATCATTAAGTCCAGAGCAGGTGCGGGTATTTCACAGGGGAGGCATTCAGCTCAACTTGTTCTTTTTGTCATTTACTTCTTTGGTGTCTATGGATCTTGACTTACTATAGAACACATGGTTTTTAGACATCTTATTCAGTTACAGACTTCTATCCAATGTTCATTTCCAGTATTCTTTGCCCAATTTTCATAAGAATGCATGTTAAATTATGCTTTTTGAAAATATCTGGGGAAAAACATTTCTTTCCATTCTTATTTTTATAACTTGTCTCGTGAAATATTTTAGCGAACTTTACATACAACTTGCAAAAAATACATACCATAATTTACAACATGATAAAATGCATCCACTCTTATTTAGGAGCTGAAGTAGCCAGGGTTTACAACAACAGATGAGAAGTTTGCAGCGGGGGTAGGGGGGAACTTAAGATGTACCAATTCCTCAGGTCTTCATATTTTATTAATCACAGGCTATGGAGTCAGGAGAAAGTGAGTTCAACACTGGTCTTGCCACCTACTAGCATTGTGATCATCTCAAGTTCCTAACGGTTTCTGGAGTCACAGCTCTGCTATCTGAAAAAGGGGGATCATAATCCTGACCCTAATTGGAGTGTTTGAAGAATTAAATGTTATATGTAAAGCATTTGGTACACTCCAAGTGCTTCATAAATGCCAAGTCCTTGCCCATTGAGAAAGCAAAGAAATGAAAAAGAAAGAATCACCTTTTGTCTAGCTTAAAGAATCCTGGGGTTCATTTACGTTTCAAAAGCAAGGATCTCCCAGGACAAGTCCACTCATGTTGCCCTGCGTTGTATGAAAGATCATCTGGCAGTTCTATCTGCATCACGCTGGCTTTATTTACACGTTTCAGATTGAACCAGGGGATGTGGTGATAACACAGTTTAGCAAACACAGCATTCCATCTGCTGCTGCTACCAAATTGTCTGGGAAGAGTAATAGTGGCTCATTCAGGAAGACAAAACTGTTATTACATGTGCTTATATTTTCCCTTAACATACAAGCCTTCTCATTTATAAAGGGAAATGTGTAATAAAAACAGTGATGGCCACTGGTGTGATTAAACCAATGAACAAGATAATTGTGGCTGCATGCATATTTTTAGACTCCTACATTGAGAAAGAATGGGTTTTACTTCTCAACACGAATTTCAGAAAACACCAAGGCATAAATAAAATCTGCATGATTTAGGGTCTACTTCACCATCCCTGGGTTGGGAAGATCCCCTGGAGAAGGAAATGGCAACCCATTCCAGTGTTCTTGCCTGGAGAATTCCACGGACAGAGCCTGGCAGGCTACGGTCCATGGGGTCGCAAAGTCAGACATGACTGAGCGCCTAACACTTTCATGAACAAGTAGGTATTACCATGTAACAGAAGAGATGAAAGCACGGAACTTTTCAGATCCAGAACTCAAATTTCAAAAGAATCCTTTGTTTTATGCTATAGAGCATGATTATAAGAAAAACAATGCAATTATTATAATAATTTTAAGGAAAATAATTACAAATTCCAACTCTGTAACATTAAAATGCATATTATTATATAAAATGTATTAAGAGTATTATTTTTTTCATTGACCATTTGCTTATAAAATGTCAAAAACAAAAACCCCACTGAGTCTTTCAGCTAAGTTTTAGAGACAGCTAAATGAAGAACAAATAATATGCCTGTGTTGCAACATGGCTGTTCTTTAAGAACAAAGCCAATAAATAAATGAATAAATCAGGCAGTGGATTTTTCCTTCTTCGAGGCTTTGCTGGCTTCCCCGATATCTCCAAAGAGCATAGCACTGTAGGTGCAATAAAGTAGCTTTGAGCCTCTAGGAGAGAATTAACACCATCAAAATGAATTTACAGCTAAGAGTTCATTATATAATCAGTGTGTTACTTTAAGTCTTTCATACATGTTCTGAGTCAAGAAAATCTTTCTCTACTAATTACCTAAGCATAACCAAAGAGATAGTCCTAAAAATTGACCACATCAGGAAAGATCTTTGTGACATGCTTAAAAATTGGGTAGTATTTGTTACAGGATGCCCAGGATCCCCTAAAGGGAAAGATGAAACATTTCTATCTTAGGATCATCCCAATAATGCACACCATCCAGAGCAAAGATGCAGAAATATGACTTCAGATTTTAAATGGGAATCTGTTTGGTCTACTTCATCCCACTGAATATTAAAAGCCTGCAATTTGAGAACTTGAAGAATTATAAACATCAGAAACAGACTGAGTGGCATTTAGCAGGGGGGCAAAAAAAAAACCTCTCAGCATCTGTCATAACAAAGAATAAAAAGTAGTATTTCTGATATATGAGATTAAAAATTGTCCTCCAGGAATCTGGCTTATGCACTGGGAACTGTCTTTAAGCATTCTTCCCATGAGATATGTCCTGTGTTCATGGACACACACACACACACACACACACACACCCTACTTTATGGCGCACTATTAGAGTGAAGAAAAATCTCTGTCCTCTTTCAAGAGAGTACTTCCTTCTCAGGTAGTATTTTTGCTTTGGGAAATGAATATGAAACAGACTGGATTTTGAATCAATATCATTTCGAAGCAGTTATAAACTGCTCCCACGACCTGTTCATTACACAAAGTCCTTCCACACTGACTGGTCTTTACCAACAGGTTTCTTTGGCCTGCAACAGGATTTTCATCAGGGATCAAAGCAACGGGCTAAAAAAGTAAAAGGAAAAAATATCATCATCACGAGGAAGATGTTAATAAAACACACCTTTGAAAAACTGGGAACACTGTGGAGAAACTTATTTGGAATTTAGACCCTGGGAAGACTGACTTCCTTAAAAGTTTCTCTGAGCCAACTGACAGGCGCCACGGTGTTAGAGGTCAGACAGGCTGATGGCTTTCCCCAGCTGACACTTCCACAGGTAAACACACAGTATGCCGCAGTCGCTGCTTTAGCCGTGTGTGTCCTCTAGTTTTCTTTGAGGAGGGGGGACTGAGGCGCGTGGAAGATAAAATAGTTATCACCTAAGACTCAGCACAAATACCACCTTTAAGCAGTCCTGACTCACCCAGGCACTGCTTCTCTAACACCCAATGTAGTCTACAAATTTTGATGAAAAGGAGCAATCACAGATACAGAGAAAACACTCCATAAATGTTATCAATAACAACGCAGAAAAATGGGCCATTAAATTAACAACGTTCCCTTTGGATCAACGTAACACAGTCCAAAATAAACAGGATTTAGACCAGAAGGACTGGATTTGAATCTTGCTCCTGGCTGGGAAATTTTCCAACGCATTGCTACATTTCGCTTAACCTGGGTTAGTTCATTCACAGATGGGGAAAATAACATCAAATTTAACAGTTCACTTTGAGTACTGAATGAGTTAAAGCACATAGAAACAGTCTGTAAATTGTAAACACTCTACAAATATGAATAATCTAATCATTTAAATAATTCTTACTCAAAATGGTCACTCTCTTTTTTTTCTTTTTTATTTTTTTTTTGGTTTTTATTTATTTATTTTTTTTTTTATTTTTTTTTTGGAGGCTAATTACTTTACATCATTACAGTAGTTTTTGTTATACATTAAAATGAATTAGCCATGGATTTACATGTATTCCCCATCCTCTTTTTTTCTTTTTAACTCTTTGGCTGTGTCTCGCAGCATGTGGGATCTTACTGGCCCGACCAGGGACCAAACAACACCCCCTGCAGTGGAAGTGTGGAGTCCGAACCACTGGACTGCCAGGGAAGTTCCAAAATGGCCTCATTTTAAATTATTGCTTTTATGTCATTTATTACTTAAGCTAAATTACAATTTTTCCCTTGAGAAAAAAGTGGTGTCCCTACCTATCAAATATTTTGTAAATTATCTGTCAATTACCTTGCAAACTCATGGGTTGACGGGGACTTAGGGCAAACCACACTGAAACAGAGGGGATTTCAATAGGAAAGACAAGAGGAACGGCTATTACTGTCAGGAAAGTAATGACTTGTGGATAACGGAGATACAATGTCCAATGCCTTCTCTATTAGCATAACGTAAAAATTTTAGGCAATGGCATGATAAATATCCAGATGTACACTCTGTAACATCAGAGCCTGTTACTGTAAATTACTTAATAAGAGGATAATCCATATAAATACCATTTACAGTCTAGTGTACCATATTTCACAATATTTGGGAGCAACATACAAGGAAAATCTTTACAGTAGGAGTCACAAAGAAAATCCACAAGTACTGGGTCTACCAGTGAGCCTGAGAGGAGTAGGCTAAATAATGCTTCAAAATATTAGATTAATAACATTTCTAGATTATTTCTGAAGGTAATGAAGCCAAACATCTTAAGGATGGGCATTTGATTTTTTTAAAAGGGATCTGAGCAAGTCAATGTTGTCAGGGAAAAGACTGTAAGAATAAGGAAGCCAATCCCTTTTAATTCAAAACATGTATAAACAGATAATTAAGAATTGGCTGGAATCCATTTTAATATTAAAGTCTTGGAAGTAAGATGGTATGGTAGGAATGTTAGCAATTAAATCACTTCATCACTGAAAATATTATTAATTCAAATTAAAAGAAGTTACATCAGAACAACCATTTAAAGTTACATCAGAACAACCATTTACTTTATTCCCCTGAAAATTATCCATAAGATTCTCTACAATATATCCTGTATGTAGACTGTATATGCCCTGAAAGTATGTGTGTGTGTATTCAACTATTGTTAACTTTTTGAAGATATTATCTGAGTTTTCATTTTCTTAAACATACCGCACCATCTTAAAGTACCATGACTTAGTCAGCTGATTAAAAAAAAAATCACTAATCAAACTAATTTGCTGTGTTTTGGACATGCTTAAGAAGGCACAAAGGAATCATAAACAAAACTACTCTCACTATCAAACTGTAAGGAGACTTCCTCCAAGAATGACAGTCTTTCCTGGCTGAGACATTACAGGTCATCTTCTCTTTCTGGAACAAGAAAACACAGGGAATAAGGCATGCTGGTCCTGAACAACTTCATCCAAAGGACTATGTAAGTGAACTTACAAGAACTGCTAAATGTACACACATTCCCTTCTCTCTCTAAGAAGGCTCTACCTGTGGACTAATCATTTGGGAGGATAAAAAATCATTTTTAAAACTAGGATTGATGGTTTAAATATACTTAGATTTTAGTGATACCATCCTAATTTGTGAAAAGAGGATAGGGATATAATATCTATTCATATTCTTTCTTTACAAAATCATCAATCCACAAAAATATATGTCTCTTATTTTCTTAAAGGAAAAGATCCACATGTTTTTCACCCATAATTGACATGAAAGGAGGATCTTTTCCCCTTCCACCAAACACTAAAGCAACTGTGAACTCACTGATAATCTCAAACAGATGATCCAATCCTATTTCTGACAGCTGAGTTAAAACCAACCAACCCAAAATGCAGACATCATGATGCAGTGTCTTTATGACAGCAATAGGCAGGTGTTTGTTTTTTTTTTAATTACATGCCCTTATTATTCTTTCTTCCTGTTGTTAACAGTAAATCCTGAAATATTCTATACAAGTGATTGTTGGGCTGGAAAAAAGAAAGAAACGCTAATGCAAGTATTTATACTTTCTGCAATGAAAACAAGATATTATTGCTTTGCATGACCTTTCCTAAATATGGGATACAGCATTTTACACAATAGTTTCTTGGTTCATGCTTCAATTACTGACCTTTACTGTGTAGCAAATTAATGCAATTTTCATTGTAATCCATCCGTACAAATAAGGTCCACATAGAAGAATTTCACATACGGAATCTAATACAAATAGGAAATGTCAGCTGATTGCTGTTGGCTGAACTTAGCCATTATCTGTTTGTTCTGGGGTCCCCAGCAAACTATACTCATAACAAGCAATTTCTTGCATGGGGCCATCAGGTCTAAGAAAGATTGCCTCTCTTCAAAGTTGAGTTTGTACCTTCAGTTTCCTAAGAGCCAAAAACCTAGTTATCCAAGTGTTCTACGTTGTAACTGAAAGCCCATCAAAGAAAGGAAGGCAAAATTGTGGAGTCTGATTTGGTTTCGAAAAAAATACAGGGAATTACCATGGACTTTTAACAATGAGAAGAAGCAAGAGGCTATGATGATGTCATTTTACAGCCATCCCTGTTCTAGACAATAAAAGGATGACAGACCCCAGACCTTGTCCGGGTCTGTGCAGCGGAGACAGACAGAATATGGGAACACGTCCATCTCCCGAGGAAGTTGTGCCAAGGGGCCCCCAGCACGCTTTCATCTTCCACGGTTGTCCGTGATGGTATTTGGTGGGAAGGGGCGCTGGCAATTAAGGAGTGTCACTTTCAAGATGGATAGTTTGAGTAGAAAGGAGTTCCCCTCCTCTCCTGGTTTGGAAGGAGATGGCTGGATGTTTATAATTTGTAAACAGTCCATCTCTCACTGGGTGTGTTACAGTTCCCAGAAGCCCGTCTGTCATGTCTAACACACAACAGAAGCCAGAAGGGCGCTGTGGGGACGCCCCCGGAGTCAGAACACTGTGGAGGGGAGTGGCCCAGGGCCTCCTTGCTTGAGGGACCAGTTCTGGGTGTGGAGGCTGCTCTACATGGAGAAGCAATGATAAAGCCTAATAATCTGTAAGTGGAGGTGCGCTCCGGAGATCTTCCAGTTGAGAGTCCCTCTAGTTCACACATCTCTTAGAGAAGTGACAGCGCAGAGATGTGGAAAAGGGCTGAAGCGTGTCAGTCTCCCCTCACAACACAAGGCTTGTGTTCAGCAGAAGAGGTCTAAGCAGAAGTCAACCTTTCACTGCAGAGCTATGCCTTCAGAAGTTTCCAGGCTGTTGCTGTTCAGTCACGAAGTCGTGTCCCACGCGTTGCGACATGGCCTGCGGCACGCCAGGCCTCCTTCATGGAGCACAGTTTGTGGTGGCGAAGGGCTTGTGGAGCTCAGTGAAGCTATGAGCCATGCCGTGTAGGGCCACCCAGGATGGGCGGGTCACAGCGGAGAGTTCTGGCAAAACGCGGTCCACTAGAGGAGGGGATGGCAAACCACTCCAGTATCCTTGCCCCAAGAAGCCCATCCACAGTATAAAAAGGCAAAAAGAAGTTTCCACAGAAGTATGAAATTGAGGAAGCGAAAGAAACAAGACAATACGGCACTCTTAAAGGCCCTACAAACATACTACACTCAATCAAAGTATCTCAAGAACGGAGGTGTCCTGGAGGAGATGTGGAGACCCCAGTGCCAACATCCTCAGTGTGGGTGGGCTGATGTATCTTCTGTGAGGAGGGTGATGCTTAGAGGACAGCAAGAGCTCCCAGGTTCATCCATATAGATCACAGCCCAAGTGGTTTTCCCTCCACACCCCCAGAGAGCCCTTGAGGTGCCACAATGGAAAGTTAGACCATGCCAACCACTGCTCTAAACTTTCATGGCTGATATTTTTAAAATACTCTTGTTTGACCGCACTGGGTCTTCTCTGTGGCATGCAGGATCTCTGATCCTCACTGCAGCATGTGAGACCTTTAGTTGCAGTACATACAAACTCTGAGTTGTGGCATGTGGGATCTAGTTCCCTGACCAGGGATTGAACCTGGGGCCCCTGTGTTGGGAGCTTGGAATCCCTTCATGGATGACTTTATTGCCTTCCTGTTTACTCGACACCACTCTTTCATTCATCACCTTCTTATTGGATTTCTTCTCTCTTAGAGGGGATAAAGCCCCACAGTCACAATAATCTCTCTAGGGTGGGTGACATCTTCTTCCATAGGTGCCTCGTTAATACAGACTAGACCAAAGAGAAAGAAATCTTCCTCACTTCCAACCTTTGCTTAATAAAATTGATGATTACTCCTTGTGTAGCTTTAAAATAATTCCATTAAAGATTGAAGGCAGGAGGAGAAGGGGACGACAGAGGACGAGACGGTTGGATGGCATCACCGACTCAATGGACATGAATTTGAACAAGTTCCAGGAGTTGGTGGTGGACAGGGAGGCCTGGCGTGCTGCAGTCCATGGGGTCGCCAAGAGTTGGACACAACTGAGCGACTGAACTGAACTGTGTCTGCTGTGGTGAAACATCCCCAAGGGCACATTAATTTAGCTGTGGCTACTTTTTAAAACTGATTTCATGTGTTTATTTCCGGCTGCACTGAGTCTCTACTGTGGTGGCTTCACTCGTGGCCGAGCGCAGGCTCTATAGCACAGGCTCAGCAGTCGCAGCCCATGGGCTTAGTTGCTCTGAAACATGTGGAATCTTCCCAGACCAGGGATTGAACCCAGCACTGGCAGGCAGATTCTTCAGCACTGAACCACCAGGGAAGTCCCTAGCTGTGACTATTTTTAATGTTCAAGGACTGACATCACTCAGAAGCCACTCAGGTCAATTCATCTAGAAGAAAGTGGCATCATGGGACTTTCATTCTTGAAAGGGTCCCGATTCTCTTTTTAAAAAGTCACACTTTATTAGTTTGCTCTTAATGATCATTTTAGAATGACAAGTAAGATTTACTTTGTAACCTGCCCAACTTCCTTCAAATGGGCAAAAAGCATCCTGCTCCTTTGATGGATTTTAAGGTTGTCTGTGTCATGAAGTTGGTGTTTTTGAATTCATTTCTGTTTCCTGCACATTTTATATGGGACCCTTAGCTTTTCCCTTTCCCTCTCTCGCCTCTCTCCTCTCCTGCCCACCTTCTACACACTATCGCCCAGAACCCGGCAGACCCACAAGTTCTAGGGGACTGGGCGACTGTGAACCTAGTAGCATCTCATCTGGCATTTTACTTTTTTTTTTTCCGTTTTATTCCAGAAGGTTTGTCTGAAAGCGTAATGACAACAAAGCAGCAGATTTGAGAGATTCTCCCAGGAGGAGAGAAAGGACAGATGTACCCAGACGTAGAGCTGAAAACGATGCCAGCAACAGCTGGGCAAGTGACAGATTCTGAAGCGGGTGACCCACCCGCAGAGTGCAGACATGAGCCTCAAGGAACAGCGACTGCACTTGATTTACTTTTGACTTCCTGGACTACCTTTCATCTACCTTTCATCCACCAAGGGGAAGGCTACACTTCGCCTCAAATGACAGGCCTCCTAGTTAACAGTTCAGTTACTCCTTGTATTCCACCTCTTTTCATCTTCACTTAAAACTTGAAAAAGGATAACTTTTACACATTATGCGAATTTGATCACTATACTGGTCACCCTACGGTAGTAAAATGATACAACAGAGCTTGACTCAACCAGCTAGAATGCCATCGACCAAAAGCATTCATGCTGCCTTTCTTGTCCTTTCTGGAGCATACCCACCTTGTCATCTTCATCATCCTCCTCATCCACGTCCGGGCTCTCCTAAGAGGAAAACCCACACATGTGAATAAAACATCAACTGAAATGACCAAGTACAAACACATGCATAGCCAAGCTTCAAGTTTTCCTACATCATTGAAACACTCGTCTTTTTGAAATACACTGTGCCCTCTTAAAAAAGGACCCTTTTAAAGTTAAAGGATGCTGAAACAAGACTGTAAACAATATGCATGATCTACATAAAACTGTGAACTATAAATAAAGCTATTAGGCGAGTGCCCTTTGAAAGCAGCCAGCTTTAAAAACCGCACTGCCAAGTTGTACCTTCTGTAAACAGTTTTGTTCTTATTCTTGACAAATGAACCAGCTGCTGTGTTAAGGCTGAGAACACCATACTCCGTGTGTGCTGGGCTCATTGCTATAATGACTGCACTTTTCCTCTGGGGCCATTACCGAAACATTAGACAGTAGAAAATGCATTAGCCTGAATGTAATCAATCTCAAGAATAAGATACAGGTTTCTATACAGTATTATTGTTTTCCTTGGGCTTTGGAGTTGGGGGGGGCGGTGCAGATGAGGGAAGGAAACTCCAGGTTCAGATCTGGGCTAAAGGGGGGGCCTGCCTTTAGTTCTGGGGCCACAGCACTAGCGGCGCTGCACACGGAGGCTTGTCCAAATTCATTTAGAAATTCTGGCTAGTTAATGGGTACGTTTGAGTCATATTACTGCTACATTTAAAAGCTAACACGTGCTGGTACACAATCCAATGATTTGGGAGCTCTGAAAGAACACTGGGTATCAGAAACTCAAGTGTATTTTCAGTTTAAACACTTACCTTTCTACTTAACCTTGCAAACACAGGCATATCAAAGTAGCTGCCATTGTCCCAACAGAAAAAAGAATGGTCAACATCATGCTTGTACAAAGGAGGGAATAACTCTGAAGACCTCCATAAACCACTGAGCAATTTCTTCAGGCAGGGCTGGTACTGAATTACCTCCTAGAATTCCTACAAACTCCACCGAGCAGTCTGTGGAATGCTTACTGATACTGGAGAACTAACCTATTCAATGCTAGCAACAAGCCTGTTCCATGAGAGCAAATGGATAACAAAGGATAAAAATGAATACAACGAAAACCTGCTAGGGGAGGAACAAACTCTGTAATTAGGAGTTAGAAGTCTTCATCTTGAGACAAAGTCTTCAGTTGGAGACCTTGTCCCAGCACTGTTTTGCTGCATGACTTTGAGCAAATCACTCTGCCACTCTGAACCTTAGTTGCATCAAGCATGAAATGAAAATAGTAGTTCTTGACTCCTTCAGGGTTATGTTACCAAGTTTAAATTAGATAATGAATTACAAAATGTTTAGTAAATTAAAAAATATTTCATATACAAATATATATACATACACATTTATACATATATACACACAAGAACACTTACGTAACCATATTTACTTACACACACACACACACACACACACAGACTATAGCTTGCCAGGCTCCTCTGCCCATAGGATTCTCTAGGCAAGAATCCTGGAATGGATTGCCATTTCCTTCTCCAAGGGATCTTCCTGACCCGGGGTAGAACCTGGGTTTCCCACACTGCAGGTAGATTCTTTACCATCTGAGCCACAAGGGAAGTCCATACCTGCCTACAAATACACACACACACACACACACACACACACACACACACACATATATGCTATAAACAGGTCTGATTAAAACTGTAAAAATGTTAGTTGAACACAGCACTTCTACAACAGATGTTTCTCTGTAAAAAGCTTCTTCATTTGTAGCTCTGTGAAACTTAATCCTTACATAAACTTGTATTTTAATGCTATTTATTTGTTAGTTGGTTCTAGCATCTTCAGGCTCCTCATTATCGATACAAGCACATGCTTATTGAACTACACGATCAAAACCCAAACAGAATTTTGAGTTTGTCTGAGGTTTTACTCCAGGCCTTACACTCATTTTCCACCACTCCAAATGAAACCAGAAACATTCCTTAAATATCTGTTATTTCAGAGACAATTATTTTTTAATAATCAGAACATTATAAGGAAAAATCGGTGAAGATGGTCAACTTGAGTCTTAGAAAACCCAACATGGAGGTCATTTTTTTCTAAAGGATGTTACCAAGTCTCAAGACAAGATTTTTGTTTCGAAAGCTTGGTTCTTAAACCTGTAATAACAAGCTTATATCACAAAGCAAGTCTATACATACAAGATCCTTCGAAAATAGAGCAGAAAAAGATTCTATGGGTTGGAATAAGAGGGGTAGGGGAGGGAGAGATGGAGAAAAAGTAAGAAAAGTAGATGTGGGGGAATGTTGTGAAGAGGCCCTGCCCGTGTTTCCTTTAACACCCCAGTGAGCTTGAGAATTACAGAAAAATCCTGGGCACTTGAGAACAGAGGGGGCCGGTGCCCACCCTCTCTCTGACTTCCCTGAAAGTGTGCCAGCCTCAGAGGACCCCCTGAGGCCTTAGGCTACAGGAGAATATTGCACAGGAGAACTATCTGGGGAGGTCTGAGGCACCTTCCACTTGTGTTTCCCTGAAGGGGCTCAAGAAGCCACCAAAGGCTTGTTCTGCATGTGTGCATGCTAAGTTGATTCAGTTATGTCCAACTCTGTGACCCTATGGACTATAGCTCACCAGGCTCCTGTCCATGGGATTTTCTAGGCAAGAATAATGGAGTGGGTCGCCGTGCCCTCCTCCAGGATATCTTTACGACCCAGGGATCAAACCTGCATCATTTACATCTCCTGCATTGGCAGGTGGGTTCTTTACCACTAGTACCACCTGGGAAGTAGAGAATCTTATTCCCAGGAACTCCATGGACACCCAGACAGGTGCTTCTGGCCTGGAAATGCTGATGAAAAACCAGATGGCTCACTCAAGCTAAGGAGGCAGGCCCAGACACAGAAACACAGATTCTCCAGAAGGAAGACTCCAGATTACACGTGACGAATATCTTCCCTGTAACGTGAATACATGAGCAGTATTGCTCCTCCAGTCTCAAATGCAGTGGATCGGGTCATGCTGTGGTGGTGGTGGTTTACTGGTAACACACTTTCTTTTCTAATCAAATGTCAGAATTATTGGAATCTGGGCTCACCTGGCTGTCCTGGATGCTGCCACCCTTCCCTCTCGCAGTTCCGATGGAATTGTAGACAAAGAGGAGCAATAAAGCCAGAGGGATCATGTAGAGTTCAAAGTTCCAGACAGTGACTAAGAACACCTGATTGGAAGACAAAGAGCAAATGATTGCTTGCAAAAACAGTATGGGGACAATCCTCAGCTCCTACTCACTGACTTCAGGAGATTAAACCCAGGACTCTCTGTATAGTTCCAAGCAGATTAAAATACACACACACACACACACACACGATCATTAGCACAGTTTTAGAACTAGTAGCAGAATAAGGAAGGCAGAGAAATGAGCTGGCCCATCACACTCTGGAATAGAGTTCCCATATTTGGAAACCTCATTACTCTACCAACCTTATTTAGTTTTTTGCTGCTGGACTTGGCACGCCAGAATACAGGTAAAGTACACAGCATGGAAAATCCAAAGGTCACTAAGAGGCTACAGGCCAATTTTTACCAAGAGTGAGATTTATCTGAACTAGGGCCGTGTGCTGTGCTCTATGGCTCAGTCGTGCCCGACTCTTTGCGGCTCCATGGACTGGAGCCCGCCAGGCTCCTCTGTCCACGGGATTTCCCAGGCGAGAATTCAGGAGTGGGCTGCCATTTCCTCCTCCAGGGGATCTGACTGACCCCAGGATCTGACCCCGTCTCTTGTATCTCCTACACGGGCAGGTGGATTCTTTATTACTACTGCCACCCAGGAAGCCCCAGAGGGAATGATTCCTTTTCAAGCAGGCTGCCAGTGCTGAAAAATTCAAATACTTTGGATAAAAACTTTAGTTTTCTGAAGTCTCTTTAAACTTTTTTTAAATTTGGATGAAATATAGCTGATGTACAATGCTATATTAATTTCTTCTGTACAACAAAATGACTCAGTTATACACATATATATTCTTTCTTCATATTCTTTTCCCTTATGACTTGTCACAGAATATTGAATATAGTTCTCTCTGTTATACAGTATGACCTTGTCGTTTATCCATAAAAATCTTAAAATCTTCCAATTTTGAGGCTAGATGGCCACAAGAAAATGATGATCAGTGTGCATCTTTAACACTTGAGGAGACCTAAGCTTTCAATTAGAATAAACAGTGTCAAAATTTTGCGATCATTCTGGAACTTTTTAATACTGCATTTTATAGATCTATTGATGGTATACATAAATCAAGTATATTCATTTCATGTGGTATATGGTACCCCATTACAATGAATGTTTTGCAATTTTTCCATGATATTCTCTTACCAATGAAAACTTAGGATGAAATAGTGGTTTTATTTTTTAATGCAAATATATTAATCTTCAACTTGAGGATTTTTGCCTTTACTATTCCATGTTCTACTTAAGAAATCTATGCTACCCTGAGGTGATAAAGTGATTTCTTGTCTCTTCTTTCAAAAGATAACTGTGTGAGTGTGTGTGTTCCTTCTCTTGGTTTAGAGGTAGAAACAGGCACCCAATTTGAACTTCATCCTCATAGTTGATTTACAATGTTGTATTAGTTTCAGGTATATCGCAAGGTGATTCAGGATTACACACACACACACACACACACACACACACACATGGTTTTTTTTTCCCTCAGATTCTTTTTCCTTACAGGTTATTACAAAATATTGAGTATAGTCAACTTTTAGAATTGGATTACTGAAGGGCTCCATACTTGGCTCACTGATTCTACATTCCCACTCTGTCACACATCAGCTTCCCATAGGACTGTTGTCTACAGACCCTCAAAGTAAGTGTTAGTCGCTCAATCGTGCCTGACTCTCTGCGACTCCATGGACTGCAGCCTACCAGGCTCCTGTGTCCATGAGATTTTCCAGGCAAGGATACTGGAGTGGGTTGCCATTTCCTTCTCCAAGGAAGCTTCTCGACCCAGGGGTCAAACCCAGGTCTCCCGCATTGCAGGCAGATTCTTTATTGACTGAGCTACAAGGGAAGCCATACAGACTCTCTAATCCCTTCTTCTGAATTACATTACTGTTCTTTCACCAGGACCACTCCAGTACCCTTGCCTGGGGAATCCCATGGACAGAGCAGCCCTGTGGGCTACAGTTCATGGGGTCGCAAAGAGTTGGATACAACTGAGTGACTAACATTTTCACTTTCAGTAATCAGATGGTATCTGAGTGCATAAGTAGATATTATTTCACTTTTAAAATTATCTTGGATTGTTCTTTGACTGCATCCTTCCACATGGATTTAAAAATCAGTTTGTAACATTCTACAAAATTCTTGGTGAAATTTTATTGGAAGAGCCTTTAACATACTTATCAGTGTGAAGAGAACTGACATCCTGATAATGACCTTCTGAATTATAAGGAATATTTATTTCTCCATATACTCAGAACTTCATCTTTTCACTTCTTTTTTACGTAATGATTTTGCATATGTTTTATTATTTTTTGGAAAGTAATTTAATAGTTTTGATACTATTATGAATGGGATGATTTTCAAATTTATATTCTTTAGTTGGTTACTTACTTCTAGTTACAGGAACACTGATTTATATGTTTTTCACATTATTTCTAAGCCCTCTTATTACTTGTAGGGAATTGAAAATACATCGTTTTGGAGATCTGGTGTGTAAAATCCTATAAACTGTAAATCATGACATTTCCTTTAGCCTCCCAATCTATATGTTATTTATATTTTCTTCTAGTGCTAAACCTCTGTGCATTTTTTAATGAGCAAGTATAGAATTTTTGAAATACTTTTTGAATCAATATAGATCATTACATTACTGATATCTTCCAGTTTACTAACTGGATGGGCTTTATCAATTTTATTATTTAATAATATGTATACTCCTCTAATTTTCTAGGTGTTTAAAGGTTTCTTTTTCTTTTATTTTTTGTCATGTTTTGTTTTATTGTGAACAACACAGAGAGAAGTTGAGAAAGTAGTACAGCAATTTCTCTATGTAAAACTAGCAATTTTCTTCATTGTTACCTATTTCCCTTTCCCTGTTCTTAAAGTTCTTTTAAGATTAGAGGTTTTAATTATACTCTAAAGGGTTACTATTTCTTAATTTCTATCTATTGGATAAATGGAATTTTATTGTTCTTTCAAATTGCAAAATATAATTTCAAGTAAAAAGAGGCTGACCAAAAACTATTAAGAAAAAAAAATAGGAAACAACATATTTTTATTTTCTTCATTATCAACTAGTTATATAATGTCTTCAACAAAATTACTTTTACATGAACTGAAACTAGAGGGACGGCTGTGCTAGACAAACACCTCGTTTATCATATTTGTCTCCCCAGGTATTGGTAAGTAAGCCCAGAAAGTGTTTTACAAAAAAAAGTTCACATTCAAAGAACTTGAAATTCTTTAAGAGTGAGAAACTAGTACTTCTATTAACATTTTTAAAATCAATGCATAATTTTTACTTCTCTAATGGTGGATTAAGTTCCTTAACAACATCATCTAGCAAAAACAGAAACCCTTTAGGACTGGAAGGGAGACCAAGTATTTGAGAGTATGAAACAAAGTTAATATATTTCTCAGAGGAGTTGAAACCTCGGACCAAGAACTCAGATCTGCATGGGGCCACATGAAAAATTTTTGCGTCTTTCACTCAAGAAGAGTTGAAGACACAGAGATGGCACCAGTCGGTTAAAACTCAATAGAAAACCCTGCCAGTGTTCTAAATGCCTATGAAGGATGTAGGCAAAGGAGTCAGTGACAATCAGGGCTGCCAGAGAACACAGAAGCACATCAGGAGGGGAGGGTAAGCAAAGGAAAATACCAAATTCTGCACGTGAACTCTGCTATAGCCTCTACCGCACACACGGACCAGACTCAGAGGCCTCTGGACTGGGATCAAAGCTGCCACTCACGGCAGGTGTGACTGAATGGTCAGTTTGGGTCTAACAGAAGTAAATGCTTTCTTAAAAAACAAAACCAACCTTATTTGAAACAATGTAGGATAATTTACTGTTTTCACCACATAATCCTCTTAATGTCTAAGATACGATTCAACATCACTTGACATACACAGAGTCAGGAGAGTGGAATCAGTATCAAGGGGAAGGCAATCAACAGATGTCAAGTTCAAGGTAATGCACATGTTAAAATGATCAGACAAGAACTTCAGACCACCTATCAGAAATATGCTCAGTGAGATGAAGGAAAATGACATCATAATAAAGTTAGTAAATAAACGCACAAAATAATAAAAGGGAAAACTGTTCAACTAAAACATCAACGTCTCAAACTAAAAAAAAAAAATCAGTAAGTATGTTCAGGATCAGAATTAAAAAAAAAACTTAAGGAACTTGAAGAGATATCAAAAGAAATCACCTTATCTGAAAGTGAGAAAATAGTATGGAAATAAATAAATGGACTATTACTGCTCACTGAATAATTTCAAAAGTTCTAATATTCAGAATCTCAGAAAAAGAGGGAAGTTAGAGACATGTGTAAATAACTAATGGTTGAACACTTCCTAGAGAACTTCCAGCAGAATAAATTCAAAGAAAATCAGGCTTAGGCAAATAAATATATATACTTATATATACATATTATATACTAATACACATATACTAGTTGCTCAGTTGTGTCTGACTCTTTGCAACCCCATGGAGTGTAGCCCACCAGGCTCCTCTGTCGATGGAATTCTCCAGGCAAGAAAACTGAAGTGGGAAGCCATTCCCTTCTCCAGAGGATCTTCCTGACCCAGGATCAAACCTGCATCTCTTGCACTGGCAGGTAAAAGAACTATTTACTATAGCTCTTTGGTAAAGAACCTGCCCGCCAATGCAGGAGATTTAAGAGTATGCAGGTTTGATCCCTGGGTCGGGAAGATCCCCTGGAGGAGGGCATGGCAACCCACTCCAGTATTCTTGCCTGGGGAATCCCAGGGACAGAGGAGGCTGGGCGACTATAGTCCACAGGGTCCCACGGAGGCAGACAAGACTGAAGAGACTTAGCATGCATGCATATATGTGTCATAATCACAGTTCTGAAAAACAAAACTGATGAAATTCTGAAACCAACTAAAGATAAATGACACATTATGTACAAGAACTTAACTACCTGAATGTTCATGGATTTCACATCAGAAACCATGGAGGTGAGGAGAAGTACAACAGCAATTTTAAAGTGTTAGGTAAAAGCAAGAGCAAAAATGTCAACCCAGGATTCTATATCCAATGAAAGTATCTTGCAGGAGTGAAGGTGAAATAAAGACTCAGATAAGTGAAAATTAAAATAATCTTTCACCAGCATATGTGAACAACAATAAAACTAAAGGATTTCTTCAGAATAAGGGAAAGGAATCCTAATGGAACTCAAACTTCAGGAAGAAATGAAGAACATCAGAAGTGGTAGATACATAGGTAAATATACAAGACCAGTTTTTCTTTTATTTCCTTTAGAACTCATATGATTGTTTAAAGCTATGCTTATAGCATCATTCCAGTGGTGCTTATAATGTATTTAGATGTAGTACAAGACATATGAAAACTGAAATAAAAAGGATGGGAGGGACAGGTGGACATATGGACTTAGATGAGTTGCAATATTTCTATGTTTTAGGTGAAATGATAAAAATTAATCCCAAATTGGGTGTCAAAAGTTAAGTGGAAATTACACACACACACACTCAAACATACTTGCACACGTATAGTTAATCTCTAGAACAATAACCAAAGAACAGAGAATAGATAAAAAGCCAACAGATGACTTAAAACAGAATTCTAAAAGACGAGAAGATGGAAACAGGAATAAGAAATGTAGAACATTCTATTGGAGGGAATGTTTCACAACTAATTTTATGAAGCCAGTTATACCCTGAAATGAAACACTGACAAAGCCATTAAGACAAAATAAATTATAGGCAAATACACAATAGAACAAAGATGAAAGAATCCTTATGAAAATATAGCAAATCAAATCAAGAAATACATGGTAATACATCATTTTAATTACTAAGTCATGTTAACTCTTCTGCAACCCCATGGACCGTAGCCTGCTAGGTTCTTCTGTCCATGGGATTTCCCAGGCAAGAACACTGGAGTGAGTTGCTATTTCCTTCTCCAGGGATCAAACCCACATCTCCTGCATTGCAGGTGGATTCTTTACCACTGAGCCACTAGGGAAGGCCAAGAAACACAGCAGACAAATACAAAATAATAAAACAGTAACCAAATTTCAATACATCAATAATTACATTGAATGTTACTGGAATAAACACTGCAAGCATAAAAGGTAGAGATGAGAATAGAATGAATATCTCTGTGGAAAAGTAAAAAAAGTCTTATCTCTTAAACAAGGGAAAATGTACTGAAACATGCAACTGAACAAAATTGAACAAATGTCTCCATCAAGATATATTCAGAATCAAATACTTTCACTGTTGAATTCTATCAAACATTCAAAGAAGAACATTCTACTGGAAGGAATATTTCACAACTAATTTTATGAAGCTGGTTTTACCCTATGAAACCCTGAAAAAGCCACTATGACAAAATAAATTATAGGAAAACACGCAACAGGAACAGGGATGCAAGAATCCTTAAGAAAATAATAACAAATCAAATCAAGAAATACATAAAAAACATATACTATAGTGTAATCAAGGAGAATATGGCCCAAGAATGTAAGATTAATTTCACATTAAAAACAAATATAATCCACCATATTGACAGAATAAAGGAGAAAATACATTTGATTCTTTCAATAGATGTTGAAATAAAATTGACAAAAAAGCTCAACACTACTAACAAACAGTGAATACAAGAAAAATTACCTTGATCTGATAAAGGACACTTAACAAGAATCTTATAGTTACCATATTTGATCATATTTGGCAACAGTTTGTTGTATATAAATTACACTTTGTGAAGGTGATTTTTAAAAAAAATACATACTAAGAAGAAAACACTTAGGCATGCAGCCATATTAAATGTCTCAAAAACATATTGAGTGAAAGAAGTCTTATACAAAAAAGAGCACAAGTTACATAATTCCATTTAGATGAAGTTACAGAACAGACAAAATGATTCTATGATGAGGAAAACTGCACCATCTCCTTCTAAAATTAGGAACAAAGCAAGTATATCTGCTCTCACTACTCCTATTCAATACTGAATTATATGTTCTAGCCACTGTAATAAAGGAAAATACATGAAGTAAAAGGCATAAGTATCAGAAAGGATAAAAGCAAAACTGTCACTTTTTATAGATGACCTGATTTTTACATAGAAAATTTTATGGAATCTACAAAGCAAATCCTAAAAATAAAAATTAAATGCAGCAGTCAGAGGGTATAAAGTTACTTTTTAAAAATCAATTCTATTTTTAATACCAGAAGCAAATATCTGAAAAATAAAACTTAAGATTTTTCATTTACAGTAGAATCAAAATCCATAAAATACAAGGAAATAAAATACACAAAATGAGAGCAAGACCACTACAATGGAAATTACAAAATATTACTGAGGAATATTATAGGATACCTAAAGAAATGTATAGAAATGCCACTAGTTCATGGATTTTAAGATTCAATATTGTTAATATGACAGTTCTCCGCAAATTGATCCTCAGAAGAAAGCAATCCCAATTTTGTAGAAATTGACAAGCTGATTCTGAATATTATATATGGGAATATTATTTGATGGAGCAGTCAAAGCAATTTTAAAAAATAAAGCTTACCTAATAGAGTTTATTATAAAGTGATACAGTAATGGAACAGAAAATACAATCAACATATATCAATATATAATTAACTTATTTCTAAAAACACTGCCAATTTAAAAAGATACATGTACCCCAATGCTCCTAATGTTCACTATAGCCCTGTTTACAATAACCAGGACATGGAACGTCTATCAACAGAGGAATGGATAAAGAAGATGTACAAATATTGTATATTAATGCGTATATATGGAATCTAGAAAAATGGTACTGATGAACTCACTTGCAGGGCAGGAAGAGAGAAGAAGACGTATGGAATGGACTTGTGGACACACACGGGCAATGTGGGTTGGGATAAACTGGAAGAGTGGCACTGACATATATACACTGCCGTGAACACAAGAGCTAGCTAGTGGGAAGCTGCTGTATACATAAGGAGCTCAGCTCGGCTCTCTGTAATGACCAAAGGGATGGGATGGGGATGTGCGGGGTGTGGGTGGGAGGTTCAAGAGGGAGGGGCTATATATGTGTACATATAACTGATTTACTTTTTTGTACAACAGAAACGAACACAAATTGTAAAGCAATTATACTCTAGCAAAAAAATTAAAAAAACATTGCCAAGGTAATTCAATGGGAGAAATGAGAGTCTTTTCAACAAACGGCTCTGGAATGACTGAATATATGTATGGAAAAAAAAAATCACTCTCCCTTACCATAGACAAAAATGAACTCTAAATAAATCATAATATCTAAAACTAAATACTAAAACTTCAAAACATCTAGGAAAACATTATGAGAAAAACCTCAGGCATAAGGAAGGGTAGGTCAAAGATTTCTTAGGGCACAAAAAGCAGAACAAACTAATGTAAATAAGTGAAAAAAATTAAGTATTAAAATTATTCTTCCCTTTTCTCTTCGGAAGACACTTAAATGAAAAAAGTCACAAAATGGGAGAAAATATTTTCTATACATGTACTGAAAGAGAACATGTATCTGGAATATATAAAGAATTTCTACAACTTGGTATGGAAACACCTCAATAAAAACTGGCAAAATATTTGATTCCAAAAAAATTGGAATATTACATGACAGTTTCTCAGAAAGTTGTGCATACACCTCTGACTCTGGAGTGATTCAGATATCACTCTGGTACATTACAACATACCATAAAGACACAGGGTAGAAGCAGAGACTTCATTTAGAAAGCTATTGCAATGATCCAGGTTAAAGTTAACTGTAGCTTAGAACCATGCTGATGGCAGTGCAATTATTGAAAAGTGGCCATGTTAACGCTATTTAGAAAGTAGACCAAGAGGATTTTCAGACAATTTGAATGAGCATATAAAAATGGAATCATCAAGGATAATACTAAATGGTGGGGCCTGAAAAACTGCAAGAGTGGATGGATTCATTTATGGAGCTATAAGTCTGTGGGAAGAGCAGGTTTGGAGAAGCGGAGTCTGAGGCACCTGTTGACATCTGGGTGGAGACAAAGAGTAGACAACGGATAGAAGGTTTAGAGTTCAGACAAGAGGCTAAGACTAGAGACATAAGTTTGCATATTATCAGCATCCAGATGGTGTTTAAAGGTTTCAGACTGGCTAATTTTAACAAGGAAAGAATCATAGAGAGAAACGGCTCAGAAGTGTAGTGATCCCTAGAAAAGTACAAATTTACGAGTTGGAGAAGATTAAAAGGAACCAGTAAAGGATACTGAGGAGCTGTCAGAGCAAAAGAGATAGTGTAGGAGACCCTGCTGTCCTAGGAAACAAGATAAACAAAGATCTTTAAAGAGGAGGGCAAGAACAGGCAGCTCAAATGATAAAGAATCTACCTGCAATGCAGGAGATCCGTGTTGGATCCCTGGCTCAGTAAGATCTCCTGGAGGAGGGCAGGAAACCCACTCCAGTATTCTTGCCTGAAGAATCCCATGGACGGAGGAGCCTGGGGGGCTACAGTCCATGGGGTCATAAAGAGCCGCTACTAACACTTAAGACACTTAAAAATAAATTTCTAAATAAGACGGTCACTGGAAACTGGTCCCTGGTGATTTGAAATGAGCAGTTGACTAGAGTGATAAAACAAAAACCAGATGAAGGTGAGTTTAAGAAAGAACAGAGAAATGTAGACAGTGGTTACACAACTCTATGAAAGAGTCTGTTATAAAGAAGAGAAGAGTGGACTTCCCTGGTGGTTCAGTGGCTGACTCTGCACTCCTCATGCAGGGGGCCTGGATTCAATTCCTGGTCAGGGAACTAGATCCTGAATGCTGAAACTAAAGATCCTGCTTGCGACAACTACAAGATCGTGCATGCTGTAACTTAAAAAATAGATCATGCATGTCACAACAAAGATCAACAATACTGCATGCTGCAACTAAGACCTAGCTCAGCCTAATAAATAAGAGCAGAGAAACAGGATGGAAGAGATTGTAGCAAGGACCAGGGGAGAGAGGGAGGGAAAAAATGATGGTGTAGGAGACAGAAGAAAGAAGAGTTCGAACAATATTTTTGAATCACGGGGTAGGGGTGTGATCCAGCATACGGACGGAGAGTTCATCTTCAGTTCAGTTCAGTCGCTTAGTCATGTCCGACTCTACAACCCCATGAATCGCAGCACGCCAGGCCTCCCTGTCCATCACAAACTCCTGAAGTTTATTCAAACTCATGCCCATTGAGTCGGTGATGCCATCCAGCCATCTCATCCTCTGTTGTCCCCTTCTTCTCCTGTCCCCAATCCCTCCCAGCATCAGGGTCTTTTCCAATGAGTCAACTCTTTGCATGAGGTGGCCAAAGTATTGGAGTTTCAGCTTCAGCATCAGTCCTTCCAATGAACACCCAGGACTGATCTCCTTCAGGATGGACTGGTTGGATCTCCTTGCAGTCCAAGGGACTCTCAAGAGTCTTCTCCAACACCATAGTTCAAAAGTATCAATTTTTTGGTGCTCAGCTTTCTTCACAGTCCAACTCTCACATCCATACATGACCACTGGAAAAACCATAGCCTTGACCGGACGGACCTTTGTTGGCAAAGTAATGTGTCTGCTTTTAAATATGCTATCCAGGTTGGTCACGGAGAAGGCAATGGCACCCCACTCCAGTATCTTGCCTGGAAAATCCCATGGATGGAGGAGCCTGGTAGGCTGCAGTCCATGGGTCGCTAAGAGTCGGACACGACTGAGCGACTTCACTTTCACTTCTTACTTTCATGCATTGGAGAAGGAAATGGCAACCCACTCCAGTGTTCTTGCCTGGAGAATCCCAGGGACGGCGGAGCCTAGTGGGCTGCCATCTATAGGGTCACACAGAGTTGGACACGACTGAAGTGACTCAGCAGCAGCAGCAGCAGCAGGTTAGTCATAACTTTCCTTCCAAGGAGTAAGCATCTTTTAATTTCATGGCTGCAGTCACCATCTGCAGTGATTTTGGAGCCCAAAAAAATAAAAGTGTGACACTGTTTCCACTGTCTCCCCATCTATTTTCCATGAAGTGATGGGACCAGATGCCATGATCTTAGTTTTCTGAATGTTGAGCTTTAAGCCAACTTTTTCACTCTCCTCTTTCACTTTCATCAAGAGGCTTTTTAGTTCCTCTTCACTTTCTGCCATAAGGGTGGTGTCATCTGCATATCTGAGGTTATTGATATTTCGGAAGCAACAATTCAGTGATTCATAGTTATAGGACAGAGAGCAGGAGATCCACGCACAGATGTTGGTAAGGGGATAGGTAGGTACGGCAGGGACAAAACAGCAGTAAACTGGCACATGTGTCAACCATGGTTGTGATCTGAGTGAGGACAGGGAGAAGGTGTTAGAAAAGTATGGCAGAAATTATAAAATAGTCCAGAAGAGAGGATAATGGCTCAAAGAAATGTAATATAGATGTCAGGAGGTACTGGCTGTTTTCCTCTACCTATGTTTAGCGGAGGTTTTGCTAATCAAGTATAATGAAGGTAGAGAAGGCAAAGCAATTATTTTTAAAATGGACCACAGAGGGCTTCTCTGGTGGCTTAATGGTAAAGAATCCACTGGCCAATGCAGGGCGACACAAGTTCGATCCCTGCTGTGGGAAGGTCCCATGTGCCTCAGAGCAACTAAGCCCATGTGCTGCGACTACTGAGCCTGCGCTCTCGAGCCCCGGCGGCGTCCACAACTGACCCATGTGCTGCGACTACTGAAGCCCGTGTGCCCTGGAGCGAGAGGACCCACCGCAACGTGAAGCCCACACACCACAACTAGAGAGAGTGTCTGCTCTCTGCAACTAGAGGAAGCCTGCACAGACAGCGAAGACCCAGCACAGCCAATACACAAATAAAATGGTTTAACAAATGGACCATGGAAACTGGGCTGCATTGTAGCTGAGAAACAATGTGAAGTGGAGACGATAAAATTTAAACACAGTGGTTGTTATTAACTAACAGGTTAAAAACAGAAGAGAACCGACTAACAGAAAGGAACATTACTGGACTGAGAAATAATTCCAAAGAAGTTCTTCAGAATGTACAGGACAGAAACAAAAATACAGATATATGAAAGGTCAAAGACATGGAAGATGTCAACAAGAAGGTCTAAGACAACACCTGATGGGTGTTGAAGGGGCAAAGAGTTAATGAGAGAACAGGAAAGCAAAATATGAAGATAGAATGCCTGAGGATTTTCCAGAATTGTTGAAATGTATCAAATGGGAAGATCCAAATAAACCCTTAATAAGATAAATAAAGAGGTGTTTGGGCTTAAAAATATCACGGTAGAACTGAAAAATACTTGGGGAGAAAAGCAGAAACATTTACAAGCAGCTAGAGAGAAAAGACAATTCACCTGTGAAGAAAAATTAATATGAGTGACTTTATATCTCAATGCAACAAGTGAAACAAGAGAGTAGAAAAACTCAACATATATACGCTTTCAGCCTTTCAATTCAAAAACTTGTATGTAGCAAATTATCTTAAGAGTAAAGCAGAGACTTTTTCAGAAAAGCATGAGCCAGTAGTGCTTATCATATGAAGATTCACTCATGAAAGTACATAGAATAGATTTATTTCAAAGACAAAGGAAAACCATTCCTGGCATCAAAAGGCTGAATGTGAGAATGTATGTGTTCAAGAGCAATAGTAAACGTGCATATCAATCTAAATAAACATGGACTTATTAGAAAGGTTAAATATAGGTGTGTTGAAACAATTTAAAATGCGGACAGCAAATGTCTGTAAACTGGGAAAGGTATGGGTTGGTTTTAAAAAATTCTAAGACACCCTTGTTGTTAAGCCTCTATGTTAAGTAGACATGTAAACTAGCTTTTCAGTATGGAGCTGAGCTTTATCTCATTCTTTCTGCATAAAAAACATCACCCACGAAAAACAAATGGAACCCCCTCCGCCCACCAAACAACTGTGAAAACTGAATTATCTACACAAACTGTCTGAAGACATTCGAGGGGAACAAAGGCATCCAGGGTCTGAGGGACAAGATCAAAGATAACAGGCAAATGTAGAAAGGTACATCTTAGTTTGCCACTGCTTTGACTTCTTAGAGTTTTTGTTACATTTTATTTTTGCCAATGCACTGTCTAAGACATGGCACAGAGGAGCAATTTAGAACATGCTTCAGTCTTAATAATCTAGGGAGGTAAAAACTGGGGTGCAAGGGAACTGTGGCAGCCAGAGCTTGAGGAACAAAAGGAACAGTAGACATTCAAGCCTGACATTCAAATGCACATCTCCTTGAGAAATTCACTGTTTAGAGCACGTGTGCTTAGGATGAAAAATTAAGGCCAAGCAGAAAATGAGAACCAAAAGTTTTCGGCAATCTCACTGAGTTGGGGAATAAAAACTGGAGGTTAGGGACCCTCATAAAAGAAGGGGCCTGGTAAACACTACAGGGTTTTATTAAGATTTCTGAAGGACTATGCACTAAGCACAGGGTTAAAACCAAAATAAACCAGTCCTCAAGACGCTTGAAATCCTACCTTGGGTCATTCCAATCCCTGATTGGATCACTCTGATTTGCTAGACCCTCATTCCCTTCTCTATATTCTCTTGGTGGAAAATAACACATTCCATATCTTCTAAAGTGTTTTAATACATTTTATACAGTATTTGATTAAAAAAATAATTACAATGGTCAGGATTAAAAAAGCAATGACCAAAAATCAAGAGAAAAAATGGACAATGAGAACAAAAAGATGTTAGAGTTACCAGATGTAAATTTTTAAATAGCCATGATTAATATGTATATATTTGTACCATAATTTGTGATATATATGGGCTTCCCTGGTGGCTCAGATGGTAAAGAATCCACCCGCAATGTGGGAGGCCTGGGTTCAATCTCTGGGTTGGGAATATCCCCTGGAGGAGGGCATGGCAACCCACTCCAGTATTCTCGTCTGGAGAATCCCCATGGATACAGGAGCCTGGTGGGTTCTACAGTCCATAGGGTCGCAAAGAGTCAGACACGACTGAGTGACTAAGCACAGCATAGCAAATGCAACATATACAGATGGATATTCATATATACCATATTCATATACCATATTAATATATACATGAAAATGGATTAAAAAAACTATGGAGAATATCAGAAGAGAACTGGGATTTATAAAATAGAGTCCAATGGAAACTGAAAAAAATTTTTTAAAAAGATAAGTGAAATGAAGAATTTGCTAAATGAATTTAACAGCAGAGCAGAAAAGAGAGCATTTGTGATTTGGAGTATTAGTAGAAAATACCTATACAGATATAAACATGATAATAAAATACAGCAAAAAAGATACATGGCACATTTATAAAGGCTTAATTTATATGTAAAAACTTGGGAGTCCAGAAAAAGAGAGATAAGAGAGAAATGGAAAAAAGCTATAAATGATATTGAACGAGAATTTCTAAAAATCTAACATATAAGCTGTGAAGCTGCAGATTTAAAGAACCTCAAATAGGATGAAAGAGGGAAAAAATCACATGCAGGCAGTTCATAGTAAAACTGCACATAATTCATGACCAAAAGAAAGTGGAAAAACAGATAGTGAGATTAAAAAAAAAAATCATGTTTACTCTTGTAAACAAAAAATCTTATCAACAAAAAATCTTGTTTAGAACGACAATCTAAATGGTAACTGATTTTTCACCAGAAAAGATAACAGCCAAAAGACAACCGAAAAGAATCTGTATAATATAGGATTTATCTGCTCCTTGAATGGTTAGTAAAACCTTGTCTCTAAAGTTTCTGGGGCCTATGTTTTGTTTTCTGGTAAGACACTAAACCACTGACTGAATTATTTAGTGGGTACAGAACTATTCAAGTTCTTATTCTTCTTCAGTCATTGGATACACTGCTCTACAAGTTTCACCTCTTTCATATATATTTCATCATTTTAAGCATAAAACTTCATAATATCCTCTTTGTGTTTATCTCTGCCTCATTTGAAATATCTCCCCTTCAATGCCTGCTGCAATTTATTTGTGTACTCTTTGTACATTGAAAACTCTCAGAAAAGAGTAACTTGTTTTGTTAGTTTTTGAGAGACAGCTTTTAATTGTTATTCCTTTTATTTTATATCTTAGCCATACAGATCTTCATTCCTCAACCAGGGATTGAACCTGCGTCCACTGTAGTAAAAGCGTGGTGTCTTAACCACTAGACTGCCAGGAAAGTCTGTATTATTCCTTTTCATTTTCACACATATATTCTACTTCAGTGATTTTTCTCTTATTTTTACTTCTAGTTAATTTGGCTTCCTTCTGCTGTTGTTTTTCAATGGTGTGATTTTGAAAGCTAACTCAATAATTGATTCTGACTTAATTTTCCATATTGGTTTGGTCTTGTTCTTTGTTTCTATGAAACACAACATGTCAATTCTATTATGTGCACAAGCAAAATATCAAGAGCCTAGGCATTCTTGAAGATGAAAAGCAAATTGGGAAGGACAATGCTAAATTCAAATGATGCTTGTGTAACATTGGTACAGGTGCAGACAAGAGACCAATGAATGGAATGGACAAGTCCACCTATAAAAGGTAACCTGATTTATGATCTTGTGGAATTGTAGATCTCTGAGGAAAAGCAGAATATTTAAGAAATGGTACTGGATCAGGTGGTATCCAGAATACAAAAATGAAATCTACTTACTAGTAGATTTTAAAATTTAATATAAAAATTAAAACCATAAATAATATAAAGAGCATCTTTATGACCTTTAGGCTAGGAACAATCCCTCAGTAATGACATAAAATGCCCAAGCCATATCAAAAATAATTAATAAATTTGACATTAAGTATAAGGATTTTGTTCATCAAAAAACACAGTGGGAAAAAACAAGCCACAAAATTGGAGAAGATATTTCTATTACAATTTCTACCTAGATTATATAAAACACCTCTAAAAATCAATAAAAAAGGTAAGAGGGGGGAGAAAATTAGTCAAAAGGAGAAAAAAGTCCCCAAACTTATAAATATTATTAGTAATGAAGAAAATGGGAGTTAAAATCACACCAAAGTGTGACTTAACTCATCGGGTTGACATGATTTTGAAGTTACAGCATGTTAAGTTTTCTAAGATGCAGAGCATTGATAACTTTCATTGGATGCTAATGGTTCAGTAACCTGGGGAATGGCTGGCAGCAACTAATTAAGCAGAATGTGTATATCAGATAATATGCATATTCATTCCTAGGTATAAACTTGGGAGTAGCAGGTTTCAAACTTTAGCATGCAGGAAAAATGCCAGAGGACTCGTATAGACAGGATCAATCTCTGGACTCCACCCCAAGTTCCTGGTTCAGCAGGTTTGGGGTGGGGCCCCAGAAATTCAGTTCAGCAAATTTCCTAGGTGATGCTGACTCTGCCCTCCGGGCACCACACACTGGGAGCCACTGCTCTGAACCCTGGCATGTGTCCACCAGGTGAAATGTCCAATGTTTACAAAAACACTTTTCATTTAACAGCCAAAATACTAGCAACCAACCAATCAAAACCCCCAACCAAGCCTGCAACCAATTCAAATGTGCTTCTAGAGTAGAATGGGTAAATAACTTATGTATCAAGCTAAATACCATATAGAATGAAGATACTTGAAGGTCACATACTGATCACATGGATGCAGGTCAAAAAGTGAGTGAATTGATTTGCATGTCACAGAGAAAGACCTAAAAGTATTACATGATTCTGTTATAAAATCTTAAAAAGCAGACAAAATTGAATTACCCTGTTCAAAGATAGATGCAGAAGTGGTAAAACCACAATGAATAAATGAGACAGCATTCAGTGTCACTATTACTTCTGGGGATAAAGGAAGAAGGATTCAGTAGTAAAGAGGCAGAGGCTGATTCTGAAGTATGAAGGGGCAGCCTTCTAAAGCAGTAAGAGTTTTCATTTTTAAAGCTGGGTGTAAGTAAATGAGGGGGCTTCCTGGGTGGCATGGTGGTAAAAGACCCGCCTGCCAATACAGGAGATGCAAGAGATATGGGGTCAGGAAGATCCCCTGGACTAGGAAATGGCAACCCACTCCAGGGTTCATGCCTGGAAAAGCCCATGGACAGAGGAGCCTGGCAACTACAGTCCATGGGGTCGCAAGGAGTCAGACACGACTGAAGTGACTGAGCTCTGTCAAGGGTTGCAGACCCAGGTGCCCACAAGGGTCAGGATGAACTATAAAGCAGAGGAAGCCTGGGTGTCAGACCAGAAGGAGTGGTGGGGACCAGGGTACTCAGACTGCAACTCTTTTCCAACTACAACTGTTCTCATGTGAGATTAGGGTTAGGTTTGATTACTTTGAGTTTTCAAAAATTCAAGATAGGAGTGAACTACTAATGCAGGCAACTTGGATGGATCTGAAAGCCATTACACTAAGTGGGAAAAAAAAATGCATCTGCAAAGGTTATCTAATATAAGATTCCTTCTATATGACAATCGAGAAGTGACACAATCATGGTGATGGTGATGGGTAAGTGGTTGCCAGGGCTACAGCTGGGGGGGTGTGAACATTAAGGCGTGATACAAATGAGCTTTTCACGGGGATAGAACTTTCCTCCAGGCACAGCGAACAAGGGCTGAGAAGGATAACGTAGGCCGGGTTGTGAGAAGACCTGTATGTCATGGTAGTAAGCTGAAGATGTGATCCTAAACTAAGTGGGAATTCATTAATAGATTTTTAAAGAGAATAACAATAATAAGACCAGATATTTAACTAGATAGTTCTAGTAGTGAAGTACCCTTAATTATGGAAACGTGCATGTGTGTGCCATGTCCTCAGTCGTGTCTGACTCTTTGCAACCCCATAGACTATACAGGTTTCTCTGTCCATGGAATTTTCCAGGCAAGAATACTGGAGTGGGTTGCCATTTCCTCCTGCAGGGGACCTTCCTGAACCAGGGATTGAACCTGGGTCTCCCGTATCTCCTGCACTACAGGAGGATACTATCAGGGTAACACTGATGGGACTGGGGTAAGGAAATGAGAAACAGAAAAATTCTATAAATAAACAGAAATGGCCAAGGCAAATGGGCAAAATCACTTTTCTGGGATGCTGAAGGATGTTCTACAGAGAATATAGACTTGTCCCTTTAGCCCATCTATTCCTCTCTCTGCTGGGGTTCTGATATCAAAGATCTGCTGTGTGGAGAGGGACACAGCTTCCTGCTAGTTGTCTGACCCCACCCTCCCCCCCACCCCAACACCGCCAGCTACATAATATCAGCCACAGGGGAACAGATTTAGCAAGTCATAAACACCAACAATCTTTCAAGTTACCAATCACATGTGACTCTCATATATTTGTAACCACAGTCCTCCCAGCCAATTTCAGATTAAAATTCCATAATATATAAACTCTTTCCCCCTCCTTTCAAACATAAACTAAATTAATTTCTATGCCAGGAACCAGTACTTGCTTCAGAAACCCTTATCTACAAGAAAGCAACATGAATAGAAGATAGTCATAACAGACTGTGGTAGGCAGAATAATGGTACCCCAAAGATATCCACATCCTATTCCCCAGTTCCTGTGACCATGTTACACTGCAAAGGGGAATAAAGATTACTGATGGAGTTAAGGTTGCTGATCAGCTGACATTAACACAGGGATATCATCATCAATTACTTGGTTGAGTCTAATATAATCAGAGAGTCTAAAAGTGGAAGATGGAGTCAGAAAAAGAAATTCAGGAAATGACGTGGGGGCAGAAGCGAGGTCAGAGTGATGCCATGTAAGGATTCGACCTTGTGCCCTTGCTGCATCTAATGATGGGAGAAAGGGCCATGAGCCAAGGGCAGCCTCTAGAAGCTGGAAAAGCAAAGGGAACATATTCTCCCCAGAATTAAACACAGCCTTTCCAACATTTGATTTTAGTGCAGTGAGATGATGTAGGTTTCTGACCTCCACAAGAGGAAGATAATAAATTTGTGTTGTCTTAAGCCACTCATGTGTATGGTAACTTGTAGCAGTAGAAAACTAATAAAGTAGTAAAATGTATAAGAGGTGAATGCACCTAGGAAAGAAATTATGATAGACTGACCAGAAAAACAAGTCTATATCTTTGGAAGGAAGCAGTGGTCTAGGAGAGAATTTGTTCTTCCCAGTCTAGTCTCCACCTAGAAAGAGCTAAGAGGAAGACAGCACCAACCAAAGAAGAAAGACTTCGGCAAACCTCAAAATGTCGTTTCCTGCTCAGACCCTCAGTTTTCTCCTCTGTCCTCTAATAAAACCTTTTTATTTCAACCTGGGCTTTATGTCATGCTTAGGTTACCATAATACACATAGGTGGTGGTTATGGTTTAGTCACTAAGCCATGGCTGACTCTTGTGACCCCATGGCCTGTAGCCCACTACACTCCTCTGTCCATGGGATTTCCCAGGCAAAAATACTGGAGTGGGTTGTCAAGCACTTCTTCAGGGGATCTTTCTGACCCAGGAATCAAACCTGCATCTCCTGCATTGCAGGCAGATTCTTCACCACTGTGCCCCCAGGAAAGCCCAAGACACCAAGGAAGTTTACCAAATCAACACTGATTAACTACCTATTTTCTTGGGCATTAGAAAACACCATTTCTGGGGCTTGTTTGGTATTGTTTTTATTTCTACAAGACATGCAATGATCTGGTCAGTTCATTGGGAGAAAAATCAAACTGGGTGTCTTACCTTGTCTAATCTTAGTGACAAAACTCCAGCAATTAACTCTGGTTTTCGTTAAGAATAATCACAAGGGGCAGTTTATTATCAATACTTTTGTAGAAAGATATCTGTATTATGTGTTTCTTGCTTTTATTATCCTCTATAACTGTTTAAATAAACAATGCATGTAATCTTCAAACTGCCAATGTCACAATTACATTAACTGAATATTTCTATGAAGAATGTAACTTATTCCATTCTGATTTAAGAGGACATCTCTACATAGAAAGCCCACATCATACTAATATTAAATATGAATTAAAGACTGTATTTTAGACTGTATTTTTTCTAGAGAGTTTTTGTTAACATCCATTTTCCCCTTTTGACTGTGTAATGGGATTTTTTTGAAAACATACAAAAAAAATTCTAACTTGCATTTATGCACATGTTTCTTACTAAATACATCATCTTTTCTCTCTTTTAAATATAAAGTATTTATAAAAATCCCATCATGTTACTGGCTACACTACACTACATTTCTTGATGATTCTACATAAATGGGAACAAGTCAAACAAGTCTCCATAGCCTAATAAAAATCCCCACACCACTCAGAAAGGCAGAACAACCAGTTTTAAAAGTAGAAACGCACTAAGTTAGATGAAAGAAAAAAAAGCATGTAATGTGCTGTAACTATTGGCTTTTCCTCCTAGAATGATAATTCCATAATGGTCATAATATCTAGAACCAGATAATAAACTTCTCATCATGCGTTTTTGCCAAAGCTGGTAATTGAGTAGTAGAAAGTCTGATTTTGGTAAACACATATTTCAAAGCCATCAGCAAAATATCTGCTCTGATTAAATGGAGGGAGGGAAAAAAATCCTCACACATTTATTTATTCCCCCCAAATCTGGGTATCTCAAGGTGGTCAAGAAAAAATTATATTAAATGTACCGCTAAGCGTCTCACTCATTTCAGAAGTGTAAATGTTGACACGTGGGCACCCTCGGTGGGAGTCCAGTGGGGTTCTAATTGTACTCTAAGTGGGCAAAGCTTTCTCTACAAGTGTTCACTGACTTTGCTCACATGAACATCAAGCTGTAATTGTGACTAGAAACTTCAACTGAACACTGAAGACTTACTCCTTCATATTCATAGAAAGATTGGATCAGAATGAATACAGGAAAAATGCTCCAGGTAATAAAGCAAGTGTATCTAATTAGCATGAGCACAGTGATGGAATAAAGCAGTTCTCTGTATTAAGTTCCTCCACTTGCAGCTTTATTTCTGGCACTAAAATGAATCAGGGTTGCAATACATTCACATTAAGCCTGCAATAGCTCTGTACGTGTTCAATGTGCTTAAAATAGACTAAGGTGCCTTAATTCGGAAAGCCTCCAGCAGGGATTAGTGAGCGATGCTCTTTATAGCAAAGGACAATTTCTTTAGGGAATGGAATAAGAATGTCTTGGATGGTCTCCCATTACTCAGATCAACTACCTATTTGCTTAATCAAAAAGAAAATTGTGCTTGTTTCAGAGCCACTAACAATAAAAAGGATGCCAAGTTTGGATCTTCCTTTCCCTTAAAAATGCTCTCAGGAGTCCTGAGTTTATTTTAATCCAAACAGATTTCTGACAACACTGGGCATCACTATAAACTGGGAAGAAACCTAAAACATGGTCTTTCAGCATGTATGTCCACACACACACACTCATACATACACCCTCAAACATACACACACACACTCATACATACAAACACACTCTCATACATACACACATACCACTCACACTCAAACAAGCTTCTGCCCACCGAAACAATGGCTCAAATCAAAGCCCAGCAAGTACAAATTCAATTTTTGGCCTCTTATGTTTAAAATCTGTCGCATCATGTAAGCAAATGTGCCCAAAATAAGCACAAATATTCCCCAAACAAGCATGATCCTATTTAAAGATGCTGTGTGAATTTCAATGTTTTTCCTTTCAAACAAAAAATAATAAGTTTGATGACACGAATAGAAAATAAAAGTCTTCTTCAGCTTTTTCAGGATCGGATTCATTTAAGTACAGAGTGAAACTATTTTAAAAGGCCCTTTAAAATCCAAGAGGCAGATGTTCAGGTAAAAGCGAAGCCAGGAGATTGTTTATTTTAATAAAGCTATTATATGCGCCGCTCCAAATTAGGAGTGGCATTGAGGCTAGGGCATGTCTAAACCATCACCACCTGTTTGCCCTGAAAAATCAATTAAAGTCACACTTTCACAGCACGGCCTTTCTAACCAATAAAACTTAGACAGCTTCATCATGAGACTTGAGTCGCTCAGAGGGAATGTACTTGAAACCTGAACCCTCAGTCTTACATTCCTGCCCTGCTTGCATTCATATAAACCAACCACAGTAAAGCTAGCCTTCAGGGCCAGTGGGAGAAATCAGAGAGAGAAAGGGATGAAAAAAGGAGAGAAGAGATAGACTCTGACTCCCATTGGTTTCATACTGAGCATCATACCTCCTTTTGGTGAATTCTAGTAATTTCTTCAAAGGCACCCCCCCCCCCCCCCCACCCCGCTCTTTTTTTTCTCCTTCAAAACAGAATCCTGGGCTACAATTTTCTGTGCAAGAGAAGAGATGCAACTTTGCAAGTTGAAAGCAAGGGCAGGAAAGCCATCCCAAGTGTTTTAGTAATTAAACGAATATGCATAATGAACCATATGCCCAAAGGGCCTGTTCTTCATGTGGGCCAGATTTTTGTTTGAATTTTTAATTTTTATATACAGATGAAACATTCAGTGTAATCGACCAACAGTGCAAGGGAACATACAAGAAGAAGTGTGAGGGACAGTCCAAGTAGGAGCAGGCACGGCAGACCCGGGAGAAATCCTCTCCTGAAGATATTGATTCGAATGCTGTTTTCCCCCCTGGAGCAATAGTTCTCGTCATCTGCTCGGAGGCTTCAGGAGACACATGTAACGCATACACTGACAGCTTTACACAATATGAGTAAAATACAGTGCCGTCAGCTGAAAAGTGTGAATGTCCCGTGGGACAAACAAGGATTTCTTTAAAAAAAAAAAAAAAATGCATCTACAGCCATCATTCAGACTACCATCTCGATTTACAGGGAATCTTCCCAAGTCTCTTCTGGAAGCAACATAAATATTATATTGCAAGCTCTAGGCCACATATATTAGCAATCTGAACTGATCTAAGCGGAATTCTTTCTCTCTCAATGATGCAACTGCATTCAGTGGGCAGAAAATGCTCAGGGTGAAATGCAAGCTTGCCCTCCCCACTCCTCCAGCAAGGCTGACTATGAATTTAAGGAGTGCAATATGGTGCCTGCAACATACAGAACCCTAGGATTTCCTGCACTCCCATCATGGAAGAATTGGTAAAAGCTTCCTTTAAGCTTTTCAGTGTTATTTAGAAAATGCTGAGTTAAAATCAAAGCAATCTAAGAGATACAGAGTCTGATTAAAATTATGATCTCAGCTTTCGAACACCACACAAGAATAAGGAAGCATTCTTTTAATGCAGAAAGGTGAGGTTTTTAAAAATATGTTTGTACAACATATGAAATTTCCAATAATGTTCTGGATAAAGTTATCATGTCTATGTGTGGGTCAGTCTTGTACGTGCCTAATTCAAGATAAGTATTTCAGAACTGAGTGTGTGTATGTGTTGGTGGGGGAAGCGGCAGAGAGGAAATGCTAAAGTCCACTATTCTTTACATCTGTCTTTACTGGAAATAACTTCAACGCAAAATGCCACACTGGCCCTTATGGCATTGAGAAAAGATTATGAAAACAAATCTGATCAAAAGTCAAAGTGAAGCCTTGGACTTCTTTCAGCCCCCCTTTTCTGTACACGGATATGCTGTCGTTTTCACAATGTAAACACCAGCGATGGAATGCAAAGCATTTAAAGAGCAAGTCATAATGGAGCTGTAAATAACATCTCTCATTGCTTTCACTCTTAATTCAGAGTTTATGCCTTTGACACTGGCGAGGCTACTTGATCTAGTGGTCTCAGCGGAAAGACAGATAAACTTCAACTGCAGGCAGAAGACAAAAACTGACAAGGAGCATCACCTTTCCTGGCTGTTTAAATCCTTTAAGGAAGTGTTGGAGCAATTAGAGAGGGAGTGTAATCTTTGCAGAGTGCATTAACACTCTCCGACCTCCCAGACAATAGATCAGACCTCAGACACATAATGCTTCCCTAAGGCTTTTTAGCCAGTATATTTGATCTCTTAGTCACTGCATGTGTGTGACTATAGGTATCATCCGCGTAGAAGGCATTATTCATTAGCACTACTGTCCACTGGCTCCAACACTGGAAGGTAATCAAGCAAAATGCAGGAAAATCACCATAATCCATAGCAGTGTTTCTTGCATCTTTAAGATGGGGGGGTGGTTTAAAAGGGTGATTCTAGACTTCAGGAAAATCATCTTTCATCATTCTCTTATTATTTTTTCTTAAGCTACAGAGTTCATTCTGTGAAAGTGAATTTGTTTTATATGGCTGTGTGTGTGTGTGTGTGTGTGGTAGGGGATGACCTCCAAAGCACTGGATACTCTTTGTCTATAATATGAACTTCAGAATAGATTCGTTGAGAAAAGCACATGTGTGATAAACAACACTGTAATATGCAAAAGAAAGCAAAGAGAGGAAGTCAAATAAACTCCTTGCACTGCAAGCTTTTAAATCTTCATCTATCCTGCAGGTTACACGGCAGGACACACTGCTAAGGCAGTAACCTATTTCCTGATGAACACATCCTGTTACAAGTGCTAATCTCACAGTAGAAGCTTGGCTTTTACCATTTATAATAAACACTTTCAAGAACTGCTTACCACGATATATTTTTTAATGGATTAGATTTGTGGTCAGTTGCTAACAGAGCAAAGAACTGAATATTCTTTACGTGAAAGCAGAAAAATAGGTTTTCCAAGAGTCTGACTTGCTATCCTCATGAGTAATTGGAACAGCAATTGAAATAGAATATAAGAAGGCTAGAAGGTTTCTTTTCTCTTCTCTTTACCCCCCCTTCTAAGAAATTCTGTATTTGAGGGTACAGTATACAAGACCTTATTGGTTCTGAACTTCACCACAAGACTTAGCGAAATGTTCAGGAGAGGGACAAAGACTGAATTTCACACAATTTGCTCGAGACTATCATAGCTGACTGTTGATGACACTCAACATCTACAGCCTAAAGCATTTAAACCAAAATAATTACATTTTCTTGAATCAAGGCAGTTCCCCTTGAAAATGTGCACTGCAAAGGTTTTTTAAATGAGGCTACATGAAAAGAGGAGAGCTGAAAATTAGCTTTATGTTTAAGCAAATCACTTTAGAGTTTGCATCTTCAAACCCTAACTTAAGGAAAAATGGCAAATGAAAATATATATTCGCAAAAAGCAATTTAAGAACTTCTGAACGTTAACTAGCAGGGAAGAAATACCTACTGAATGTTTTAACTTTGCTTGAACAATGCCTGATATCTAAAATGAAATAATTACAATAACTAAAAACTGTTCTCATATCCACTATACAATTTCTTGGAGAAGGAAATGGCAACTCACTCCAGTATTCTTGCTTGGAGAATCCCAGGGACGGAGGAGCCTGGTGGGCTGCCATCTATGGGGTTGCGCAGAGTCGGACACGACTGAAGTGACTTCGCAGAGGCAGCATACAATTTCTATTGTTTTCACAACAAATTGTTTATGTTGTGTTTTTATTGCTGGGTAAAATAAATAGCTTTCAAAGAATCTGTGATTCCTCTCAGATTAAAACTAACCTTCAACAACCAGCTAAAGAAGAAAATGCCCTATGGAAGCAACTGATTTTATCTTTTGACACAAGAGGGCTTCCCAAGTGGCTCAGAGGAAAAGTTATCTTCCTGCCAATGCAGGAGACACAGGTTCAATCCCTGAGTAGGGACGATCCTCTGGAGGAGGAGGAAACGACACACAAGAGAACACACATACAAACATATACACACATATCACGAAACTCACGCAACTCAGCGCTCAATAGCAAAAGACTTTATAAACCTAACCAATGGTACTGGCATCAAATTTTACCTACAGGTTAAGAAAAATAAAAGAAAAAAATTTAAAAAGAGGCTTAAAATGGTTATTTGCCATATAAAATCTGTACCAGTTCAGCAGTAACCTATAACTTATCTCTTGTGCATACAGATGAACACGCCACAGAATATCCAAGAAAATTTTTATAAAAACAGAGATTACATAACATGCATATTTGAATTTTTTCTAATGCAATGATTTCTGCCTGTAGATGACTGTATCAAATTAAAAATAAAACACCAAAATTAAAATGCCCAAGAAACAGTGCACAGAAATTTACTTTGGGACTTTTATCATTTATGAGTTTCTATCGCCACCTGCAGGACTGTCTTTAAATAAACTCCAGAAATGGAAAGGCTATCTGCTATTCCTTTTTCTTTTCCTTTCTCCTCTTCCTGCTCCTCTTCCCAATTCACTACCTCTTCCATTCCTTGGGTATGGCCATGCATGTGTGTATGCACATGCACTAAATTTCAAGGCAATCAATTATTTTTTCCTTGAAACACGTCCATTACTAAAAGTTTAAAGATCACCAATGAAAAGAAAAATAAAATTTACAGAAAGAAGCGAAGGCGACTGAGGCCTAGGTAGCTAATTTTTTAACAGCTAAACACAGATCACATTTTCCTATTTTGCAAAGTAGAAACTGGAGGAGAAACCAGTCTATAGAAATTTCCTCAATGTGAGGGCTTCAACACTTTCCAAGGGAAGGCACTTTTACTATGGAATAGTTGAAAATAAAGTTACAGTTGCATGTGGCTGGCTTATACCAGGGCAGAAGAAATGCTGCTGTTTGCAAATTCATAGTTAGTATTCTACTGCTCTTTAAGACAAGAGACAAATGTGAGACAGTATTTTGCTAAAAGTGTTCAGTTCAGTTGCTCAGTCGTGTACTCTTTGCGAGCCCATGGACTGCAGCACGCCAGGCTTCCCCGTCCATCACCAACTCCCAGAGCTTGCTCAAACTCATGTCCATTGAATCAGTGATGCCATCCAGCCATCTCATCCTCTGTCGTCCCCTTCTCCTCCTGCCTTCAATCTAAAAGTGTCACTGTAGCCTAATAAAGTAAGAACAAGTTGAAGAGCAGAAGTCACAACTTAAAGACCCAGAACACGCAAACACTGATTATCATCCTCATCAGTTTCACCCTCAGCAGCAGCACTGTCCCCATCAAGTCCTGATGAGGAACACTCATCTGCTGTGAGGAAAGGGTCAGTCAAAGATTTCCCTGGTGGTCCAGTGGATAAGAGTCTGCCCGCCAATGCCGGGGTCACAAGTTCGATCCCTGATCAGGGAAGATCCCACATTCCACAGGGCACCTAAGCCCGTGCATCACAATGACTGAAGCCTGAGCTCTAGGGCCCAGGTGTGACAACCACTGAGCCCGAGCGCCCAGCGCCCATGCTCACAATAGAAGCCCCCGCCACGAGAGAGCAACTCCCATCCACTGCAACTCGAAGCTCACAATAGAAGCCCCCGCCACGAGAGAGCAACTCCCATCCACTGCAACTCGAGAAAGCTCACAGGCAGCAAGGAAGACCCAGTGCAACCGAAAATAAAAACAAATAAAGAAACAATTTTTACAAAGAAAAGGGTCCACCAAGCCCACACCAAGTAACATCATAGATATTTGTTCCTCCAGGGTATATTACCCCTCTGGGTAGCGACTCTCCAGACGCATATTTTCCAAAGGTAAGACTTGCAGAAAAGTGTGTTTTTAAAGAATTTTTAATAACACAATCTGTGGACACTGTGTAGATACAGCTCATACTCATGAAATGAAACCATCATTGCAAAATTTATGACCACACAAGCCACATGCTGTGAAAATGGCATCAGGGCTGACGATCCTCCGTTCTAGAGGCCAGGAGGGAAAAATCACTTTCCCAAACCTTCGGCTTCTTCCCCTGTGAAAGAACATAGAGCCCCATGCTTCTCCAGACTTAAAATCGTAGCTGTGGGGGTCTCGCCTTAATACCAACCGAGTTAAGGAGTGTATTCCTTTCTTTTTACTTTTCCATGACAAAATCAAGTATCTCTGGCAGTGAGTTAAAACCAAAATTTTAAAAAGCGAGGACAGAAATAGGCACGTCTATTTTAGGGGGCCAAAAAGCATGGATCTGGGCTATAAGAAAATCCCAAGGAGATTAAAATAGCCGATAAACATTGAACAGGAACAGGGTTTTAGATGATGACATAATCAACTGACTTTTTATTTAGCTGTCTTCCTATCTTTTTAAATAAAAGTGGGAGGGAGAGTGCCAGTTCAATGAAAACAATCCCTCCCCCAAATTAGCTCTATCATTTCAAAGGCCAATGACATGACTCCTAGCTCAGCAGAGAAGGAGGAAAACACACCTTTCTGAATCATAAATCAAATGGCAAAGTACAATACAGTAGAGCAAACCCTAACCAGACCACAAAGAAGGCTTCTCTCCATAAACATCAGATCAGGCAGCTCGAATGATTACCATGCTCTCTTGTAACTGTCATCTGTGGTGGGTCTAATTACAGGCTGCCCAGCGAGCATGCCCGCGTCACACAGCAATAAAAGGGCCAGCGGCTCGCCAAGCCCAGCCAGACAGCGGAGAGCACGCGCCACCTAATGGGGAGCCTCGAAGATCAGCCAGAGACACTAATAAAGATGACAACTTCCAAACAAATGACAAAACTCGGACCACCAAAAAGGCAATATCGAATTAGCTGGAAATGCAAGCGCTGAGCGTGGTTCTTCAACAGGTCAGAACTGAAGCAGGAATCCGGTCCTGTGTTCAGACACACAAGCACTCTACTCCTCTCTGCCCAAGCCCTCTCTTTTATTTGTAAATCTCCTTTTCCATTTTTGCATCACACAAAATGTTGGCACATCCAGGTGTCATATATAGAAACAGACTGGGGGGCGGGGAGCACGCACTTGGCTCTGTAAGAATCAAAAATAAAATCCCTGCAGATTCAGGGGCTGTGGATCTGGGTTAGAGATTTACCAGTTCCCCTCCTCCTCCCCCAGTTTTCCTACCAATGTCTTGTGGCCATTTAGCTGCAAATTAGCACCAGTCCCCACCCCACCATGGACAGGGTTGAGAAAAAGTTGAGAAAATGTACATCAGAAAAGATTATAATGAAGCTATTTTGGGCTGTTTCTGAATCTTACCCTCTGGTGGGGTCACAGGTTGCTATGGTCAGAACAGTAACTGGACTACAAACAGTATCTGATAACAGATGGTGTGCATGAATGCCAGTACTCTTCTAAGAAGCATTGATTTGACGCCTGCAGTATACTCAGTACCGAGATAAGCAGTAAGGATGGGTACACAGATAAAAGACTGGGCCTCCGTCATTCAGTCCACAGCTCACAATGTCCTAACACAATCCTTCAATCATACTGCTAAGTTACACTGAATGATTTCTTAAGCATATGACATGACCCTGAAATATTAAAATAAAATCCCCTTTTTTGATATAGAGAACATAACTTATTAGGTCAAACATGAAAAGTACTATCACAGCCTGAAAGATAGAACCCGATGATTTGGCATTCAGCATTTCTATGCACATTCATCAGCCCTAGAGATAGCTGACTCCTAAACATTAATTAAATAACACAGAAGACAATGCTTTGCATTTCAACCCCATCCTCAAACAGGTCCTTCACAACCTTTGCAATGAAACGGCAACTGAGTTGTGTGTGCACACCTGTAACCACTTCAGTGAAGTTTTTCTCTGAGTTAGGGCAGCAACACCCAGCCTCCCAATAGCTGTATCAGCTACCAATTCCTACCCACATTTGTAGCTCACTTCATGTTTAAAAATACTTGTGATTATTACTTAATTTTCTCTCTAAAGGGCAAGTGTAATTTCTCTTATGGTGTGCTTTAATAATTAAGAGGTTACCACTTTGGTTTCAACTATAAGAGGGGCACACTGGAGGGAAGATAAGGGAAAGACAGAAAGGGAGCAGCAAGTGGTGGGAAGGGATGCTGGGGAGAGGCTGGGATGCAGGGGATGGGGTGAGGAGGGAGGGAGCGAGGGAAGGAGGAAGGGAAGGAAGATGCTGTTTGTTTAGTCACTGAGATATGTCCGACTCTTTTGAGACCCCATAGACTGGAGTAGCCCCCCAGGCTCCTCTGTCCACAGGATTCTCCAGGCAAGAATACTGGAGTGGGTTGCCATGCCCTCCTCCAGGGCATCTTTCTGACCCAGGGATCGAACCCACATCTCCTGTGTTGGCAGATGGATTCTCTACCACTGAGCCACCAGGAAAGCCCAGGATAGATGGACAGAACACTTACTATGATCATTTCATCTCTGCATCTAACACTGGACAGACAATGGTTATGGGAAGGGAGGGAGGGAACCAAGGACGGAGGGAGATGGGCAAGCTTGAAGGAGGCCGTGAAACATGGCCCGGGTCTAGGAGTGACATGGACATTGAAGTCTTTTCTTTCTCTAAGATTTAAGTTCCGAGAGTCAGGATCAAGTTCAAATTAACAGGAGGGTATCTTTGGACAGCAGAGTGAACTAGACTGAATTCTCCGGACTCTGCAAAGAACACCATCCCTAACCAGAAAATTCAGAGAAGGTGAAAAAGTGTGTGCTTACAAATACCTCCCAAGAGAAAGCACAGAAAAGGCAGTAGGTAGAGAGAAGAGAGTTCCCATCAGGGGCTGCACCCAGCTTAGAACCACTCACCGACTACCCACAGGGACATGTGAAGACTGACAACATATGCTGTTCCAGAATTTTAAAAAATTAAGACCTAATGCTTACTAGTCAAAACTGGGATGCTCCAAAATACCAACTGATTTCATTCAGTATAGCTAGAATTCTGTCTGAAAATGCAATTCAATTATGAAGTTGAAAATATAAACATGAAATATGCTAAAATAGCTAAGAATGTCCTTTTAAATTTTCAACAGATAATCTTTTAATGCAATTACTGTAATTTTATTAAATGGCATAATTAGTTAATGCCTGAGAAGATGTCAATAGAAGGTGCAATTATGTTGTAAAAAATTACAATCACAATGTACAATAATGGATTGTTCTTATGAAAAAAAATTGCTGAAAAAGAACTTCATGGTATTTCTGAAAGTATGTTAGCTAGTCCTCTGCGAAAAGGAAGATTTTGGAGATCATGTTAAATAGAAAAATAATAAACTGGCAAGTATCTTGAGCATCCTATGTAATATATTTAGAGATTTTTGCATATAAGTATACATTTTTGTAGCATTTGAGATGCCTAAAATTTTTTTTTCCAAGACAAAATGGTGATTGCAACTGTGAATTTTTTTTTTATAGTTGATTAACAAGGTTGTGATAGCTTGCGATGCACAGCAGAGCAACTGGGCCATACACATACATACATCTATTCTCCCCCAAACTCCCTTCCCATCCAGGTCGCCACCTAACATTGAGCAGAGTTCACTGTGCTCGACAGTATGACCAGCACTATTTTAATAGGTCAGTCTGAAAACAAAACATCCATTGTAGTCATTTGCACCAAAGAAAATTTAATCTGAATCCTTGTGGGTGACAAAAGGGGTACTTCTCCAGGTCGCAGGAAATTTTTTCAAACTGTTCTCAGAAAACATTCAGCAGTATAACGTTTTGCTTCCCCAACGCCCTCTGCTTCTCAGGGCTGTGCGTGTGTGTGCACACCCACATTCATGCATGATGGAAATGTTTGTTCTGCTACAGTTGCTGTTGTTTTTCAGTTTTAATGTGAAATCATTTCACACTTCTCAAAATTATAGGATCCCTAAAAGCTAAGAATTCTGTATGTGTTAAGTAGAAGCTACCAGTATGAAAGTGGAGGACTGTATTTTAACCTCATGGCGGGGGGGGGGGGGGGGGGTTGATTGATGCTTAAAGTTATATATCATATTGCAGGACCTGTCAACTCTGAAGAATTAATTCTTCGGTTTCTTACATCAAGAAATACAGGGAAAAAGTCACAGATGTTAAAAGCATAGCTTTATGAAGATACCCATTGATATATGGTAGACTTAGATTGCTTTTTAACATCAAAGATCCAAGTAAAAATTTAATAAATAAGGAATCCATCAAAGATGCCCCACAGACTTCTCTCCCTGATACGAGAGGTAAGTGCCTGAAAGATTGATGGAAAAACAAAACTATATAAGTGCAACTTTTTTTTGACAGCATTGGGAGGTCTTTGCTATTTAAAATAATCTTCTGATGATGCCAACTGTCAAGTAAATATTTTCTGTCACATGAAAAAAATCAATGCATTTATGCCATGATACCACCTTAGGTCTTCTTATAGACAATACTGGTGCTTGTAAACTATAGTTACCTAAGAGAAAAACAAAAAGATGATTGTACAATATAAGTATCAAGATACAAAATTATCTTTTGAAAAAAATTTAATTCCTTTTAACTATCATCAGATAATACTTTGCACTAGACATGGGAATATACACTAGAAATATGGGCCCTCCCACACTAGAAAATTAGGCTAATGCCTCTGCAAGCTATTGCTTTAAGATATTCTGTAATAATTTACTAATGTAGATAGTCACTCTTCTTGACTCCTAGCCCTTATTCTGAACAACTTGAAATACTTGAAGAAAATCTGAAAAGAACAGATTTCTTCCATGGATCCTTCCTTTAGTTCTTTTCACTCTTCACTCCCCACTCGAAAATCTTTCTACATCATCTAAGAGCTTCCTCCAAAAGTGGGAAAAGACAACTCAGTCCTCAATTTGGGGTTTAGTCTAGAACCAAGCACTGAGGTTTTCCAGACCATGAAGCTGAATTCCAAGGATGTCATAAAAAGCATGTGATTCCCACAGTCAGGGATGTTCCCCAAAGATGCTACAGACCTTTCGCTCCTTTTATTCCAGCTCTTGTGAATATAATGACTATATCTGAGAATTATTCTTACCCATATATTGATGGCTTCTTTCTCCCAAACCTTCTTGGGATGGCTTAACTCCCATTCATAATATCTAGATACATATATGAAGTGACTCATATGGTTGTTCCTAGAGTTATTATGTGACTGTGTGGTGCTAAGTCACTTCAGTCTGACTTTTTGCAATACTATGGACTGTAACCTGCCAGCCTTGTCTGTCCACGGGATTCTCCAGGCAAGAATACTGGAGTGGGAAAAAAAAAAAAAGAATACTGGAGTGGGTTGCCACTCCCTTCTTCGGGGGATCCTCCCGACCCATCGATCAAACCCAACCCTCTTAGCTCTCTTACATTGGTAGGCTCTTTACCACCAGCGCCGCCTGGGAAGAGTCATTATCTATCTATCTAAATAAGGACCACAATTGGTGTATTTGGCTCTAAGGACAAGGATCCTGGAAACAGGGTCCTTGAAATACAAAGACTACAAGCACTGCATCTTTGGCATATATAAGAGGCAGTGTAGCCCAATGGTTAAGTGCTAGGACTCAGCTCTGCCTCTTAAAAGCATATAAGCTCCATCACCTTACTATTAACCTTTATTTAACTTCCATGGGCTCATTTTTCTTACCTGTAAAAAGAAGGAAATACTGTAACTGGGACCTACAGCTGCAAGTGGTTCCAAGAACTAAATGAATGAACCTTTATGACATGCTTAGGACGGTACCTGACATGCAGTAAACACTGAAGCAACATGCACCATGAGTTATCCTTAGAGTTCAAAGCCTGTGACTGGGAATGATCATGAGAATGTACATAAAACACCATGTATATTTTTAAAATCCATTCATATGGAAATATACAGATGTGCTTCTTCTAGACATGATGCTTCAGCTACATGTGGCCTCTGTCAATAAGCCAACATCTCATATGAACTTGTCTTTTAATTGAAGAAACTAGACTGTGAAATTTTGAGCAAAAAACAATTAACTTTAACTTAAAACACATCAAGCTCAGAAAATATAACATAGTAAGAAAAAAAATCCAGAAAACTTAGGGGAAGGAGAAAGACACAAAAGCAGTAATGAGCAAGATTTTCCCTAATTATCCTAGCCAAAAAAACCCTTGAGCCTATAGAAGTGTGATTTAGAATTTGACTGCTGTAAAAAAATCCACATTCAATGACCTACTGTATAGCACAGGGAACTATACTCAGTATCTTGTAATAACCTATAAGGGAAAAAATTCTGAAAAAGAATAGACATATATACATATAACTGAATCACTCTGATATACACCTGAAACTAACGTAACATTGTAAATCAACTATACTTCAAGAAAAATGAAAGGAAAAGTCCACAGTTAACTTCTCACAATAACAATGAATTAAACAGTATACAGCAACATTCACATAGCAGGTGTCAGGGAATTAAAGATCATTTTAGTCTCTTAGTATGGGGAATAGAACCACCCATCTTATGTGGAGAGGGGATTCATTCCCCATGGGGTAGGCTGATGATTAGACAGCCTAAAAAGATAAATTTTCTCATGTTTGTTCATCTGACTGGACACCACATGGACCTAGATTTTCTTTTTCTCCTGTGATTCTGGACCTAGATCTTAACAGGCTGCTTTCCTTTAACTCCCGCTTTCAACAAGATATGATATATTCATATACACATCCACAGGATCCCTTAGAAAATGTATGGCTTGCTTTCATAAAGTCTTAAAATTAACAGCCAGAATATCCTAAACATGATCCTATAGCATTCCTGCTTTTTATCAGCTGAAAATAGACACAGAGACATGATGTTAGTAAGGCAATTTTATGTTATCTGACAAAACAGAAGTGAACAAAAATTCCTAGGGTTCTGCCCTCAGTTTTCAATGCTGTACCTCTAGGGGAAGGACAAGCCCCAGTGGAGACTGTTTCAACCAACCCGGTTCTTTTCACATCCGGGCAATGAACCCTCAAATAGCACTCATCCTAATTTCTAACAGAGACAGGCTTTTACATGCAGTCCTATTGTTAAATGAATCCTTGCCTTAAGACCTTGCTTCAGGGATTTCCGTGGTGGCAAAGTGGTAGAGGATCCATCTTGCTACGCAGGGACGTGGGTTTGATCCCTGGTCGAGGAACTAAGATCTCACAAGACACAGAGCAACTAAGCCCGAGCACCACAGCGAGAGAGTTCAGGGGCTGCATCCAAAGGTTCTGCATGACACAGCGAAGACCCCAAATGCTGCAACTAAGATGCGACAGGGCCGGATCAATGAATACATTTTTTAAAAGAAATTAAAATTACTTAAAAAAAGACCTTGCTTCAGACAGCACAAAAATTGTTCTGCTCCTGTAACATCAAGGCAAATGGAAGAAGCATGAACTAAGGCATCACATGGATGAATCAAGACCAGAAGCAGAAGTGTGTCCTCAGCAGACTGTAGGAGAATGTTTGTCCCATACCCCACAAGACAAATATGGTATTCCCAAGAGAGGATGGCAGGAGGGAAGCCAGGCTTCAGCATTAGAGTCTCCCCTCCTCTCTGTTTGGCTCAGGTCACCGGGGGACCCAACATTTGGCAGAAAGACCACCCTGAAGGGAGCCCTACAGAGTCAGGGACACGGCCAGCGGCAGCACCCAGGTGTGGCTTCACTCACCAGTCCTCCACAAGCAGTTGACGTTAAGTCTGTAAGTAAGAGCCACGAACGCAAAATGTTTTCCCAAAAATAGGAAGGCTCGGCTACCCGTGATCTTATTAAAAAATAAATAAATCATAAGGGAGGCTATGACACATTTTTAAAATTTTGTCCTAATAATGCATGTTCTTTAGGTGTTCTTGTGTTGAGGAGCATAAATGGTTTTGGAGTGACCATTATGATGGTAGTGACAAAAACATTCTTGAATGAAATCACACATCCGCAGCTTAGGGAAGGGAGATACGCATATCTACAACTGCAGTATCTCTTGAGATCCACCGTGGCTGGTCAGGGTCAACGTGAGACAGTCATTCAAAAGTCAAACTCCAAAGGACAACAGAAAATTAAGTGTTATCTAAGTGAAGCTCTCAAGACAACCCAGAGAGAGTGAGAGTGGACACACATTATCACTGGTAATTGAATCTGCATTTTTCCAGTGATGTCCAGCTGAAAACATCCCCTATCCACACTGCCAGTGGGGCCTCTCACAGTCCTGGATGCCTCCAAGGGATTCCTGCAAAATCGCATTTTGGCAAACCTTCTAGAAGAGCACCCCTGTATCTTTCATTCCGTGGGACTGAGGATGTCCAAAGACGATGTGCCAGCCTGTGCCTGGCAGCCAGGCTGGCAGAGGACTCTGCAATGTGGTGTTGGCATGGAGGGTTCACTCAGGTCGCAGGCAGTGCCCCCCGCCCCCGCCTGCCAAGACTCGCTTCCCGGGTAGAAGCTCCTTCCACGAAACAACTTACTTCTATTTACTTGTGGTAATCTTTCTTCAGATCACGCTGACAGCCCATTAATCATTTCTGTCATCCCCCTACATAATCCAGTGCAACAGATCTCTTGTTTTTCTAAAAATCCCAGTGCCAGAAACCAAGCTCCAGAAAGAGGAAACCCTTTCCCCTTCCAAGCGGCTGGCCCGGGTGCTGAGTGGGGAAGCCACCAGTGGCGGTAAGTGGCCTCTTTTGCCCAGAATCACAGAGAATGTTCCCTGGAAAGTTTGCAAAGAAAATTCAGGTGAGAAACAGAGGCAGGGAGGCAGAAAAGGAGCAGCCCCCAGCTGCAGGGGAACGTGAGAAAGGAAAGTGGGTGAATCGACCTCCAGTCAAAGTCAGACAGGGCTTAAAGAAATCCTTCTTGGTGGTACCAAGGCCAGTTGGTTGAGCAACTTTAAACCAAAGAAAATGTATGTTAAAGGCCAAGGCTGCAACCATTATAGAACTTCTGCCTCCCAAACCAGTGAAAAACTAGCATTAACTAGAGACAAAACAGAATGAGCCCCAGTGGCTGAGAAAAGGCCTCTTGTGGAGCCAGCACACTGCTTGCATAATAAAAATGGAAGTGACTTTGAACCCACTGACCTCTGGGACTTTTTTTTTTAATGCAGATATGCCTGGTGGGTAGGAAGGAGCCCGATGATGATAGGACACAGGGGACAGAAGAGCCACGATCGTAACTAGACTGCTCACACACGTATTAGGTCACACTGTGACCTGTACACGGGACAGAAGTCAATGACATCACACATGGGTCCCCAATATCTGGGATCTAATGCCTGATGACCTGAGGTGGAGCCGCTGTAATAAGAAGAGAAATAAACTGCACAATAAATGTGATAAACTTGAATCATCCTGAAACCATCCCCCCACCATCCACCCCTGGTCCGTAGAAAAGCTGTCTTCCATGAAACCAAGTCCTTGGTATCAAAAAGGCGGGGTACCACTGGCGTAACACAGAAGGCGCAAGAAGAGCAGCTGAGTATTTTCTTTTTTTTCTCCTCCCACGCCGATGCTACCAATCTGATCAATGACAAGCTCCTCTACAGACAAGGGAGGAGGCCCCGAGATGCCAAGTGAGGACACTGTGCTATTAGTAACTTTCAAGTCCCTACTAGATTCTGGGACTCTCGGTGGTTCACCCAAGTGGTTTGAAGATCACGTGCAGGTCTGAGATTCTGTGATTTTAGCAGGCTCATAAGGAAGGGCCAATGGTATTATAAGAGTGTATTTCACAGACATCACAGTTCTCCTTAGTGCTGTGAAGTCAACTTGTAGTCATCAGTTATGACTCAAGAGGTTTGATATGAACATATGCTTTTTTATACCAAAGTGTGTCAACAATTTACTTAAAACATAAATTAGAGCAAGGCAGTCTTCATTTAGTCATGTGATTTTTCATCTGCCATTTTTCAAAAAACACTGGCACTAAAGGGCACAGAAGGAGAGAAACAGACCCATGTAGTGATTAAGCAGTGACTATAACCACCACAAGAACATTCAAAGTCATGCTCGACTCATCGCAACCCTGTGGACTATACAGTCCATGGAATTCTCCAGGCCTGAATACTGGAGTGGGTAACCTTTCCCTACTCCAGGGGATCTTCCCAACCCAGGGGTCAAACCCAGGTCTCCCGCATTACAGATGGATTCTTTACCAGCTGAGCTACAAGGGAAGCCCAAGAATACTAGAGTGGGTGGCCTGTCCCTTCTCCAACAGACTTTCCCAGCCCAGGAATTGAACAGGGGTCTCCTGCATTGCAAGTGGATTCTTTACCAACTGAGCTATCAGGGAAGCCTATCAAGAGATGGTATATGGGTATGAGTTGGGTGGCTCAGTTGGTAAAGATCTGCCTGCAATGCAGGACACCCAGGTTTGATCCCTCGGTTGGTAAGATCCCTTGGAGAAGGGAGTGGCAACCCACTCCAGTATTCTTGCCTGGGAGAATCCCACGGACAGAAGAGCTTGGAGGGCTACAGTCCATGGGGTTGCAAGAGTTGGACACGACTGAGTGACTAAATCATGAGTTGGGTAAGTTAAGGGATTCCCAAGGATAAATCTGATCAGGATGGACTTAGAAAGAAACCTCCTCCATAGTCTCCTACATAATATATTTTAAGAAGGTGACTGTATATCCTTTATTTTTTAAGTTTCCTTACTGGTATAAACTTCAGCTTTGCTGAATATACACCATTCTGTTTCATCTAAGTATAATAAAACCCACCTGCCTTTGGATTTGGGACTCAGAGCAAATAATCTGGAATTTTTTTCTTTTTAAAGGAACCTTACCATGAATGCTACTGTACTTCTCAGCGTGGATTCCCACTGGAAGCAGCTTTTAAGGAACTGTATTGTATTCCACATAGCCATGGTGAGTCTCTTCACTCGGTCTACATCTCTGGATAAGATCTGATTTTTAAAAAATGGAAAACAGGGAACAAGATTTACACACTTCAATTATTATCCTTAGATCAGATGGCTTGGTCATTTGAATTATATTCTGTATAACCACTAATTAACAAAACAATAAAGAAGAGTCCTAAAATTTTTCCAGAATTCATTTTTAAAATATGACCATTCAGGGAGGAAAAGAAAATCCAATGCACTTTATAGCTCCTTTGAAGGAGAACAGGCTGTTTCAATAATGTTCAGCAGAAAACTGAGCTGGTAAAAAATACAGCCGTCAGCAATGTGACATGTGTGAATTTGTGTGTGTGTGTTTGAGAAAGAGAGAATGGAGTGAGGATTTGTGCTGTTTAGTTTTTAGTTTGGAAGGAACTGGGTAGTTTTAGTAGAAATCTAAATGTATTCTAGCTCATCACATCTAGAAGAAAAAGTCTATAAAGCTCCACTCCTGTGGCCACCTGATGTGAAGTGCCAACTCACTGGAGAAGACCCTGATGCTGGGCAAGACTGAGGGCGGGAGGACAGGGTGACAGAGGATGAGATGGTTGGATGGCATCGCCGACTCAATGAACATGAGTTTGAGCAAACTCCGGGAGATAGTGAAGGACAGGAAAGCCTGATGTGCTGCAGTCCACGGGGATGCAAAGAGGTGGACACCACTGAGCAACTGAACAGTGAGAGTCACACAGGAAAGTCAAGTTCCGGGAAGGGAATCCCGCTCTCCCAGCTCTTTGCTGTGTGACGTTGGGCCAGTTTCTTAACCTCTCTTATTCAATGAGGTTGACATAGGAGTGCTAACCTTGGAGGTTGTGGAGACATTTGAAGGATTAAGTAGTTGAGTCACAAGTACAGGTTTCAACTTTGCAACCATCTGGTGACACTTAGTGGTGAGAGGCCTAAGGGAGAAACCTAACATACCCCAGGGCCTCAGCCCCCAATCCCCTGTGCTCCCACCTCCCAAAGCCACTCCACATGGAGGTGAAGGTCCTGTTTGGCAAAGGAAATGAAATGTCTTTTCTCCCAGATGTTGGTAGATTCATTTCAATTTGTTTGCAAAAGCAGCAATGCCACCTACCCCAATTCACATTTTAACTTTTCAAGTAAACGGAGCAAAAGACAATAATAATAACAATAATAAATCCACTGATTCCAATTACACAAAATAAATATTACACTCAATGTTGTGGCAGAACAAAACAAAGCATTTGGATGTTCCCTTCAGGAGAGGTTTAAGGCCTTTCCCGAGTGTGTCCAGAAGTTCATGGGAAACCAAAGGATGGTAAGCTGCCTTTATATTTAACTTGCTTTATGTAATCCTCAGCTGCTCACCCCACAGGAAGTGGTGGAAGTCATAAACACTTTAAAAAGGGGACATGCTGTTACACAACTGAAGAGGACAGTATGTACAGAGTGAAATCCTGAACTGTTGGGACGAGAACAGGGAGGGGCTCTGAAAAGAGCTGGAAAGGTCGTGGTAAGAAAAATGTGAAACTTCCTCTCCTCAGCCCCGATCTTCACTTTCTGTTGAGCTGATGAGAGAGGAATTAAGGGCTCCTGGCAGGGGGAGTGAGGATTAATTCCACAGTGGGTTAAATGCTGGCACATCCCAAATTTAGGCAAAGCAGAAGCAGAAGGAACAGCTCTGGGTGAATCTGTGGCTGGACATCTCGAAAGAGCCACCGGCTTCCCTGTATGCCGGACGTCATAAGCAAAATGCCTCTCTGAACTGTGCAGGGATGGAGAAGGACACGGCTGTGACGGAAGGAGGGCGGAGGGGCCCAGGACACTCAGGAGGTTTATGGAGGCCTGACGCTCAGAATTCCTGCTTACAATACAGTTCAGGGATGAGCGGAGGGCCGACACTCTCTGCATCATCAACAGATAGGTTCTCAGTCCTTCCCTTCTTTACTGAACCCAACCCAAGTCCTCATCTAGGGAGGAAAGGGGAGATGATGGGGGGAAAAGTGCAGAGAGGGAGGAGGAAATGAGACCAAGTCATGAGCAGTAACTACTCTAGGTGCGGGTGCTGAGTGTCCCAACAAGCCAGGTTACTGCCCTGACCTACCTTTTTGGACAGCTTGCGGCCATCTTCAACAAACCGCTTTTCCCTGGGAGTAAAGGTCCGAATACTTGCTTTGATCTAGAAAGAGGCATCAGTGTTAAAAACGGAAGCACTGAGATGGACTTCACTCTAATGACTGAGAAGCCCTAGAAACCAACACCTTCTGACCCGAGGGCTTGGGCAGGGGTGGGGAGCAGAGACTCAGGGGTGCCCCGGTGGCCTGCAAGGGCTTCTGGGGTCTCACTTCATGAGCATCACTGTCATGAGAGATGAGACTGGAGGTCAAGCTGGAGACTCCTGGGGACTCTTCTGATGCGGCAAATTGAAGAGATTTTTTTAAACCACTGCAGAGATGGGCTCACGAAGTCCTCCAACTAAAGTCTCTAAAAACGTCAAACTTCCCTTCACATCATGGTTTTGAACTATCCCTTTGCCAGTAATACCTTGCAATGTGAAAATCAGTTTCCGGCTTATAAAAACATTTTTTTCCCATAGAGAATCTCATTTCCTCTCAATGATCCAGAAAAATAAGTACATGAGTCATCTTAGTCCTGTTTTTAGGGAATAAACTGAGGGTCAGAGAGATTTTGCGGTTTGTCCAAATGACTATACTAAGGGAAAAACCTCAAAAGTAACATTCAAGTCCTTTTCTTCTATGTCAGATGGACAGCTAGAATATTACTTAACTAACAGTTTTGAATTTAAGGCTGTTTCCCTCCTAAAACTCCAGTTTTACATGTATGCATATTCTATATACAAGTCCTTGCCAGAACAAAACAGGAGATGAAGGGTGATCTGTGTGTGACACACACCATAGGTTCTCCTTGAAGGGAAATGTTAAAAGGGAGAAAAGAGGAAGTAACAACAGACCCCATACTGGAGTCTGTGCCCAGAGTCCTAACATTTCCAGGAATGAAGTATTAAACTTCCCTGCTACTGATTCTATGAATAATCTCTTAAACAAGGCAAATAGTCAGCAGTGTAGCATCAGGGATAAGAGTCAGGAAGACCTGCATCTGGATCCTAACTCACTCATTTATTAGCAAATCAGTTCTCCTGTTTAATTCCATTTGCTCATTATAAGATGACATTCATGATCGCTATGGACCAGGCTTCTTCTGGGAATGAAATGAAACAGTATCTGAGCCTGAGACATTGTAGACGGGTAATAAACAGAAGCCATTCTTCTAATTACTGTAAAGGCATCATTATCTTATATTCATGGACCCCACTAACTAACCTGTGCTGTCCCTTCCCGTTCTAGAACCTGCTGCTGATACCATCACAAAGGAATGCTCACAGCTAAGTAAGCCACGTTCCCACGTGCCTAGGAATTTCTGCCCCCAACAGTCGAACTGTATGTCCATCAGAACCAAATGCACTAATTTGTAAACCTGTTTATGCCAATTTTGTCCAATACTGTAATTCTGTATTTTAATTATTATAGAGATTATTGATATATTATACAAGTATTAGTTGCTCAGTCGTGTCTGACTCTTTTGAGACCACATGGACTGTAGCCCGCCAGGTTCCTCTGTCCATGGGATTCTCCAGGCAAGAATACTGGAGTGGGCTGCCATTTCCTTCTCCAGGGGATCTTCCCAACCCAGGGATTGAACCCAGGGCTCCTGCATTGCAGGCAGACGCTTTAACCTCTGAGCCACCAGGGAAACCCTAATACAGATCAAAAGACTTGAAATCAATGTTGTTCTGGAAAGTGTTGAGAAAGGTCAGTTAATACAAAGATACTGCTACTGAGGTGATGATTTTATGGAAAAATAACCTAGAGGGATTCCACATTCAGACTGTTCTGTGTCTTTAAAGAATATCTCTACTTTCAAGAAACTGAAATTAGAAATTATAGATATTACAGGTGTATGTATGCAAGGAATACACTGTAGAACTAAAAACAGTAAGTCTATGCTATTAAAAAAAAGGTTTCAGGCCTGCACCTAAAGACTGGCAGGAACAATATATATTCACGCATTTTATATTATGCTAAAAGTGCAAGATACATTTTAAAAAATCCTCCTTTTACTGCTGTTTTCAATTAACTATTTGTCCTGACAATGGCTGATTGTAGAGTATCTAACTATGGTTAAATAACATAGAGGCTTGAAAACATTTCTGTTCAATAGTCAATGAAAGAAGATTAAAGGTAATAAGCCAAGAACCTAATTTTCCTCTTATTTCTTGTTTTTTCTTTTCTTTACATTTAGATTTATTGAGAATTACACACCATCAATTCTATTGGGCCAACAGGATTAATACGAGACTGTCCAGCACTGATTTGTTTTGGCTAAGTTTAGAAACACTATTTTCTCTGTAGCTGTAAAAATTCTGAAACATTTTATAGCGATTTGAATCTCTTCAGGTTGGCTACATTTTACTTTTGATAGAAGGAAGTTGGGAGGTAGTCTAGTTAGACCTACCGGATTATATATGAGGTCCATCTCCAAGTAAATAACTCCTTTAAAAGCTTGTTCTAAATCTTTATTCTTCAACACGTAACAGTTTGTCTGTCCATCTCGAATCTGATAAACAAGAGAGAAAACACAAACTTTCTATGGGGTTTAAACTGAACAAGCTGACAACACTGAGAATGTAAAATGCATACACAGATAAAGCCAATATTAAACAAAATTAAAGCATATAAATATTAATCATAAATCAACTTTTAATTCTAAAGTACTTCTATAACTGATAAAATGATAAAGTAACAATCACCTGGCTTCTCCAATGAAAAAATAAATGAATAAAAAACAAAACAAAAATTAAAAAAAAAATCACCAGGCTGAAACTGATATATGAGTGGAAAATTGGTGGTATAAACTATTACTAAGTCTACCAGGACTTTCGTTAAAAAATCCCAGAGGTTAAACATTTTTGTTAAGAAATGATGAATATTCTACAAAATTCCTGGCAAGTACTACTTGAGACTGCCAAGGTCATGGGAAAAAGGAAAACTTGGAAACTGTCGCAAGTACTAAGGAGATTAGATGACAAAATGCAATGTGGTACCCTGGGTTGGATCCTGTAACAAAAAAGGGACATTAGTGGAAAAACTGGTGAAATCCAAATAAAGACCAGAGTTTAGTTAATAATAGTCATGGATAATGACAGATTTTTTTTTAGCTTTGATAAATGCATCATGGCAATGTAAGATGTCAACACGAGAAGAAACAAGGTGAAGGCATATGGGAACTCTGCATCATCTTTGCAACATTTCTGTAAACTTACAATTACTCCCAAAAAAGGGTTGTAGGGTAAAATGTCTTAATTATAATACAGTATTTTATTTTATAAAAATATTAGATATATCTTATAAAATTGTTGCTGTTCCATCGCAAAGCTGTGTCTGACTCTTTGCAACCCCATGGACTGCAGGACGCCAGGCTTCCCTGTCCTTCACTATCTCCCAGAGCTTGCTCAAATTCATGTCTGTTGAGCTGGTGATGCTATCTCACCAACTTATCTGTCGACCCCTTCTCCTTTTGCCTTCAATCTTTTCCAGCATCAGGGTCATTTTCAATGAGTCGGCTCTTTGATCAGGTGGCCAAAGTAGTGGAGCTTCAGCATCAGTTCTTCCAGTGAATATTCAGGACTGGTCTCCTTTAGGATGGACTGGTTGGATCTCCTTGCAGTCCAAGGGACTCTCAAGAGTCTTCTCCAACACACTTCAAACGCATCAATTCTTCAGCACTCAGCCTTCTTTATGGTCCAACTCTTAATCCATACATGACAGCTGGATAGACCATAGCCTTGACTAGATGGACCTTTGTTGGCAAAGTGATATGTTTGCTTTTTAATACACTATCTAGGTTTGTCATAGATTTCCTTCCACTTCACTGGAATGAAAACTGACTTTTTTTCCAGTCCTGTGGCTACTGCTGATTTTCCCAAATTTTCTGACATACTGAGTGCAGCACTTTAACAACATCATCTTTTATGATTTTAAACAGCTCAGCTGGAATTCCATCACTTCCACCAGCTTTGTTTGTACTGATGCCTCCTAAGGCCCACTCGACTTTGCACTCCAGGATGTCTTGCTCTAGGTGAGTGATCACACCATCATAGTTATCTGGGTTATTAGGAACTATTTTGCATAGTTCTTCTGTGTATTCTTGCCACCTCTTTTTAATTTCTTCTACTTCTATTAGGTCCTTACAATTTCTGTCCTTTATCTTCTAAAATATTATTTCATAAAAATATTTATAAAATATAAAATATAATTTTAAGACATTATTTTATACAAATCTTACAAAACACCTTAAAGAAATGAATTAAGGAGCCAGTTTTTAAAGAATGACCAGTATTTCACAGCCACAGTACAAAGCAAATTAAATAAATCAGCATAGCTAAAGTTGAGGTCAAAATTCAAATACATTTTAAAAGAACAACATGCTGAAAAACCATCAAAGTTTAAACAAGTTCCACTGATGGCCTCCCTCAGCCAGCATGTACATCAGTTCTATATATCAAACTACTTGTGTACCCCAGAAATTAAGGCATCTTAGAAAAACATCACTGTATCATTTTGGAAATGACCTGGTTCCCATTAAGGCATTTTCTTTCCCGATTTGATAGCAAGCAGCAATGCTTATATTGTACACAGGAGTAGCATATGTATTATTAAACTTCTGGCTTGTTCAAAACATCTCTGCTAACTCTAACAGGGCAAACTTGAGCTGACCAAAAGCTCCATTTGGGATTATAATGATCAAATATTTGAAATAACATAGGAAATTTGAGGGCATGAAGTTTGAGCTATATTTTAAATGACTACCACTGTCACTGCAAGCATTCAACACAAGTGGTGGAAATGAGTTGAATAAGTCACGGCGTGGGGCGGGCGGAGGACAGAGCCTTTCCACTTTACAAGGGAGAGGTCACCTTCCTTCCCGAAGTCACCCCACCTCTCTCAGATTGAATAGGTTTTAAACAGAAAGATGGTTTTCCTGGCCAGTGGCGAAGAGGAAGGGGCTGCCCCATAAAGACCTGGCTTCCTTCCTAAACGGTATCCAAACAGGATTCTGAGCTTCCTCTTGTATCCTCTGTCTCACTTAATAAATTGTGGGTGTTAAAGTTGAAAGAAATAAATACAAAGACAGCATGACAATTTGCCAAGATGACTTTGGTCCAATTTAGCTTTGCCTCAATCCACAGTCATTGTACCGTTATCTTAAAATTTCCATGATTTCTTAACGCTTCGGGAAGGGCAACAGAAGAACAAGAGATATCTGTATACAAAGAAACATTTCATAGTAAAAGAAGTTTTTTAAAATTATTATTTTGGGTAAATGATCATTTCCTCTTTCTCAATGTCCTAGAATTGTGTCAGCAAAGCACAGAATCCATCTAGGACACTAATGCTGTTTATAAAGCTAGAGATATAATTAAGGCTACTTATGTTTGGCACTTTAATAGATTACTTTTAAGTATAGAAATTCCAAGTTTAAAAATGTGTAAAAAGATTGAAACATGACAGAAAAAAGTCCTTCTGGATGTCCATAAATACTACAATTCCTTCCTGGAGAAGGAAATTAGACTGCAATTTGGCATGTATCATTTCTAAAATTTTTTGAGAATCTATATTCATAATTATATTCCTGAGAAAAACATATTTTAAATTTTTTGTGCTAAACTGAACATATTTTTCAGTTTCATTTTTTATCTCTCAATGTGATTTGATAATGACTGTATTAGTATTTCTCATTTCTTTAAAGTGCTATGTAAGTTTCACAATTTGAATAAACCACAATTTACGAATCCTCCTATTTGTAAACATTTGGTTGATTCCACTTTTTCAGCCTGTCCTCTATAAGAAATATCTTTGGGGAAAAGATAAACAGTGGGAGATAGAGGAAATAGACTACTTTGTGTCTGGGATATGCTTGAGTTAAGCACAGATCAATGCACTGAACATTTAGTGTTATAATTAACATTGAAATAGTAACCAAAGAAACTTTTAAAATATTTTCTTTTCCAAGGTTTATACACAATTGAACTTTCAACACATGAATATAGGATAAAAAGTTCCACAACATCTCAACTTGCCAAACTCCTACATGACAGTATTTATATAATAAATAAAAGATAAACATATTCTTCCAGTTGAGAACTATATTTATTGTTTATACTTAACTGTGAAAATTATTTTTAGCAGTTTCTAATGTTAAAACCTCTATGAAAACAGACAAAGCACAGCCAAAAGAAAACTTAGAGCAGAGAATCTATATATACTTTTATCTTTGGGTATGAGAAAGGCACTTCAGTTAAGACCCAAGATCTCTGTCACCCAAGGCAAAAAGGAATGATACCATTTTCAATTTATGACAAACGGAAGTTTCTCAGTTCAATAGGAGGGTTCCTGGATTGATCTCGGAGAGGATTCCATTTCACTCAAACAGAAGAATGAATAATAGATAATGTCTTTTACTTCAGTGTAACAAGAGAATTCTTCATAGGGACTTAGCACACACCTTTGTAAGCTCACCTTTTCATAGGTAAGAGGCAATCATTTGGGGAAGGCAGCACTGTAGGATGGTAATACAGATGTAACCTAATTAGGAATAAAACTTCCACCATCAGGGAAATGGGCATTTCCATGTTACTTTACCTTATTTTCAGAAACAAAATAATGCATCAGCAGGCTTTTATCAAGAACATGAGTGTGTGCATGAGTGCTAAGTCACTTCAGTTATGTCTGACTCTTTTGCAACCCTATGGACTGTAGCCTCAGGCTCCTCTGTCCATGGAATTTTCCAGACAAAAATACTGGAGTGGGTTCCCATACCCTCCTCCAGGGGATCTTTCCAGCCTAGGATTAAATCTGCATCTTTTATGTCTCCTGCATTGGCAGGTGGATTCTTTACCACAAGTGCCACCTGGGAAGCCCAATCAAGAACATGCTAACCATGAATTCCTGGTTAAATAAGTGAATGAAAGAGCACAGTGTAAGAGGGTTCCCTTTTCTCCACACCCTCTCCAGCATTTATTTCTTGTAGACTTTTGGATAGCAGCCATCCTGACTGGCGTATAATGGTACCTCATTGTGGTTTTGATTTGCATTTCTCTGATAATGAGTGATGTTGAGCATCTTTTCATGTGTTTCTTAGCCATCTGTATGTCTTCTTTGGAGAAATGTCTGTTTAGTTCTTTGGCCCATTTTTTGATTGGGTCATTTATTTTTCTGGAGGAAGCTGTGGTACATATACACCATGGAATATTACTCAGCCATTAAAAAGAATTCATTTGAATCAGTTCTAATGAGATGGATGAAACTGGAGCCCATTATGCAGAGCGAAGTAAGCCAGAAAGATAAAGACCATTACCGTATACTAACACATATATATGGACTTTAGAAAGATGGTAACGATAACCCTATATGCAAAACAGAAAAAGAGACTCAGATGTATAGAACAGACTTGTGGACTCTGGGAGAAGGCGAGGGTGGGATGTTTCAACAGAACAGCATTGAAACATGTATATTATCTAGGGTGAAACAGATCACCAGCCCAGGTTGGGTGCATGAGACAAGTGCTCGGGCCTGGTGCACTGGGAAGACCCAGAGGGATCGGATGGAGAGGGAGGTGGGAGGGGGGACCGGAATGGGGAATACATGTAAATCCATGGCTAATTCATTTCAATGTATGACAAAAACTACTGCAATGATGTAAAGTAATTAGCCTCCAACTAATAAAAATAAATGGAAAAAAAAAAAAAAAGAGCACAGAAAGTCTGTGTCTGAGTAACAGTTCAGGATTTCAGAGCCAGAGGACAAGTAACAGATTTTAATCTGACCTGAAATTACCTTTAAACTATGCAATTTTTCTCTGTATAAAAGAATTTTAAATGTGCTTACACAAGCTTTAAGCACTGTAAATATAAAGAACTTTTTAAAAGTTGGATGGTAAAACTAAGTTTTGTGTCAAAAAGATACTATCCATTGTATTAGAAAATGAAACTGTTTTAAATTGGCATATAAAAAAGTATGTGGAACACAGAAAAAAGTATTTTTCTCAGCTGAAACTCTTTTAAAAGGAATTCTCATTATTATGCTTTACTCAATTTCTTTGATGTAACTAGATATCAATTGATTCAACAGCAAAGTTAATCAAAATCAATATGAATAAAACCATCTGTTGGCTAAAGGAGGAAAGATACACACTTAAGATCTAAATCCAAACTGAAGAGTCATATTGATCCTTTCCACTCCCCATTTTAACCTTCATGTGAATAAAAGGAGAACATTTGGGTGTAAACAAGCCTTATTCTATTAGAAGCTTTTCACTGCATGCAAAAGGGAAAACATTCTCACATGACATCACAATATAGCAGCTGGTTCCCACTGATGCACATGCAAAATGACGAATAAAATGTGATATGGACAGACACATGACTGGGGAAGAAGAAAGTAACTATCCTTTAGTTGGTTGTGATTCTATTTATGTCCCTGCTTGGAATCAGGCCTGTTTCCCATGGTAGGAGTTACAAACATGAGACTGCAAAGCCCATTAGGTCACGATTTGCCCTGATAAAGGCAACCACTCATAGTAAAGGCAGCACTGAATTCATCAACCCAGCCCTCCTCATACACCAACCTGTCTTAGAGCAAGGCAATCCAACCCACCCATTTGTTGTCGTTCAGTCGCTCAGTTGTGTCCGACTCTTTGCAACCCTATGAACCATAGCACGCCAGGCTTCCCTGTCCTTCAACATCTCCCCATCCCTGCTCAAACTCATGTCCGTCGAGTCAGTGATGCCACCCAACCATCTCATCCTCTGTCGTCCCCTTTTCCTCCTGCCTTCAATCTTTCTCAGCATCTGGGTCTTTTCCAATGAGTCAGCTCTTTTATCAGGTGGCTAAAGTATTGGAGCTTCACTTCAACATCAGTCCTTCCAGTGAATATTCAGGACTGATTTCCTTTAGGATTGACTGGTTTGATCTCCTTGCAGTCCAAGGGACTCTTGAGTCTTCTGCAATACCACAGTTCAAAAGCATCAATTCTTCAGCACTCAGCTTTCTTTATGGTCCAACACTCACATCCAAACATGACTACTGGAAAAACCATAGCTTTGACTACATGGACCTTTGTTGACAAAGTAACATCTCTGCTTTATAATACGCTGTCTAGGTTTGTTATAGCTTTTCTTCCAAGGAGCAAGTGTCCACCCATTTCCTGAATCCAAAACCCTGCACTGAACTTTGAAAAAATCAGAAAACCTTGCTGTACCCAGCAAGTCTGTCAACTCCTCTCCTTAAAATGTAAGCTGTCTTTACAAATTATTATACACTAATTGTATGAATGCTATACAGTTTACAAAAATAGCTTAAAAAAGAAAAAAATATAATTTTTATCTTTTACATATTTTGACAAACACACAGCTCTAATTTGTAATGTACTTTTAAATATGTCTTTAACTTAAGAAAATGATAATGTGACTCTCTGCAACCCCATGGACCACAGCTTACCAGGCCTCTCTGTCAATGGAATTCTCCAGGCAAGAATACTAGAGTTGGTAGCCATTCCCTTCTCCAGGGAATCTTTCCAACCCAGGAACCAAACCTAGGTCTGCTGAAATGCAGGCTGATTCTTTACTATCTGAGCCACCAGGAAAGCCCACCAACTCAATGGACATGAGCTGAAGCCAACTCTGGAGATAGTGAAGGACAGGGAAGCCTGGTACGCTGCAGTCTATGGGCTGGCAAAGAGTTGAACATGACTTATCAACTAAACATCATCTTAGGAAAATAATATCACAGTGTACTGGATAAAGATTGGGGCCCTAGAGGCAGATGAAGTGAGTTTAAATTCTGGCTCTGGCTCACAGTGGCTATTAAACTTTGGATAAGTTACATAACTTCTCTCCAGTTTCCTAATCTGTAAAGAGTGAATAAAAAAAGATACGTATCTCAGCAGCTGTTGTGAAATAATCAGCAAAAAGCAGTAAGAACAGTGACAAGTACATAGAAGCTGCTTATGAAATAACATGATTTTTCAGCCTTAATGTATATGCTTTTTAACCACTTGTGTTTTAAATTTGACAAAAAGTACGGGAAATAGTCTCCATTGTAAAAATTGATTCTTCTCCATAATTCAGAGTGGTTCTTTATCTTATGAATATTCCATAATTAACTTAACCAATCTGCCATTGGAAAAGAATATTCTGTAATTAACCAATCTTCCAGCTTCCTTCCATTGGAAAAGTCTCCCCTGTTGTTGGGAAAGATTGAGGGCAGGAGAAGGGGAAGGCAGATGAAGTGGCTGGATGGCATCATCAACTCAATGGGCTTGAGTTTGATCAAACCCCAGCAGACAGTGAAGGACAGGGAAGCCTGGCATGCTGTAGTCCATGAGGTCACAAAGAGTCAGAAGCGACTGAGCAACTGAACAAAAACAAATCTTACATTGTAACTAAGATTGTTTCCAATTTTTAACAGCTACAGACACTGTGATAGTTTTATACATAGATACCCTTATGTTTCCAGGATGCATTACCCTCAAAAAAATTTTAGGTGGCATTACTGAGTAACAGGGTACACCTATTTTTACAGTTCCAGCAAGTACTGCCAATTTGCTCTCCTAAAATACTGTGTTATCTTCTACTCTCCTGGCTCCATTGAATGAGCCTGTCCATTTCCTTGCAGCTTTGCCAACCACAGGCATTTTTATCTAATATACAGCAATTTCATAGGAATAAAATGGCCTCAGGTTGTTTTAATATGTGCTTTTTTATAACTAATGAAACTGAACATTTTCTGTCATATGTTTATTAACAGTGGGCCATGGTAGGACCATGAAACCAGAGAGACTTCAATTCAATTCCCATTTCTGGCATTTAGCATCTGTGTGACTGTAGCTAATTACTGTATTTCTCCAAGCCCCAGTTACCTCTCTAAAATAGATATCCAGTACATAAATGCGTAAAGATATGTCTATTAAATTTTAATCTAAAGTCCCTTCTAGGAGGCTTGTATCAGGTCATGCTCCCTCCAGCTACACTGGAGAGAGTCCTTCTGCTACACTTAATCATCATTGTTCTTGAAAAATCTTGACTATATTTGTTAATCTGATGGCTTAAACTAATTTAGTAATTTAAGCTACTAAAACAAGGGTGATGAAGGTGACAGTTTACACTTTAAGTGCTTACCGTGTGCTACTGAGTCCTCTTTTTACATTTACCAAACCATTTAAATCCTCACCATAGATCTCCACTGCAAATACAGTGATAATTATCATTTCACAGAGGACGAGAGGGAGCCAGAAATGTTAAGTAAGGTGTCAAAAGTCACACAGCCAGTTTGGTTTTGGTTAACTGGGTGTTAACCCAGGTGCTCTGGCTTCCTCTTTTGCAGTCTTAACAACTTTTAAGGTGGCTGAAGAAAGCATGAGCCATTCATATGCTTATTAGCTATTCACATTTCTGCCTCCTTGATTTAAACTTTCTGCTAGATTGAACTGTCTTTTGCTTACTGATTAAAAACTTTTATATTATTGCTGTCATCTATTTGTTTTTATGCTGCAAGTTTTTTTTTTTTTTTAAACCAACCTATCCTATGGTTTCTAATCTTCAGAGGCAATTTTTGCTTTCATTGAGACATCTTAAATCTAGCTCTGTTATCATTCCTGTTTTTCAGTTTACTTGTATAGCACTTTCCACTATTTTAATAGTTTTGTTTATGCAGTTTCTTTCAAGTGTTTTTTAACTCCCTTTGAAATAGTTACTGTGTTTTGTGTAACTTGCTGATGTATTCCGCCCTGATGAATAGCAACCAACTTACCCCACTAATATAGTGACCATTTAGTTTATCCTCTCAATCACTTCATGTTTCCAGCTTTTTATATATTAAGTGGTTCTCAATTAATTAGCTATTCAAATGATTATTTAGTGTTTTCATGTCCTTCAGTACAGTTCTAGAACTTCCTCACATAGTTTTTAAGCATTATAATAGTCTTTGTTTCTTGCTGTTAAACTCTTCGGTGGTTTTATTTATTTATTTTTTTTAGGTTTTTAAAATATTTTCTACTGGGTATGGCCACTGGTTTTCATCTTCTCAATGTTGATGTTGTTTACTCATTACTGACTTTGTAAATTCCAATATATTGTCTATTAATTTTCTTTATATTTATAGATATTCTAAGATAGCTAGTACTTGCAAATAATGTGTTTCCTTCATTAAAATATCATTTACTTTTCTTATAGTTTTGCATTGCCTGGATCTTATATTAAAGGTTTCATTTTAATAGTCAATTCATCAGTATATAAGCAATCCTAGCAGTAGAAACTATCATTATCTTCATTTTAAAAATGAAGAACTAGAAGGGCCTGCCTGGTGGTCCAGTGGTTAAGACTCCGAGCTTCCACCAGGGGGTAGGAGTTTCATCCCTGTTTGGGGAAGTTCCCCATGTTGTATGGTGCAGCCAAGGAAAAAAAAAATTCAGATTATAATCTGATACAATTATAATTTTCTACTGCTTTTCATCATGAGTGAAAAGCTTTACATATCTATATAATCATTTTTTTAAAGCTATTTTAGTTATTTATTTTTTCCATTTATTTTTATTAGTTGGAAGCTAATTACTTTACATCATTACAGTAGTTTTTGTCATACATTGAAATGAATTAGCCATGGATTTACATGTATTCCCCATCCCGGTCCCCCCTCCCACCTCCCTCTCCACCCGATCCCTCTGGGTCTTCCCAGTGCACCAGGCCCGAGCACTTGTCTCATGTACCCAACCTGGGCTAAAAAGTTGAACAGAAATAAAATCTATGGCAGGATGGTTCATTGTCCTGGATTCTTTCAATTCAGATGTGTACCTGAGCACATGTATATGCTTTGAACAATTCACCACCATTAATATATTGATTTTAGAATATGAATTTTAAAGGAGTTACCCAATACATTCACCCTTATTAAAAGATATATTGAATTCAGAACAGGCTCTTTATTTAATAGGCTGAGATGCACTTAGCACATTACCAATTTGAGAGAGAGCAAAAGTTGAAGTACTTTGAATACTTAACACTTAGACATTTTAAAAATGTAGTCTGCATTTTCTCTGAAAGGGTAAGTCAAATTTTAGTTTATAACCTGATTAAATGTGTTCTCACAAAAATTATGCACTCTAAGAAATATGATTTTTATTTTAAAATATGAGATAAGGTAGGGTACTGGAGAAGACTCTGGAAAGTCCCTTGGACAACAAGGAGATCAAACCAGTCAATCCTAAAGGAAATCAACCCTGAATATTCATTGGGAGGACTGATGCTGAAGCTGAAGCTCCAATACTTTGGCCACCTGATGCGAAGAACTGACTCCTTGGAAAAGACCCTGATGCTGGGGAAGACTGAGGGCAGAAGGAAAAGGGGATGACAGAGGATGAGATGGTTGGATGGCATCACCGACTTGATGGACATGAGTTTAAGCAAGCTCCAGGAGTTGGTGATGGATAGGGAAGCCTGGTGTGCTGCAGTCCACGAGGGCGCAAAGAGTCGGACACAACTCAGCATATGAACAATAAAGGTATTTTCAGGTATCGTTCCATATCCTATAGAGATAATAGTGAAGCACCAACAAATCAATTTTTATGATTTTCTCTGATATTAAAAGAGCAGGGAAATAAATCCTTCTCCTAAGAGACACAGAACACAGAATTGGAGGGTTTTCTCTGTGATGCTTATTTCTGGAGCTGCAACCAATTCCTCTAGGAAGTATTCTTCCCCTATATCCTGCTTCACCCTGGAGCCACAACTTTCTTCCTAGCAAACTTCTCTGATATATCTATCCCAGGCCCATAGTCTTCAAGTGATCCCTGCCCAAAGAGTAAGCCCCAAGCTCCCTCCACCCCTCACAGGCTGCATTTTCCTGCCTCCTTGTTCTCACTTGAGTGCCAGGCACTGTCAGCTACAAATTAGCATTTGTCAGGCACTTGCCAGGGCTTCCCTGGTGACTTAGTTGTAAAAGAATCCACCTGCAAAGCAGGAAACCGGGGTTCAATCCCTGACTCAGGAAAATCCCCTGGAGAAGGAAATGGCAACCCACTCCAGTACTCTTGCCTGGAAAATCCCATGGACAGAGGAGCCTGGTGGGCTACAGTCTATAGGGTCTCAAAAGAGTTGGACACAGCTTAGCAAATAAACCACCACCACCATGGCACCTGCAATCTAACACAAGGATTAAATCATGTGCAGCTGCTGGTGGTTTTCAGCACCCCTGGAAGGAGTTCAGGGTGGAGAACAGAAAGGAGGCACTCTGTACTCAGGGAAAATTTGGCAGAACAGGTCTTCAGATAGTGAGAAATTTTCAGGAGCTGATTTTATGAGCCTAATTCTTATAGCTCCTCATATCTAGAAAAGCACTAAAATCTATCACAGTGATAACTGCTCCTCAAAACTATCAGAAACCTCTGCAAAAATATGCATTTGATTGCATGTACTCCCCCTTCACCAAAATCATATATATATACTGACCTTCCCCCTACCTCTTTGGAGCAGTTTCTCAGAGCTGTCTGAAATGTTGTCTCCCAAGCTATAGTCCTCATTTTGCTCCCATAAAGCTAACTCGCAACTCTCATGAAAAAAGGAGTACATCAAGGCTGTACATTGTTACCCTGCTTATTTAACTTCTATGCAGAGTACATCATGAGAAATTCTGGGCTAGATGAATCACAAGCTGGTATCAAGACTGCTGGGAGAAATATCAACAATCTTAGATATGCAGATGATACCACTTTAATGGCAGAAAGTGAAGAGGAACTAAAGAACCTCTTAATGACAGTGAAAGAGGAGAGTGAAAAAGTTGTCTTAAAACTCAACATTCAAAAAACTAAGATCATGGCATCCGGTCCTATCACTTCATGGCAAATAGGTGGGAAAAATATGGAAACAGGGTCAGATTTCATTTTCTTGGGCTCCAAACAATGTGGACAGTGACTGCAGCCACAAAATTAAACGATACTTGCTCCTTGGAGGAACAGCTATGTCAAATCTAGACCGTGTTTTAATAAGCATCATTTTGCTGACAAAGGTCCAAATGGTCAAAGCTACGGTTTTCCCAGTAGTCACATATGGATGTGAGAGTGGGGCCATAAAGAAGGCTGAGTGTGGAAGAACTGACACTTTAAAACTGCGGGACTGGAGAAGACTCTTGAGAGTCCTTTGGACTACAAGGAAATCAAACCAGTCACTCCTAAAGGATATCAACTCTGAATGTTCATTGGAAAGACTGATGCTGAAGCCAAAGCTCCAATATTTTGGCCACCTGATGTGAAAAGCCGACTCATTGGAAAAGACCCTGATGCTGGGAAAGACTGAAGGCAGCAGGAGAAGAGGGCAACAGAGGATGAGACAGTTGGATGGCATCACTGACTGAATGGGCATGAGTTTGAGCAAACTCAGGGAGACAGTGACGGACAGAGAAACCTGGCGTGCTGCAGTTCATGGGATCACAAAGAATGGGACACGACTTAGCGACTGAAGAAGGACAGCAACTCACATCGTGCATTTTGTTAAGTCAGCAGCACCAAGGCTGCTCTTTGCTTCCAGACTGCAGCCTCTCCTTTGCCCCGCTCTTTCTCTGGTCAGGCTTTCCTCTCTGCTTGGAATGGCCTTCCTTCTTCCTCATCCAGCTGTCCCTATCAACACTCGACTCCTTCTTGGCCAGCCCAGACACCCGCTTCCTAAAGTCATCCCAAAGTTAAATTCAGCCCTCCAATCATGCTGTTCCTGTTCCCTTTATTGGCACCTAACATCTCAGGTGTTTAATGTTTGCCTCATGGACATTACCCATGACATGCAAGTCTTTAACTCTGTCCCACCTGAACGCCGCCCTCTACCTCCACTGTGCTGAGCCTTGTGATTGCATAAAACAGATATCAGTTATTGCTTTTGGCTCAATATTTACTTAGTAGCTACTCATTATAGCAGCACAACATCCTCTTAGGATGGCTCTTAGATGAGATTTCTTAATTCAAACCTAGCCTTACTACTTTCCAGCTACAGGAGTCTTTCCTTGCCTCAGTTTTCTCATTTGTAAATGGTCATAATAATAAAGCATGCCTTGTTAGATTGTCACAGAATTAGTGATGTGCCATATGGGAAGTGCACAGTGCTTTCTAGGTAAGCATTGCTCACAGACATTAAATTAAAAAAAACTAGAGCTAAATAAATATATTTTGAAACACACCCTCTAAATCACAAGTTAGAATTCTTTGAAAATAATTATAAGCAATGAAAACTATAAATACTGTAAATACAAATAATATAAATTAAAAAATCAAAAGAGCAATGAAATAAACAAAATGTGATTACAGATACTGAGGCTTATGGCCTTGTTTTCTACTGCATTTATACTTTCTCTTTAGGTAGGGGATCAATTCATTTGGAGAAGGTATGTTGCAGGTGTATCAGGAAGAGCCACACAGATCCTGTGTAAGATATGATCACTTTCCAACCTATTGGCCAAAGCACTGGAAATACTTCTGAACTGAAACAGCCACACTGAACAATGGGGGCTGAAATGTCTTATTCAGCTCAACATCTCTGGGCCCCTGAAGTGCCTAAGGCGAAAAGTGGCTCAGGCCAGTCTGCCTTGACACAATGGAGACCTTTCAGATCTGGGCATTTTTCTCCATATGCCACATGTGTATAGAAACAAGCAGTATAAACCAAATGAAGCACTCTGCAGTTGGAAACCTCCCAGTGGTTTAGTCACCAGTAAAGAAGAGCCACAGTCCTTCTACCTCTCAGGCTTCAGGGTCTCACAAGTACTCTCCCATGCCACTCTATCCCCTGTCCTTTCTTATCCCACATCTGCTGCTCCCTACTCCATTCCATCCACACTGTCCACTCTGCTATTTTTGGAATCTGACCATCAACACCTGGCCTGGAGCCTTTGAACTTGAAGATTTCCTGCCTGAAATCTCCCCACACATCCCATTTCTCACCTACTGAAGCTCTCTCTCAAACGTTCCCCGTCCGGTGAGGCCCTCCCTGCCCAGATCACAGAGAACTGCATCCCTTCCCCCCACACATCCTCTACAAGGCCCCTCTGCCTGCTTAATTCTCCGCTTAATTTTCTGCATAGCACTTTTCACCATCAAAGTGCATGAGAGTGTTAGTTGCACAGTGGTGTCTGACTCTTTGCAACCACATGCACTGTAGCCCGCCAGGCTCCTCTGACCATGGGATTCTCCAGGCAAGAATACTGGAGTGGGTAGCCATGCCCATTTCCAGGGGATCTTCCTGACCCTGGGATCAAACCTAGGTCTCCTGCACTGCAGGCAGATTCTTTACTGTCTGGGCCACCAGGGTAGCCCCTAATCTACTATCTAGTGCTTTTGTTGATGTGGTTCTGGTTTGTATATTGCCTCTTATAATCCAAAGGGAAGTTCCAAAAGAGGAGATAGCTTCACTGTGGTCATTGTTAGCATACTACAACCTACAACAGTTCTTGGCACACACTGAACACTTGATAGATATTTATCAAACAAATGCATACTTACATTGCAGGGTAGCTTATCAACAACCTGAAAAAACTTAAGGGGACTGGGGACTTGCATTCACTGAAATCAAACGAATGACTCTATCACATATCACTCTATCTTATATTTTGAAGGCTATAGTTTGGAAACTCTATTAATCTGCATCCATGGTTCTCCAGTCCACTGGTAGTGATTCTGCCCCAGAACATTTGGGAATGTCTGCAAAGGCATATTTGGTTATCACAATAGTGATGGGTGGATGGGTACTACTGATATCTAGTGGATCGAGATCAGGGATGCTGCTCAACTTCCTACAACACATAGGAAAGTCCCACAGCCAAGAATGATACATCCAGCAATGTCAGAAGTGCTAAGGTTGAGAAACCCTAAATCTGATTTCTGAAGGGCTTCCCCAATGGTTCAAGCAGTAGAGAGTCTGCTTGCAATGCAGGAGACACAGGTTCGATCCCTGAGTCTAGAAGATCCCCTGGAGAATCTGAAGTGAGTTGAATGGCAACCCACTCCAGTAGTCTTGGCTGTAAGCTCTGATTGAGCCAGAGGTAACTTCTTAGCTCTAACTCCACAGCATACAGTGACTGTACATTACAAGGGAAGGAGGAAAGAAAGCTGGGTTAACTTGTTGGTATTCTAGAAAGACAGAATACACGAAATGTTAATATATGAAACAGAGGGAGTTTAATAAAGATACGAAGTAGTATTCAACCAGGCTTCCCCGGTGGCTCAACGGTAAAGAATTTGTCTGCAGTGCAGGAGACCCAGGAGATGCAGGTTTGATCCCTGGCTCAGGAAGATCCCCTGCAGAAGAAAATAGCAATCCACTCCAGTATTCCTGCCTGGAAATTTCCAGGACAGAGGAGCCTGGGGGGCTGTGTCCATGGAGTCGCGAAGAGTCGGACAGCACTGGAATAGCTGAGCGTGAGCATAAGTGTTCACCCTTTAAGGGATCCAATATGCTACTAAGGATTTACTAAAACAAGAGGAGAAATGTCCAAAATATGTTAGAGGGAAAAAGGACACTAAATTCTAAAAAAGAGCCCTGTTTTCCTGTACTTTTAGACCTCCTTAAAAATTGTGCCCCATGTTCTTATCACATAAAGTCTTCCAGGAATAACTGACAAAGTCATAATAAAAAAAAGGAGGGGAGTCCCAAATTACAGTGTCCTCTCTGAGAGCTGGCATGGCCTGCGGCTGCCGGCTCAGAACATTTGGCAGCAGGCGGATCTACAAGGGAACAGCTGCTCTGCCACACTCTTCAAGTCACGTCAGGGATATGAGAATTCGGGGAGAAATTAACCAAGCAATCAAAACGAAAAGAGATACTGAGACAGCGTTCTCCCCTCTGTAAATACCATGTGAGCTGGTCTAATCTCGTGGATAAATTACAGACTGCTCTAACACGCGCTAAGAACTGTGGGGAAATACATCTTTGGAAAGAAAAAAATAAATCCTTCTTGACTGATAAAGGTCATAACAATTCTACTATACACTGTATGAATGACTGGATGAAAAACTGAAATTCCCTCCTCTAGAAGAGTATATAAATGCCCAATTAACAGGTGAATTCAGATCCCAGCTTTCCATGTTGGCCCATGTAAAGACATCATTTGGTGCTTTCTCCTCTGAGTTTTATAGAGTATTTTTATCATTTTACTTTTAGCTCACTCTGACACATAACAATTTGCTTTTTCTAATATTCACTGATTTATTTATTTGGCTGCTCCAGGTCTTAGCTGTGGCATGCAGGGTCTTTAGTTGTGGCGTGTGAACTCTTACTTGAGGAATGCGGGATCTGGCTCCGTGACCAGGGATGGAACACTGCACCGAGTGCAGAGTCTTAGCCACTGAACCACGAGGAAAGTCCCCGCATTTACCTTTCAACATATGCTCAGTTGCTCAGTCACATCCGACTCTCTGTGACCCCAGGGACCGTACGTAGCCCACCAGGCTCCTCTGTCCATGGGATTCTCCAGGTAAGAATACTGGAGTGGGTTGCCACTTCCTTCTCCAAGGGATCTTCCCAACCAGGGATTGAATCTGTGTCTCCTGCATTGCAGGCAGATTCTTTACCACTGAGTCACCTAGGAAGCCTACCTTTTAATGGGACGATCATAACAGTTCTCTTTCTGCAAGAGCGGCTCTCTATTTCTTCCACAAACTATTTTTGAAGACTGAAAACAAATAAGACTGCCAAAAAGCCCTACCCAGTGGCTCCGTGGTAAAGAGCCTGCCTGAACTGCAGGAGATGCAAGATCGATCCCTGGGTCGAGAAGATCCCCTGGAGGAGCAAATAGCAGCCTGTTCCAGTATTCTTGCTGGGAAAATTCCACGGACAGAGGAGCCTGGTGGGCTACAGTCCATGGGGTCTCAAAGAGTCAGACACGACTGAGCGACTCAACACACACACACAAAGGCAAACAACTTTTGAGAAAATGGTCTTTAGTAGAATTGAGAAAAACTGTGCAATTACCAGCAAGTAATCTTTGAAGAAATGGGCAGGAAGAAGTTAATAAAGAAAAACGTGTATGTTCTTCATTCACCAATGGAAAATCAGCCATAGATGTGTGTTCCCAGAAAACCAAAGTGAAACTTCTATCTCAAGATGGAAAGAGCCAGGGTGGATTGAGAGACTGGTCAAAATATCTTGGTTGGTTAAATCAATATGCAATTGACACATACAGAGAGAAATTATGTGACTTTCCATTGCAAATTACTGGAAGTACTGGAGAAGGATAAGGAATAAAACAGTTGCTTCCTGCTATGGCTGGGGGGTGGGGGTGCTTCCCAGGTGGTGCCGGTGGTAAAGAACCCACCTGCTAACATGGGAGAGGTAAGAGATGCAGGTTCGATCCCTCGCTCAGAAAGATCCCCTGAAGGAGGGCATGGCAACCTACTCCAGTATTCTTGCCTGGAGAATGCCACGGACAGAGGAGCCTGGCGGGCTACAGTCCATAGCACGCACAGAGCCAGACACGGCCAAAGCAACTTAGCACAGCACAGCACACAGCTGGGGAGGGCTTTCCCCCTCTGCAGACGGACAAAGACAAAGCGATTCTAGATCACAGAAACTTGTCAACTGCAAAATGATTCACATATTGTGTATTAATGAAGGTAACTTACAGACAGCAAGGGAATGGCGACTTTTCCAAGAAAATCAGGAGGCTTATCCCCATCTTCATCAAACACTGTCACTTCCAAAACATCATGGATATCTTTAATGGGACTGAAACGAGAAACACACCATGAATTAGACACAAAAACACACAAGTGAAGGCTGTTCCATGAAGATCTGAAAACACGTTTTCACTAATTAAGTCTGTATGTCCTCAGAGTATAAAACTACCATTTAATTAAATTCCAAAAATTAAATCAAACTGACTGTATTCCCAAACCTTCCATCAGCGAAGATTCAGACATCCATATGGAAAAAAAAAAGTCAACTTTTTTACTATGACATTTCCATGTATATGTGTACTCAGGGGTAGGACTGTTAAAGAAACAGGATAAAGAAAGAGAACAGGGGACAGAACAAGGATGACAAAGTGACTTCCAGATGAGAAGAGCAAAAATAAGATTTTTTTTACTTTAAATGAATGAAGAATTCCCTTTAAAAAAACAAAGGTAGTCAAAATCACTATTTCCCAAGATCCCCTGAAAGCATCCTATTGTAGAAGCACAAAATACTAGAAGGCCATGCATACTTACATATTTATAAATTTTTCAATGTTGACCAGAGCCAGACGTCAGGTATAATAAAAACATGGAGCCATGGTCATTGGCAAAGTGTTGACTAAACAAGAGACTCTTGCAAACCTGGTTAGCACAGTCAACCTCTTCTCATAGGTCCCCATAAACGTTCTACTTGGGAGCTACCAACTCATATTCACAACAAACTATATTATTTCAGTTATAGGCACAGATAAAGCTCCTCAGTGTTGTGAGGCAGTATGCCACCATGTCACCTAGATTCAACAATGCCTGAGCCTCCCTTTGATGGCCAGGTGCCTTGAAATCTAAAGCAACTAGGAAGATATCCAGTTTCCTGAACACCCGAGTCTAAAAAGTGGGCATCACTATAGAGTAGGTGATTCAGACAAGCTGGAATACAAGGGGCCTTGGGGAGTCTTCAAGGAGTCACATATAATCTGTATGTTCCAAAAGGCTTTGGCAGAATGCAAGCCCTCCGATTTTAAAATACTGTTGTACAATATAAGCTCCTTGAATTTTAAGACACGTCTACATTTGCAATTTCCTTTAACTCAGGAATGAAATAGTCTCGATATATGGAAGCTTTCTTCTGCTCACAGATTAATTGAGTCACTAAGAGACCTACTTTACAAATGCCTCCTATAACACGCTCTTGCAGTTCCAAACGGTCTCTTCTATTATTAACACTATACTCTATAAAATGAAAGCATAAAAGGTTTTCAGAAGGAGAAAAACAATAAAATTCCTTCTTTGCCCATAAAAATGGACAGAAAATTCCACTCAAGAGCCCTAGACTGCCCTACACATATCAGGGATAATTGGTCTCTGAGTTAAAGCTGCTCTTTGATATTCCAGGGGCTAAAGTACTTACAATGTAAAAACTTTGTTCCACTCAGGGTTGAGGTTTTTGTAAATGGTATGTGTCTGAAGTCGGTCATTTCCTAACTCCAACAAGCAAAAGGGATCACTCTTCCCTGCAAAGAGAAAATGGACAAGGGTCAGAGACAAAGAAATCTCCATGGTCAGAAGCAAATGAGTCTCAAAAGTGACAGAGGCAAAAATGAACAAAAATCATGCAGGTTTTTTTTTTTTTTTAATTATTCTTCAATCCTAAAGGGAACCAACCCTGAATATTCATTGGAAGGACTGATGCTGAAGTAAAGCTACAATACTTTTGCCATGTGAGGTGAACAGTGGCTCACTGGGAAAGACCCTGATGCTGGGAAAGACTGAAGGCAGGAGGAGAAGGGGACGACAGAGGATGAGATGGTTGGATGGCATCACTGACTTGATGAACATGAGTTTAAGCAAGCTCCAGGAGTTGGTGATGGATAGGGAAGCCTGGCATGCTGCAGTCCATAGGGTTACAAAGAGTCAGACACAACAGAGTGACTGAACAAAAATAATATTATTAAAAAAATTTTATTTTATGTTGGAGTTGATTTATAATGTTGTATTAGTTTCCATATATCACAGTAATTCAGCTATACATATATCTACTCTTGTATAGATTCTTTTCTCACTTAGGTTATTATAGAATATTGAGTTCCCTGTGCTACACAGCAGGTCCTTCTTGATTATTTTATATGTAACAGTGTATATATGTTAATCCTAAACACCTAATTTATCCCTCCCCTCACCTCAATCCCTTTGGCAACTCTAACTTTGTTTTCTAAGTCTGTGAGTCTGTTTCTGTTTTGTAAATAAGTTCATCTGTACCACTTCTTAAGATTCCACATATTATAGTAATACAATTGTGCTAATAAAGAACAGACACATGTTTGCCAAGGGGGAAGATGAGAGAAGGATGAAGTGGGAGTTTGGGGGTAGCAGATGCAAAGTATTATACAGAGGATGGATAAACAAGGTACCCGTGTAGAGCACAGAGAACTATATTCAATATCCTGTGATAAACCATAATGGGAAAGAATATGAAAAATAAAGAGTATGAAACAGCATGAAAAAGATGACTATATATATAACCATCACTTTTCTGTGCAGCAGAAATTAATATGGCATTGTAAATCAACTATACTCCAATTAAAAAAAAAAAAAACAACCTGTGGTTGCTGAAAGATCAAAGGTGAGCCTCTCTTTTCAGCAAGCGCTGTAAACTCCGTGTGGGAAAGCCAGGTGTCAGGGAACTTACAGGGCTGGGACTGACATGCAACCCCCTTGAGAGCAACGGCAACACAGGATTCCCAAGAGCAGGTGCCGACGTGGCGCGTGACAGGGCCCAAGTTGGTGTTTTGTTTGAAAACAGAAGCGCATCTCTGTTTCCTTTCTAAATTCTCTGGGGGAATATAATTACTCGTCTACAACTGCAAGTCTATGATAACTGACATGCTTCTATAGGGTGATGAGAGAAATGAGAAAAACTGTAATCATAGCTATTTTGGTGGCTCAACGATAAACAATCTCCCAATCTCTGGGTCAGGGAGATCCCCTGGAGGAGGAAATAGCAACCCACTCGAGCATTCTTGCCTGGAGCATCCCATGGAGAGAGGAGCCTGGCAGGCTACAGTCCATGGGGAAGCAAGAGTCGGACACAACTTAGCAATGAAACCACCACCACGATGGCTATTTAGCAGTTAAAACTCTGCTCTGGAATTGAGTGGCCACACACACATCTGATCTTAGATATTCAGTAAATGATGAGAACACACATGGGACACTTTTGGTGTTCAGAGACATGCAGAAGTCTAATTTCACAAGGTAAATTCAACATTTTTTATCTTAAAAAATAACGAGGCTTAACCTTTACTTCTCCCATCTCACTTCTTTTTCTATCCTACCTCATATGGCTTCCAAAAGAAAAAACTAAACAAAACAAAACATTAGAAAAAACAGAATCCTAAGGGGAACCCAGAAAGTTACCATGTAAAAAGTCTCCCCTTTTGTTCAGCTTGACAGAGGGATCTAGAGAACCGTCAGGGTCTCTGACATCCACAGGACGTGAACACATGGCCGGACTCTGCACACACAGGCGCTCTCTAAAGCAGTGTATACTGAATAAATTGGGGGCATAAAGACAGATGTACCTCCAACAAATGGCCAAGGAATCCAGACCAAGGCCTAACAGAGACACTACTCAGGCCACGTGACCTACTGGCTTATCATTCAGGTCAGTGAAGCTACATCCAATGCTCTTAATAACCAAGGGCTCCGAGGTGCTGCGCGTCCTTAGAGAGACACGTGTGCAGGAACTCTCATGAACATATTTCAAAACCAGAAGACAAGAAGAGCAGCTGCCTGGCTAAGAGTCAGCATTAACAGGAGATTCCATTCAGCTGACTAGTGGCCTGGACACTTATATGACTGGCCAGAGCTTTTAAGCCAAGACTATTATCTCAGTGGCCAGTAGACAGGGATTGAGCCGTGGACACAGATGAATGTGTTGGGGTTGTCAGTTACAAGCAGTGGAAAGGATCCCTGTCCAAACTTAACGGAAAAGGAATTTGTCAAAATAATAGCAAACAGCTCTCAGGATCAGTCAATCCTAAAGGAAATCAACCCTGAATATTCATTGGAAGGGCTTTACATTGAGGCTGAAGCTCCAATACTTTGGCCATCTGATGAGAAGCGCTGACTCACTGGGAAAAGACCGAGATGCTGGGAAAGATAGGGCAGAAGAAGGAGGCAGCAGAGGATGAGGTGGCTGGATGGCATCATCAACTCAATGGAGATGAGCTTCAGCAAACTCTGAGAGAGCGCGGAGGACAGAGCAGCCTGTGTGTGCCGCTCATGGGGTCTCAACGAGCCGGACAAGACTGGCGACTAAACAACAACTCAGGATCGGTGCACAGACTAGAAATTCAGGTCTGAAGTTACCGGAAACCAAAGGCTGAGGGATACTCAGGCACAGAATCTCAACCTCTCTTCCCAGGAAAACTGGCCTCACAGAGATTTCTGATCCAGGCCCTAAATGTTAATGTTTAGTAGCTTAGTCACGTCTGACTCTTTGCAGCTCCATGGACTATAGCCCACCAGGCTCCTCTGTCCATGGGATTCTCCAGGCAAGAATATTGGAATGGGTAGCCATTTCCTTCTCCAGGGAATCTTCATGACCCAGGGATTAAACCCGCATTTCCTGCATTGCAAGTGGATTCTTTACTGCTGAGCCACCAGGGGAGCCCCCCTAAATGCAGCTGCTTCTAATATGTATTCTCCAAGCCTGCTCCTTTGCCTCACTTGATGGAGATATAAAGGGACTGCCCTGCCTAGCAAATCCCCATCTCCTAAATTCCAGGGCTCAGAAGGGAGAGCATACTGGCTTCCCACTGAATGAAAGCAAATCGGAACCCCTTCTCCAAAACATACGAGAGAAGCACCCCAATCCGACAAGGGGTTTCAGATGTTGAGCAGCCCAAATCAAACACACACAAATCTATCTTCATTTTTAAAAAGTCTTGCTTAAGAAGTTTTTTACTCAGACATAAAAAAGTGAGATAATGCCATTTGAAGCAACATGATGGCCCTAAGGATTATCATATTAAGCAAAGTCATATAGAGGAGGAGGACAAATACCATATGATATCACTTATATGTGGAATCTGAAAAAATGATACATTTCATAATTTTCCTGTTTCTCATTGTGGCCTTTTCTACCTAGAGAAGGTCCTTTGGTATCTGTTGTAAAGTTGGTTAAAAAAAAAAAAGATACACATGAACTTACTTGCCAAACAGAAATAGACTCACGGATATAGAAAGCAAATTTATGGTTACTAAAGGGGATGGAAGTGGGGAGATAAATTAGGAGTTTGGGATTAACAGATACATACTGTTTGTAGGTACGTATGGTGCGTGCTCAGTCGCATCAGACTCTCTGTGACCCCATGGACTGTAGCCCACCAGGCTCCTCTTTCCATGGGATTTTCCCAGCAAGAATACTAGACAGGACTGCCATTTCCTCCTCCAGGAGTTATTCCCGACCAAGGGATTGAACCTGTGCCTCCTGTATTGCATGTGGATTCTCCACCACTGAGTCATCTGGGAAGCCTATTCATACTAATGAATTAGATAACCAACAAGGACCTGCTGTACAGCATAGGAACTATACTTAATACTTTGCAATAATCTCTAATGGAAAAGAATCTGAAAAGGAATATATGTATGTGTGTGTGTGTGTGTGTGTGTGTGTGTGCGTGTGTTTAACTGAATCATTTTGCCATGCAGCTGAAACACAACATGGTAAATTAACTATTCTTCAATTTTCTTAGAAAGTCAGGTCTTACTCTGGGGCTGTGTCTCACAGGGTACGGGGTGGGCATTCGGTGGGAGGTACTTGACAATGAAGAAGGTCAAGGCATCTCCTGAATAACTGTGAACTTGAAAGGACCCACATGTTCTTGGCTTAACACTCTGGTAGACTATGCTGAGCTCCACAACCCAAACTGAAACAGCTACTTAACCTTTATTCATGGGACTGTTGGGAGGTGTCAGGGCTGCTCCTCCGGAGACACTGACGTGACATTCTGTCAGCGCTGGCTTGGGGAAAACCGTCTGACACTTGTACTGAAAGCCCTGGGGTTCCCCCCAAGCAGGGCATCAGGAGCCTGGCCTGCACCGGTGGGCTGAGCCCTGCCCACCCTGCTCTCAAGCACACACTCTGCTGTCCCAGGTAATGAGGAACAGACTTCCTTCCCGAAACTGGGAGCTTCAGTTGTGTGTCTCCGAGGACCACACTGCACCGACTCTCTGAAGATAATCCCATCAAAGCTCATTAAAATGCTGCATTTATTAATATTCCAGGAGAAACAGGCAGAGACGAGGAGGAAGAAGCAAAGACATTAAAACATCTATAGAGTAGTGCATGCACACTTTAGGACTGATTTCTTGCCCTTCAAAGATTCCAGATAGACCTTCCCTAGTGTCCCAGTGGTTAACTCTGCCTTCCAATGGAGAGAGTATGGGTTCAATCCCCAGTCAGGGAACTAAGATCCCATGTACCACAGGACATGGCCAAAAAAATTAAAAATAAACAGGTAAGTAGATAAAATGCAAAAAGAAGATTCCACACAGATGGGGACTTTCAGTAAAATTTAAACAGTATTTTTATCTGATCATGATAAAATGATCTCCTGTGACAAATGAAATATCCAAATGTTTCCCAAGAGAACCAAGCAAACAGTACCAGGCAAAAGGACATAGTACACTTGAGTCCGCCCTCTTGTTCTTTGGTCTCCCTGTTTTTACAGGTCAAACATCCAGATGGCCTCTCCTGCATCTATATGCCATGTCACCGTGACATGGCTACACCACTGGTGATTCAGACTCATGGTGCTGTTTCAGCGCCTTGCTCTCAATAGCCTTTGCTATTTTCAAAAAGCACGTTAAAATCCATTTGTATTCCTCCAACAGCAAGTGGAGGTTTTGCGTTTAAATAATTTTACCTTTATATCAGTTACAGAAGTTGACTGACAAGCAATGAAAGTATTTGAGAGGTCATATCATTCATCCGACAAATATTTATTAAACTCCCATTCTGCTCTTGGCAATGAACCAGGCCCCGAAGTACACGGACCACCAAGTCATTACCTTCAAGGAGTTTTCAGAATGATCAAGCTTTTCAGCAAATGTCACCTTTTCGTGAAAGCTTCCCGCACACCCTCTGCCAGCGGACTGAGCCGTTCTCTGTGATCTCTGATTGCATGTTGTCCTTATCTCCCTTGTACTGTACATTTGTACATCTCTGTTCTTTATTCAGACTGAATTTCATTTAAAGGACCCAATGCAGGCACAACCAAGGTATGCAAGTCCCCCCTCCCCTGTGAGGAGTGTCCTGGCCCAGTGGGAGGGGGCAGCTGGGGACTTCGGCACCCAGGGATAGGTGTTGGCTGGAGGGAGCCAGGCTCTCCCAACTCTGGGTAAGAAGCCATGCTTCATGCAGATCTCCTTTAATCCTCGCGCCCATTCTATGAGGTAAAGAGTGTTTGTGCCATTTTTGCAGATGAGGAAACTAAAGTTCACAGACATTTAATTTATCTGGCTAAAGTCCAGAAAGATTTCACAGGGCAGGTGAATTCTGAGCAAAGTTTAGGAGGTGGCTGACTTGGTCAGCAGAAATAGGTAGGTCCTTGCTGAGGAGACAGGGAGAGATCAGAACATTACATTTATTAAGCAGATAGAGATAGATACAGAGAAAGATAGATACAGTGATAGACGGACAGATATACACAGACAGAGGGATGCATACATCGAGATAGATACAGAACCCACCTGCCAATGCAGGTGATGTTAAGAGACCTGGGTTCGATCCCTGGGTCAGGAAGATCCCCTGGAGGAGGGCATGGCAACTCACTCCAGTATTCTTGCCTGGAGAATCCCATGGACAGAGGTCCATGGGGTTGCAAAGAGTCAGACATGACTGAAGCGACTTAGCGTGCATACACAAATACAGACAGGGATACACACACACACACACACACACACAGCTAAATAGTGGTGATCAGGAAATGTAAGAAGAGATTGTCTGGAAGCCTGGAAGGCCATGACCAGTGCACTTTTTAAAAAATTTTATTTCTTTTTATTTATCTGGCAGCCAAGAACCACCACAGACTGTCAGTCAATACAAGGGGCAGGGCTAGAAGAAAGAATTTCTATAAGAAGCTAATTTCTGAAACTAACTGTGGCGCATTACAGCCCAGGCTGGCGGTGTGGATAAGGGCAACAGCCACCCCAGAATTCATTTCCAAAAATCTCTCGCTTCAGTTCCATTATTGTCTCTAATCATTTGTTGATAACCCTTACTATCATGTGAGCCAATTTCAGCACTCATCCTGAAAAATCTATGTTCTCTCACAACTTACCCACACCATCCATCCTGATCTGACCCTGATCCTACACCCTTTATCAAGGTTGGAACATCTGTGCTCCATCCCTGAGTAGCACAGAGGTACGGGGCTCAGCCTTGCCTCTTATTCTGCGTGTGGAATGGCTTCTCCCTGCAATGCTCTCCCAAGTGCCACTTCTCTCCAAAAAAATCAAAGACCAGCTAACCTCCAAGATCTAGATCAGGATGTAGCATCTTCAAGGGACTTTCTTTGCCACCTTAAACTCCAGGGAGCTCCCCTCTCAACCTCCTACGATCATATAGTTTAGGTGTTATAATGCCACATGCTATGATGTGCCTGCTCCTTCCTTTAACAAGTAACTTATGGTTTCCTAAAATGTGGAAAAACTGTGCTGGGCTCTGAGAGGGATTTTAACAGAAGAGAAAATCCTGATCTCTCTTCATTCTGGACCTAACTTTCATGAATGTCCTACTTTCCCGAGTGGGTTGCAAGCATCTCTGATCCAACTGATGGCCTCGGTGGAGTCCTGCAGACAAGGGCCTGATCACTTCACAGTGGTGGACGGCCAGCCAAAGTGGGGACAGACAGGTCTCGCTTCAGACTATGAAGTCCACAAAGGAAGAAGACAATTTTGCTGAGATGTTGCTTAACTACGTTTCTGATGTTGTAATCGTCCAGCACAAACAGAGCAAGAACTGGTGACATGAGAATGTCTCCTTCTAACTCTGTTCCCTGTGAGGGGCTTTCCCTAGTGGCTCAGACTGTAGAGAATCTGCTGAAATGCGGGAGACCAGGGTTTGATCCGCGGGTCGGGAAGATCCCCTGGAGGAGGTAGAGACAACCCACTCCAGTATTCTCACTCAAGCTCCCTGAAACAGTATCATCCGAATTTGCCTAACACCGCCCCCCCATGATTCACTCTTGCACCTCCAAAATTCTTACTCTACACAGCCACCAGAATAAACTAGTATTCTAGTATTGAAGTTTGTATGAGATCGTATCACTCCCCTACTTAGAAAGATCTCTAATTTCTTCCCCTGGACCCCATGTTCCTATATAATCCAGTCCCACCTAATACATTAGCCTTCCTGCCCCTCAGGGTCACCGTCCTCTGTTCTCCAGTCTCACTCGCTTCTTGCATGTCTTGGAAAAGCCCTGCAGGCTTGGAATGTGCTGTTCCCTCACTTGAAAACGCTTTTCCTTCATCTTTACTGTGTTAACTGCTCCTCATCCCTGATGTCTCAGCTACAACCTGCAGGAACACCAGACAAGTGTCCTTTTAATGAACCCTGACAGCCTATTCTTGACCTCAACAGTAGCTCGGTCATTAGATACCACTGGGGGGTTAGTAGTCACTCCTTGTGAAAGCGGTGATTAATTTCTCCACACCTTCCCCACCGTGTCAGCAGGGCCCACCACAGGCTCACACACAGAGGCGGTACATTGGCTGAATAAATAAAGATCTTACTAAGAACACAACCAGTAGAACAAGCCGTTAATTCATAGAGCACCACAAATGAACTGAACTCATTCACTCTCAAGGTGCCAGTAAGTTACACATGGCTATATCTCCGATAGACTTGCATCTATAGGAGCTAGACACATCGACTATAGAGTTCATGTTCCTTGGCAGACTGTTTTAAAGCAGATGGCCTGCCAAGGAAGATTTGTATCATTTTTGATGTGTTTTTTAAAAGTTGGTCTTGATTTGGGCTCAGCTAGCCATGAGGTTCTCATGAATTAAGAGCATTAAATGACTATTGCTGAGCTTCCTAGAAATTGCAATTATAGTCCATCCTTTGAAAATGGAGCATCTTTAAGAGGGGAGTTATTGTTATGAACACAACTTTAAACAGCAGACAATGAAAACAAACTAGAAAAGGGACATGTGATTTAAAAGTCCCAGTGAACAATAACTGTAAGACTATTTCTCTTCTGATACAAGCAGCCTTATGTTTCAGAAAAATAAACCCCCAAAACAACAAAAAACATACTGTTATAATTTATAAAAACTACTCAAAAGTCAGTATTATAGCATACGGCTGGAATATTTCTATGCTACAATATGGTATCTAACCGCAGTATTTTGGTCAACAGTTTCTCAAGACAGCACTTTTATGTACAACAAAAATTGATGAGCCCACAAAAATATTTTATATCAATAAAACTATTATCCATATTACAAAATGTGAATAGAAGCACTAAACTGGTTTCAGCATGAGAATTTTCCACTGTGAAGCATATTTTTTCTTTACTCTTATCAGTCAATAAAACAGAAACAAACAAAAAAATCATAGAGTGGTAACTATAGATTTCCAAAAGTGCTAAAAAGCTATTGTGATTAGCAATGATTAACCAGTGATTAGCAATATTGTTATTTCCAACATTATTTATAACTCAGCAAAATCATGAACAAAATATCAAGAAGACAATAACCTGTGAAATTCCCCATGTCAACTACACTCTGGAAAAATAAATTTAACAAACAATGGGAACAGCATTTAATGAGCGTGTAATAATGTGTTTGGTAAGTGCATTTAGGTTTTTTCTTGTGTGTTAAGTCACTTCAGTTGAGTCCAACTCTTTTGCTATGGACCATAACCCTCCAGGATCCTCTATCCATGGGATTCTCCAGGCAAGAATACGGACATGGGTTGCCACTTCCTCCTCCAGGGGATCTTCCTGACTCAGGGATCAAACCTGCATCTCTTATGTCTCCTGCATTGGCAGGCAGGTTCTTTACCACTACCACCACCAACTTAACTGTTAAAATGCCCATGAGAAGCTAAAGGCTTAAGTGTACCCATGGCTAGAACGTGGTAGAACCAAGATTTGCACACCTGTTTCTATACATCTTTTATACCATAGTATGTTGCCATTGTTCATTCACTAAGTCATGTCTGACTCTTTACAATCCCAAGGACTGCAGCACGCCAGGCTTCCCAGTCCTACACTGTCTCCTGGAATTTGCTCAAACTCATGTCCATTGAGTCGGTGATGCCATCCAACCAAGTCATCCTTTGCTGTCTCCTTCTCCCACTCTCAATCTTTTCCACAATATACAGGAATTAAAGTGAAAGGCAGATACCATAAAAATAAAGGACAAATCAAACAGGGACTGATCTTCATCTTCAATGAATGAATGGTTGAACTGAACACTGATTTATCCAAAGCATGAGTTGCAGTCTCTTGGGAAAGGATTATGTACTTAAAGAATGAATGAAGAATTTTACCAGCTATGGTGAAGTCTTAACCACTGGATCACCAGAAAAGTCCCTGAAATACAATTCTAGCCAGAAAATATTTCAGTCCCCTATTTTCCTATTTACCTGTTAACTACTTGATTATCTTTTTATACTCTATGAAAGAAACCGCATTGTTTTTGCTTGGTTTTTATTAATTTCTTCTCAAAACAGCTGAGTTTTGAGTGAAGTATGTTGGTCTTATTAAGCATTACAAACAGCTATACTCACCTTGAGTTTCAAAGTACAATTTATCATCTGTTTTGTGAATCAAGGCTATGGCCTTGTTTACTACAGAAGTGCTGACATCAGACTGGATAACCTATTACTTAAAAATTTTAGGTTACATTGGGGCAAGGTGTTTGTGAGACAAATGCTTTAATAAAAATATCTGACAGGCTCTTGTATTAGAATAACTGCACATGGTTATCCATATCTCATATTGGCTACAGAGAACATTAAAATATTTCACCAATTTTAGAGGGATGGGCTACAAGGGAAGTTAGATTACTTCTGATTCTTTAAAATAAAAGGTCTTCTCATTTATATACAAACATCAGACACACATACAAAATGCCAAGTTATATATAAATTTAAATTAATACTGAGTAGGTTCAATCACACAATAAAACAGTATATCAAAGATTTGAGTTAGTTTGAAAAATTTATAAATTTTTTTTATACTTTAGAACACTGAAGTCTTTATCTTTTGTAAATATCTTAACATTGGTAACTTGTAGACTGAGGTTATTAATATCTTGTAAAATTTGGAAGGTTGCACTAATTTTTATCTTTATATAAAAAGTTAAACTAATAATAGCAAAGAAATCCACCTCAGTGAATGTACATATATATGTATATATATGATATATAAATAATATATCATGTATATATATATATATATATATGGAGCTTCCTGGGTGGCTCACTGGTAAAGAATCTGCCTGCAGTGCAGAAAATGCAGGTTTGATCCATGGATTAAGAAGATCCCCTAGAGAAGGGCACGGCAACCCACTCCAGTATTCTTGCCTAGAGAATTTCATGGACAGAGGAGCCTGGTGGACTATAGTCCACAGGGTTGCAAAGAGTCAGACACAACTGAAGCGACTTAGCACACACACACACCTGCTTATATATATGGTGTACATATTATATATATATATATATATATGATATATATAAGGGCTTCCCTAGTGGCTCAGAAGGTAAAGAATCTGCAATGTAGGCACTGTAATGCAGGAGACCTGGGTTTGATCCCTGGGTTAGGAAGATCCCCTGGAAGAGGAAATGGCAACTCACTCCAGTATTGTTGCCTGGGAAATCTCACAGACAGAGGAGCCTGGTGGGCTACAGTCTATGGGGTTGCAAAGAGTCAGACAGGACTGAGCAACTAACATTGTATCTCTCTCTCTCTCTCTCTCAATATATATATATATATACATACATTATTCCAATGTTCTGAAATACCAGGAAAGTAATGAAAATTCAATTTCTCCAAAGTTTCTTTTTATGGCCACATTATCAAAACATCAGTAACCACTAGTGAGGAACATCCTCCTAACTTTGATCAGAGCAGCATGAGTGACCAGTACTTTCTTTTTCTAATTGCTACCTGCAAAGATAAATCTTTAAAATTGGCAAACCCACTGATTGCAGAGCTGGCAAATGCATTCGTTTCTCCTCCAGAACAACAGGTCCCTGCACTCTGCAAACTGTAACCTTCACCTCCATAGGGACCACTGCCAAGATCTGCCCTCATGAACTTCTGTTTTATCAGAGTCCCTGAATTTTAGGTAAAACAAACTTGAAGCATCAGTTATCATGGTTATTTGGTATTGTTTCTAAGAAACAATTACAACAACAACAAACACAAACTGTCATTTAAAAAAAAGCAAAAAGGTTGGAAAGTTCCATTTTGAGACGACCATTGTTCTTTGAGAAGGTCCCCAGCTATGCAGAGTAAATGCAGTTTTTAAATTAATTAATTTATGTTAATTGAATGATAATTACTTTACCATATTGTGATGTTTTTTGTCATACATTGACATGCAGTAACTAATTATTTTTAAATGTAGTTCTTTTTTATTTGCAGGCGTGAATACTCTGTTCCCTGAGCAACTAAAATGAAATACTCATTTTTAAATAAGGCTGACTGGAAAATGCTGGGTACAAATAGTTACTTATTTCTTAAATGTTCCTGTTACTGGCAACGATGCGTACTTCCTCTGATCCATGATCAAGTGAAGCTGGCATTTTTTTTTTTTTTTTTTGCTGTATATCAAGTGAATTGGTAATAACAACAACAGTAATAAAAAGGGTAAGTTGCCACTGTATGATATAATGGCTAACATCTTGGAGGTATTAATTATATCCTATTGCTTCCTCACAGCAACCACAATTCACTTCTTCTTTCACAGAGAAAAGTTGCTTTAGAACTCTTTGGATGAGGTCCACTTTGTTGCCCTAAAGCAATACACCTTGGTTTGGAGCAGATTGAGTGAGTCTGTTCACCTATGAAGTGAGCCAACCTAAGAAGAATCTAGACTGTGAGATCTGATTCTAACAATAAAGATCCATATGGTCTAAAGGCATGTTTAGCTAATGAGAAGGATCTCTGCTTCAAATCAGAGAGTGATAATTTTCTCATAGGTAATATAGAGACAGTAAAACACCAGGGCATTTAGTCAAATAACATAGCATTATTTGATTTCTAACTACTTCTTTTTGTTACCGGAATCTTCTAATACTCACCTTCATCCACTCCAAAACTATCTACTGCATATCTTGAATATAAAGAAAATGACCAAATGGTAGCATTTTCTACCAATATTATTCTTCTGAAAAGAGGGTTTTGCCTTATAGACTGATCTTTACAAAAACTTTCATCTTCCAAGTTTCTCTCCTATTCACTTTAACAGTGAAAATATTCTTTGGAGAATTCACATTGGCCTGAAACAACCTCCATAAATCCTAGTTTTGAGGATGGTTTATGGAAGTCACCTGATAGGAAGCATAAAATAAGGTAAGTTTTAAAAGAGTATTTCCACATATGGATGTAGCTATACACAAGTCTTTTAATGCACTGCAATTAGTTCCTGGTGATCACAAAATATAAAACTACAAAAAGATTTTCTGAAAATACTGCTTATAGCCATATGAGTTCTTGGGCCTTGAGATGATGTCTACTAAGCCATCGACAATCACAGATTCAAAAAGTGCTGTATCGCAACACTGAAATGGAAGTAAAACACAATTTGCTCTGGAAAACTGGTAAGTAATTTTACATGCGTTTTAGGGATGAAAACTAAAATAACTTCTGATGAAGGCACATGAAACGTCTGAAATAAGTGTTTTCATAAACTAAGTTTCAAAAGAAAGGAATATTTCTAAATCAATCTAAGCCTATATAAGCATTTGTAAGTAAACTGATGAATATCAGAAGCCTTCACTGGAGTATTTCATCCACAGACTGAGAACTTTTACATTCATATTGGCCAAAAAAGCATTTTTTAAATATTCTCACTGGGCATTTCCTTAACACTGTGATCATCTTGTAGAATGATTTCCATTGGCTCATTTTTTGAAGGAGAGTGAGGAGAGCTCTTTTCTAAGCATATATTCTATAATTTTTGTAATATAAAGTGCTTCTAATTAACAGTCTCTTTTCCAGAGTTTGAGCTACCCCAGGCTCAGAAGTTGAGGTTACACAAGTACAGAGAGCAGACCACATCCTAAGATTATACCAACAACAAAAATGCACTACTGCATTAATAGGTAGCTCCACGTTGTAGAACATTCTTCATATTCATCAGTTTACTTGGTAAGTAAACTGTCATGTAGGTGTTTAAACTGTTAGTATAAGGGTTTAATTCAGCAAGGAGGGGAGAGCCATTGCCTACTCAGACACGGGAATGTCTGGATTATTCTTAGTCAAGCATAATGCATCACAGAGCAGGTCTGCTGCAGCCTCTGTCTATAAGTTCCAACTCATGAAGCACCAAGACAAATTTCATATAACACAATATCAATGGCGAAGTGATTCCATGGCCTAGACTTTGGTTACTGTTACAGAAACCAGCCAGCCAGCCAGTCAGACTGAGGACCCATGCACTACACCATACACTCTGCCACGAACAGAACACTACATACACAGTGCGACAAGAGAAAAGGACGGAAGTCTGTCTGTCTTCTGAAGTCCTCTTGAAAAACGTCATCAGACATTTAACCAGTTAAGAAGTCATGACACAGATCATTCACAAATATCTTTGAAAGCCAAAGGGACTAGCACATTATCTAATCACAGCAAAATTATTTGCAAAGGATAATGTGAAAAATGTAAAGTGAGAGAACCTGCTTGCACTTTTTTCTTCTGTGACTCTGAAAGAGTATGATTTCTCTGTACATGCTTCTACTGTGTAAAACATTTTGCTTTGCCATCGGATCATTTCAAGGCAGGAAATAAATAAAAATTAAAAAAAGATGAAAAAGATTTTATACCTGAGAAATCTGCTGCTAAGAGATCTACTGCCTTTAAAACCTTCACTTGTAAAATGCCGACGTCCTTCATATCTTTCAGGGAGTTCTGTAAGCACTGCGGGAGGAAAGGAGAGCCAATGAACACCGTTTTCTGATACATCGTTTAATGCCAGCAAGTCCTACTGGAAGTACCTTCTAGATTTATCATCACCTTTCTCATCCAAAGCTAGGAGAAGTTTCAAAGCTCCTTGTATCAGTCAACAGGGAACTTCAGCATTTGCAACAATCAGATTCAAACTGACTGAGAATTAATTAACTTCAGTTTCAAAATAAACAAATTACAAAGCACATGCAATCTACTTTTAACATTGCCCCCTGGTGATAGCACAGACATCCCACCAGGAAAACGGGTGTAAAATGACATTGATTCTCTGTTCCTTCTTCTTTCTCTATAATGAAACTTTTAAATCACCCCAAAAGGCAACATTATTCTGACTTAGTTAGAATAAACTTTATGGGTGTCAGAGAACTAAACTTGGACCCTTCCTGGATACATATTACCACCAGAAAGAGTAGGGGTGGAAATAGAATGAGTTTTCTAGTCCATGTTAGAGCCTATTCATTAGAGACTGCACATCCAGTATTTCTCTGTAATCATATTTACTTTAATTTTTACTTGGCATCTGCCAAAACTCTATTATACCTACTGATAATTCTTAAGCATTTACAGAAATAATTGTCTATCACACCACATCATTTAGAAATTGTGCAAGAAAGAGATAAGCAGATAAATGCTCTTTGCCTGCCTCCAAAACACATCTGCTGAAAAAGATGTACTTTCAAATCTTTGGATACGATATTTCCATCATCACTAGATAACTAAAAACCTGTGATAAGTTGATCCCAGAGATTTATGGAAGGGTAGTAAGGCCCTTATTATTTAGGCATTTCAGGTCAGAATCACAAAAGCTTAATAACAGTTAAGGTTTGCCTAACGTAATGTGCACCATTCCTAATAACTTTTAGAAGTTGCTTCTTCAAATAGTATTTTCAATCTTTAAAAAAAAAAACCAAACAACTAGTATTTAAGATGGACACATCTGAAATAAAATATTTTCATAATTTTGAGATGAAACGCCTTTGAAGATGATCTACTCTCAAAACCTAAAAAACAAATCCAGGGATCTGGAACTTGTATCTTGCAATGCAGTATTCTTTCCCTCTTAAACACTGGCCAGCTCTCTAGCTCAAAAAAAACAAAACAAAACAAAACACTTACTCTTTTTATTTTGATTCTACCTTTTCAAACCTCTTTTAAATTAGCACTCCCTAAATCTTGAGGCATTATGCAAAGCAGTCATTTTGATCTTACCTAATGTCACCTTATAAATACATGAAACTCCTCATGAATTTGGAAAATTTTGCGATTTGTCCATGGGAAATTTGGGGGACTTTTGCTTTATTTTCATTTGCTAAAGTAAAGTCATCAAAGAGAATATTAAAAGTGTATTTTGTCAAAACTTCTTTAAAGTATGTCAACCTTGCATGCAGAATCTTGTGTTGTCAATAAGATGCGTGGCTAGACTTTGTACTCCTGAAGATAAAGGACTATTCAATTAATCAATACACCTCGCACAGTGAAGGAGTCTGGAGACACTTAAGTTTACGCTGAGAATAATACTCCCATTAAATGGGGATTCATCTTTGCTTCATTTCCATGCCACTTTCTTAAAATGCGGCTTTCATGTGTGTGGCAGTAAAATAAACGTATTGATTTACAAAGAAGATGGAATAAAACCAGAATGCAAATAAAGACACGGAGAAAGCAAGAACACAAGAAATAGTGACGAGGACAAACCCATTTGATTTAAAAATGCTGAGTGGACTTTTAAGAACATTGCAACTAGTTAGGCAAAAATTCACAAACAGTTCTTATCCAGGGGAGTGTGGAACAAGTCTCCCATGCCTCTCGAGGGCTTTGTTTTGCTTTATAAGACACAAGTACTTTCTCACTTGATCTTAAGAGGGTCTAGAAATGTATGCACGATATTGCAAATATTATTATTTGGTTTATAAAAGGCAATTTTTGTGAATTTATACTAAAGTTCTTAAAAATAATATAAATTATTATTTTTTTTACAAAACAGAAACAGATTCACAGATTTCTAAAACAAATCTATGGTTACCAAACAGGAAACTTAGGGGGAGGGGTAAATTAGGACTTTGGGATTAACATACAGACACTACTATATATAAAATAGATAGTCAACAAGGACCTACTGTATAACACAGGGACTTTACTCAATATTCTGCAATAACCTATATGGGAGAAGAATCTGAAAAAAAAAATGGATGTATGTACAAGTTTAATTGAATAATTTTGCTGTAAACCTAAAACTAACACAACAGTGCATTAGTTTGACCAAAAAGTTCATTCAAATTTTTCCTAACATCCTATGGAAAAACCCAAAAGAACGTTTCCTGGCCAACTCAATAAATCGACTATACTCCAATATAAAATAAAATTAAAAGACAAACAAAATAAAATAAAAATACCTATTCATATATACAAACATGCTAAACAACCTTTTGCCCCCCTTGAGGATTTCAATTTTCTCCAAAGAAATCCTGAATGGTAAAATATCCAAACACTTTCTCTGGCTTTTAAATAGGAAGGCGAATTCTAAAATCTACTTTCACCTTTTCACTAACGCATTAACCTCCAGGTCTGATGTCTTGTTTTACGAGACATACCATTGAACTTTGGACAAAGATCTCTTTGGATGCAGTTTTTCAATTCCCAGACTGTGTTTCAGCTTAAAGGTGGAGGTGGGTGTGGGGTGGGGAGGGGGCGTAGCAAGGCAGATCACTCACAAAGCGCTGGGCGATCTGCTTTCTCTCGCTGGGGTCTGCCAAGGGGCACACACACAAATCTGAGACCGAAACCCCTGAACAGGGTGTGAGGGTGACCAGCATCAGAAGGGTCCCCAGGCAGCTTTCCAATGGCAGCTCCAAGCAATTGGCTTGCTTGAGTGGGAGGGCTGAGATATCCACTTTACACCTGGAAAAGTTACCAGAAGCAGACAGAAAAGCGATTAATGTGTGGCGGCTGCGGACCCTCCAAAGCACCTGATTTTCATTTCATCCCCCCATGAAACCTCCCGCTGTCTGGGCACTGGCTGGTTGAGCAGTGAAGGTTGCAGGGGCTCCGCTGGCTGCTAACACTCCCTTGCGGCCCACCACACCCTCAGCAAAGGAGAGAAAGATGTCAAAGGCAGCATGGAGAAAGCAGCAAATGAACCGAGAAGCATCAGATCTTTGCCAGATAAAGTCTGCAGAAAGCTGATGAGACCAAGAACTAAGAAGGAAAAAAGTTTCAGAGTTTCAGCACTACGATGCGGGCCCTAGAAGGCTTCTAGGGGGTTGTGTCATTTTTTTTACCAGCCAAGAGAATAAGAGACGTTGGTCCAAAAAGAGGCAAAAAGACAGGAGCCTGTGCAAGCGGGAGAGAGTTAATGGAGAAACCATTTTCTTCCAGATTAATGCCAACTGGCGAGTTTTTATTTAAAGAAATGTGTTAAGGTGTTTTCCTAATAGGCAGCATTCCGCGGGGTTTCCCCAGGTGGGTTTCTGTTAGACAAATCGAGCATGAAGTGCTGTTGATTGATCCCATTTCAGCGGCGCAGCCAGAAAAGGCTGCACCCATCTGCTATAAATTGCATGTTTTCCGCCTCTTAACAGTCAATGTTCTGGTGATGTTGAAAACCTCAAGCACATTTAAATACAGAAGCAAACACTGAAAAGGGGGGCTGAGGTGCTAAGCCATTTATTTGCTTTAACACGGAAAACCCTGGGATTGCTTGGACCTCACTTGCTTTGTTCCCGTCCAGGTGGGTGATGTAGCAGGGCTGCATGGAGGGCGGGAGGGCACTGTGCAGGTTTCTCTCTCATTTGCCATCTCTAGTTACTGAGTTGGATGACTATTCAAGACTTTATTTAAAACATGGACGCACCGCCTCATAATATCGGACAAGGATAGATTCTTACCCACGTCACTCATGCACTTTTAAAGTTTGCAGACAATAGCAAATAGGCAAACCTACCTCATATATAAAGCAATGACAGTTTTGAGCCACACGGATACGGAAAAAGTTCCAGTTATATAAATTTGAAAGAAAGCTCGCAATCCCTTCCCAATTAAAGAAAAAAACTACCAATATTAAAAGTCTATGCCTATTTTTAGTACAGAATAAAAAATATTTTTACAGGAAGGGATATGTACCTATAAAATTAAATTTATGTGGGTATTTATTTCCAAATTACCAAGTGATTCCAGTTATAAGAAGAGGTGGCAATTAGAGCTTTTACGTGTAATAAATTCATCATGTGTTTCTACTGGAGACATATTAAAAAAATTTATGCATACATATTTAAATAACCCTCTATGGTTTGAATCAAAAATTTTTCTGTAGTGGTAAGTTTACTACTGTGAACAGAGAGGTGAGTAAATTTTGTAAGCAAGTATGTGAGTGGGGAGTTAATTTTGCTGGAGAAGAAATGTCAAGTGCTTTAACTGTGCCATTTCTACAAAACTAAGGACCTGCAAATTCTAAATAAGTAGAGCAGTAGTGCATCTGTTTAAGAACATTTGCTAAGCATTATTTTACACCGTTATATACAGTTTCATTTAATAAAACTCTTTCTATGGAAGGATGAATGATCCAAATTTGTTTAAGACTTTTCTCTAGTAGTAACCTTAAATAGGAGAATATTTATTTATTTATACTCCTATTTAAAGGAACAGCTTCCCTAAACACAGCAGTTTACTAATTTAAACAAGTATGAATCACATCAAACTAAATATTTGGTTTTGTCTCAGAAATTACACATTTTCACAAACTTTTCAATCATTTCTGCTCACTAGGAAACTTTTGCACCTATCTCATATTTAAAGTTTATTTTGATAACAAAGAAAGAATCCCTATACAAAAAAACTGTCTTGCCTATTTTAGTTATAAGAGCCACATAAACACCAGATGAGGTAATTTCAGGACAAACCTAATGGATTCTACATTCTCAGTTAATTAATGAGTGAATTCAATCAAATGCTTACTTTTCTTTTCTCAGTGACCTGAAAGAGCAAATTAAATTGATACAACGGCATCGGGTGAGTCAAAATTAATCCTTGATCCTTTTGCACATGGATTATGACCCCCGTCTCTTAGGGTCCCTGCCCCATCATATGAATTAATCGATTCTTAAAACACTGACGTCTTTAGTCTTAAGAATCAATGTAAAACAACCTTCTCCCTA